>NC_091944.1:31349831-31680912 GCF_041260155.1 Ptychodera flava | reverse complement strand
TTTTGATATAACAACTACCATTCAAATAATGAGTTTACCTTTGTTTGAAGAGAGCCATCGCGAATGATAATTTCTACACCATACGTAATACTACGTTACACTAAATCAAGGAAAAAACCTTATACTTAAAATTATTAAAGGGCCAGTATTTCTAACTTTGATGATTTGTCACAATTTTTATTTTGTGTGTCAATTGCAAATTCTTGTTCTACTCCCCAATACGTGGTTTGCTCTGGTATATTTCAATTTATTTTTGTGCATGTTTATAGGGATAACCCGCGAGCACTCCGTCATACAGGTCAAAGGTTATCTAAAATTGACAACCAGAATGTTGGTTGGTTTGTCTTTTGTAAGCATCTTCATAACAGTTGTCAACCCTGATAGTAACAGGGAATCGCCTGTAAGAACGAGTTTCATAAACAATCCTTAGTTCATGAATCGATTAAAACACACCTGTAATTTGAGTTTGATCTCCTGGGTCTTCGACAAGTCCCCCCGCACTAAACTTTGTTTACTTTGACTGATGCACATGTAATTCACCTTGTCATTCAGTGTTTTCGTTGTCATTATACTCCAGGTATCAGCATTGCTATGCTAATTCAAATCTTTAAGTAAAGTTACACTAAAATCTAGTAAAAACGCTTATACTTAAAATTGCTAAAGGGCCAGTATTTCTAACTTTGATGATTTGTCATGATTTTTAATTTGGTTGTCAATTGCAAGTTCTTGTTCTACTCCCAAAAGCATGTTGAAACATCTACTACAACGTTCATACGTGTAAAATGCACTGTCATTGTTGAATTCTAATCAAAACCGAAATTCACCAGGCCAATCAACACATGAATAGGCTAAGTTGACAAGCTGAATACCGTGTATCTCAACATGCTTTGAGGAGTAGAACAGGAAACATTAGTTGACATACAAAAAATAGGGAAAAAATTATCAAAATTACAGTCACTGGCGCACTAATTTTTCATATTCCACCATGGCTTTCATGTAACAGTATCTATACATCAGACACACAAGCATTAGTCTTTAAGTTCACTGACTGTAAGGGTGCCTCTATCAACGTACGCGTCAAAACATAGAACATATCATTCGGTGTATTTCATGCACACTGTCAAGGTTTGTCAGAGGAACTTGAGAAGTGTGGGTGCCAATATTACAAAAGTGATGCTAGGATAGTAACACTTTACTAATTGGAACTTCATGAAGTAAAAATTGTATTCCATGTTCTAACGTTTCATCTTGACATCGTTTGAGCATTCGTAGCCAATCTCTTAGCGTGTATATACAAGAACACCTATTAGAAGCTTTTTACAATAAATAATGAAAGGAATTTCTATGTTTAGGTTTAATTGATCGAATGAAAAGACTATGAAAATCTCGGCTTGCTTGACATCGGCTCGTCGATATAAAGATTTTCGCAACTTATATTTGCTGAATAAAATTTCGTTACAGTTCGGTTAAAAAGAAAAACCACTTATCTGAAATAACGTTTTAAGTGTATATTCGCTCTACTCGGCACTGTAGATGTTCCCTTTATTTAGTCAAAGTTTGACCATGCTTGCTGGGCAAAACTTACACGTGCAAAACCTAAAACTAGAGCTGGTTTTGCTAGTGTATTGTCTAATCAAAAAGTAAACAGTAATGCTACAATCTAGAGTTATCATTTGAATTTATTATTTTCTCAGTTTAATATCAGTTTCAATCCAATTTGTTTTACGGTCTCCAGCATATGCAAGCGGAGTTTACATAAAGTAAGTTGTGACAAAAACATGGATGTTTTCGAGAATATATATTCATAAACAGGAAAAAGAATAAAGACATATTTCAAAACACATATTAATATATCCATCGGATCCATACAATAAGATTTCAGGTTTGCCAACTTCGTGATATCGTTCGATGCTTTGAAAACGTCTAACATGAAAATAAAAAATACTTGATGTGCCACTAAGTTCACAAAATTATAGAAATTTGACTCAACGTAAAGTCATCAGCTCAGTATTGTTTCCTTCTTTAGCGATACTGGATACTCTAAAACACAGCAGTATTCGTCTTCTATTGCCTTCTTTGTGCATAACTTACAAAGCCTTGCATGCTGTTCCATCAACACTGTACCGTCTTCTATGTCCGATATAAATTGTCGATTCTATTGTAGTTTCACAGAAAACGCTTCAATTATTTCATTGCTCGATCAATCATCCTTCATTCGTTTTTTAGCTCGTTGTCTTTCTTTTCTCTTACTTTATTTCCATATATCTTTCCCATCTCTCTTCCATTTTTTTCTCTCAAAGTTTTATTTGTGTTTCTTCTGACGAGTACGTTCGATCCTTGAGTGCATTGACATCAAATCTATATCTATCTGGCGCTGATAAACGAATGAACACAACCTTTGCTATTTAAACGATATCGCCTCTACGGCTTTTAACCGGAGACTGCAACTTTATCACACCTCTGCTGGCATTTAATGTTGTTGAAAGGTTCGCGTGAGTCCCGGCACAATAAATCGCATTATTTATTTGGGAGCCGATGATTGAAAAAGTTGGCTGTCGATGCAAAGTGTGCTGGGATATATATGTACTATATTGATGTCACCATTTGTCATCGACATTCTTATGCTCTTTGTCAAGTCCTGGTGTATAAGCGAATGAAAAGTTAATGTCAAAGGGAAATTGAAAATTTGACACATGAATGGTACTTTAGAAATAGACGGTTCACGGTGAATTCTTCGTTTTCAACAGGGAATAGTCTAAAAGCTGGAAAGTAAGCATTATGTACAGACTGGGTCCTTTATAAACGTAATGAAGCTGCCGTTTCGTCGCTTTATTGATAAGCTTTTTCGCAGATTCGTCATCAAGTGTTGGCAGTATGAAGAATTACCCATGCTTCCCATAGGTCTATCACAGCATACTACTGGTATCTTTCAGACAGGTGACTGTAGATTGCCTGGTAAATCAGCTCTCGCATCCAAACGTGTAGATGAATGAACCAGTCCCGTAAACTGTCACAATTTGACCCCATAGTCCTGTAAACAGGTTTAACCATCAATTTAACCCCATAGTCCTGTATACAGATCTAACCATCAATTTAACCCCATCGTCCTGTATACAGGTCTAACCATCAAGTTAACCCCAAGGTCTTTTATAGAGGTCAGGCCACCCTATTGTAACGATAGAGATTTAGGGGTCTACCAAAAAAGGATCGCAATGAAGAGAGAATAAACAATCTTGAGATTACTGGCTTTCAGCAGTTGTTGAGATTAAAGTATTGTTCATGATATCTGTCACTTAATGTTGTGTTCAAGAATAAATACGGACAGCAAACATTGTGAAGGCAAAATTACTTGGCATGTAATAGTCTACAGAATTACCGAGTAGTTACTGTTCCAATTATCTGCTGAGATTCCAGGTTATTAACTCTTAGTATGTGACTCTGTTGACACTAACGATCAAATTTACTCCCTCACGTAGTGTTTTGTTGCTGGGAGGGCGCGAGTGAGTCGTTATCTTAATGTTGCTTTGAAAATTCCCACTCTCGCGTGATCATGTGACTAGCATTTTTGAAATCAGCTAATAATCCGCTGATAATTGACTTTAAACTCTGATATTATAATTTTTTCCTCCTGAAAAGAGTATATTTTAACCAATATACTGCATTCTAAGATACGCAAGGGACCAGAAAGATAATCAACGACTTGACATTTTGTTTGTTTTATCAACCCGTCCTGAAAATACCCTATCCCCCTGTCCAATTATTTTAATGAAAATCCAAATTTAGCCTATATTCCCTCAGTACAAATACTATCACAAATTATTTTTCACGACCACCTGATATACAAAAAGTCAATACTGACCAATTAGTGACTCAAATATTTGCGATATTTTAGTCACTATTGTCCCATGATTTTAATTATCTCAAAGTTATTAATTTATATGTAAATGCAAAGTAAATTAAAAAGCGATGTCATCATGTAAATGTAATATTAATGAGATGTTATCGTAAAGTAAAAATGTTTAATATTGCATATTTGTAATATTGTGCGATGGACAAATTATCTATAACTTGATATTAGAAATAATAGTTCACGATGTTCTCTGTTTTAAAATGGCTGAATCATGAAATATACAGGTTGATGAATGTATTTGTATTTTGGAAACAGTGAAAACTCTTTTGTTGTACTATGGTGTTCTTTGATAAAAGAGTTGCGAAGGTTTCTTTTTCTGACTTTTTAAGACTACACACACTTAGACCTTCATTGAAATGGAGATTAAGCATCGTTGTGCAGCTATCAAATAAGATAAAATTTCTATATTAAAAACGAAATTTCTAGATATATAAATCAATTAGTATCCTCTAACAAGTGAATTCTGTGAGTGATGGGAACTTCCCATCAAGGTAGTATGCGCCTCTACAAAGTAAAAAGACATAAAAACTTTTGCCCAAACTTTCCTCAATGTCACTTTTTAATCATTATTCTCTCACGAATCAAGGATAAAACTCAGGGTCACGAAGTTTGCAATGGAGAAATAAATTACCCACCGTATACCGATACTTGACATTTAAAATGGCGGCCACCCCCGTGTTAACTCTATGGAGAAAAATATATTTTCGAAAAACTAAGACGGTGAAGATTTTTCTTACTCCAAGAGCTTTAAAATGAGCCCCTGCAAGCGGTAGACCATAAACGTATGAAACATTTGAGAGTCCGAATATTTGTCCCCAAAAGGCGCAGTCTTCCTTAATAGTTTCCGGAATGAATCTATAATGACTTCAATATGAAAACAATGACTGCATTTGCACCGGAGAGCTCCTCTATAGTCCTTTATAGAATAACGTTATGGACATAGTACTTCGTGCGAAAATGGAAGAGGGTGACTTCATTGAAGTAACTTTTAACAATAATTCAAACAAATATATGAGATAAAAAGGGTATTTCGAATTTCGAAATTTCTTTAGGTTTTACTGGCAGCGTTATTTTTGGACGATTGCGAAGGTGTAGTAAAACGCTATAATAACTATAAATTTAAAGTTAATGTCTCTAATCGCGGATATTCATACTCTAAAGCGCCTAAACTTTCGATGTAAAATTCATGTTTAGAAATTTGATATCTGCATAGATTATACAGCTGTTGCCGATTTACACAAGAATGCATCACCCGTGCCTACTTGATATCAGAATTATGGCAAGTCTGTTACATGGGCAAACAATATCGTCAAATCCCAAATGCCAAGGTCAAATGTGCTGTGACGCAATAAGTCAGAGGAAATACTATCATATCACACAGATCATTACCATGTGGCTTTTATAAAAGAGCTTGTAATAATTCATAGAACTGAATTTGAAATTCAATATACTGAAAATAACGTTGTGGTACAGGAGTTACTATTTTTTGTGAAAATATTGAGATAAAAAATAATTGAAAAGCTACTTGCCGATGCTTTACTTGTGATTGAATCACTGTATTCGCCAACATCAGTGTTGCTATTATTCTCTGACATAAAGATGAATATCTGACATTAAAACTACTTGTGTGACCAGATACGTTTTCAAAAAATATTTTTTTTTAATATGTCGATAACTCTCCCATCAAAGGATAGAACAACTCATAAATTTTAAACTAATTTTTAAACAATTCTCTTGATATCGTCTTATAGGTGTCTTTAAAATATATATATATATATATATATATATATATATATAGATATATATACATAATAACATATATGTATATATATATATAATATATAATATATATATATATAATATATATAATATATATATAATTTGAAATTAGTTGTCAGGCAGCACACAAACTGTATGACACTATATCCTTCACTTCAAACTAAATGGTTTCATTACGGCTTTTCGTTTGTTTCATCGTACTTCATCAGGATATATAATAAAATAAACGAATGAATCAGAAAAAGCACTGAATATAATGGACTGAATATTATAATTTATATATCTGATCAAATATTTGGTGTTCAACTTATTTCCAAGCCATTTATTTCGATATCAAGTTCTTTAAATTCTCATACAGCACGATCATAAACCAATTCCCATTTGTATCGTCTTATATCTGTCTTTAATAAATTTATAAATTTCATGACACCAGTCAAGCATTTTTGGCATAATGGTAGACTCAGGTTATAAACTGGTTGTTCTATCGTTAAGTACAATACCAATATTACTATTATTAGTAAGTTGTAGCAACCGAAGCCTCGGTTTAGATTTTTGTTCAGTGAGTTCGCGTTGAATACAACAGACGTGTGCCTCCCACTGTTTGCTGGAGTGATGACGTGTAAAGCCACTTAATCACCTTTCATTTATCGTGTTTGTTTCATTTGTGTTCCGGTTATAGAGTAATTTCATTTGAATTCAATTTACAACGAAAATGGATAAAGATGAATTTCAAACGACAAATCCACTCATAGTAATGACAACCACCCTTATTTGAAGATTAGTTTGTAATCACGTGACCTCGTCGTATAGGAGTGACAACCCCGAATATCGCTGACGCTCGTTTTCCTCTTAAGTGTTGTTTTATCAATTATATAGGACAGTGGACCCCTTGAGATACTATACAACTTAATTATTTAGATTGACTCCACTCCATTGAGTCGAGTACGATCATTCCATCACGCCAACTACACTCGCCAGCTCAAGGCTCGTGTTGCTGCCTCAGTTTGCCGGACAGACAGCGGCGAAACTAGGAGGAAGATGTTGCCGGGACAGGATGGCCGGATCTACGGTACTAACAACCCCCTTCAAGATCCCACCAGCGTTGAGAGCAACCAGGGAAAACAGGAATTCTCCCTGAAAATGTTCTTCAGGGATAAATACAACAGGTAATACAGATACATTTATCCTCGTATAATGAAATGGAACGACACTGGGGAAAGCTTCCGTTCTCAGCTTAAACACGTTAGTTGGGACGAGAAAATATAAGTTATAATGTAACTCCCGTTTTGCCTTAGCGGCCAAAGTCAAGAGTTACCATTGCTTTCTCAAATATCGACTCTGAAAGAGGACAGTGACGTATGAAGTCGGGTCAGACTTAATCTATGAAGCATATCTATACAAAGCGTGCTGACTGTAAATGAGTCTTTCTAATTAATCAACCTATAGTGACAGGGTTTTGTATTCATATAATTTTTTTTAACTTGGTTCGCAAGGACGAAGATAGTGTATTAGCTAGTACTTCCCTGTCCGTCAGAGTGTTTTGGGTTACTTTGTTACCGGAGCATGTATCTAATAGTCGAAATACGGTAAATTACAACACTCCTCAAAAATAACGATAAATTTCAATGATCATAAGCGCTTTCAAAAATAAACACCTTCCATTATATTTATTTTACATTAATGTCGTAAATGCAGAAGGATAATTAATGTATTACAACTCCAACAAAATATTGTAGCTTATTGTAGCTCCTCAGCTAAATAAACGTTCGAAGCGATCCGTATTTAGGCATTTGCAGAAATGCAAAGTTGCTGGCGTTTATTATTTGCCCGCATCGTGTGATTATGTATGCCCTTCAATGTAGGAAATAAAATAGTTCACATTCGCAATGGAAATATTATTAAAATGGCACCTATATGAGTTTTGCATTCAAAGAGTTAACGATTAAATATTATTAGACTAAGGTAGTTCACTAAATCTATACATAATAATCTTCTAAGTCACTGGAACAGAAGTTACATGTGGACACTTTTTTGTAACGGGGCGGGTAAGGTATTAATTTTTCGTCGTTGATAAAGGGAACATTGAAATTAAAAATAACAACAGCCGACCGATATAAGGTAACCTTCAACACTAATTCTGCAAAACATCACAACACGAAGTATCATGATTGTGATAAATCGTGTTATTTTATTCTATGATATTTCACTTCTGACACAACATTTATGAAAAAAGACTCGAAAACAAGGTCCATTTTTAATGGTTTCAGCGTCCAAATTTTTCGTAATTTCGTATGAAATGCTGTCTGATCCGCAGTACAGTGCGTATACCATATTAGCAGGAGAGCATTTACAGGTAACTAATGTCCAGATAACAGAGGTTTCTGCTCTGTAAAGTGTCACTCTGTAACATGTGAAATCTCAAGGGATTGCCTGAGAGTGACGAATATAGAGAGGTGACCTCACTCAAAGGCGGCCACCAAGACAGGTTGTACGTCATTGAAACTTTGGTTCTCAACTCGCTTACGTTTTAATAATATGAGAGTCTTGGAACCCATTTATATTATGTGATACATTGTCCCGTCTTCTGGTTTTCTAGAAGTATTATAAAATGACTGTTATTCCCCATATGTAGTACGGTCACATGACCGACGGCGATGACGACAAACGTAAGTCACAAAGATTGGGAAATGTACACCAAAAATAACAACGTTAAATTAGCAACATACGCACACAAACACAGGATCATATTTCTGTTTCTTTTTCCTGTTTTTACTTCTGAGTGACCTGTTGTCTCTCATGTACGGCGACCCGTTTTGCGATGAGACTGAATCACCTCATCAAAAGACTATTTCAATCGCGAATGTTATCGATCGGATCATAAAAT
The DNA here is from genome assembly GCF_041260155.1 of Ptychodera flava. Taxonomy (NCBI): domain Eukaryota; kingdom Metazoa; phylum Hemichordata; class Enteropneusta; family Ptychoderidae; genus Ptychodera; species Ptychodera flava. Next base: position 31,672,339 of record NC_091944.1, on the reverse strand, counting down.
ACCGTCCATGAATGGATGCCTGCCCGTCTATCCCCTTCACGTATTTTTGACTACACAAATTAATCTGTCAAGTTTTTACACATGACGAGCATACCGGAAATCATGGGACGATAATTGGAGGCCGTATACTTCGTCACCACCTAACAACCTCACTACTCGATAAATATACTGTCATTTCGTGAATCTTGAATCAAAATTCATTCGTGTCGACAGTTTTCTGTTGCTTTTCTAAGACCAGCTGGTATACTTTCGAGGCTAAAATCTCCATGAAAGAGTTTGGCCACGTCCAAGACCCTGTGTCACATCATCGTCTCGCATTAAAGTAGATGAATATCAAAGAATCAAGTAACACTGACATATTACAAATATAAAATCAAGATAACATCACTACATTAAAGAGTAAAATAATCCATTATTGAAAGGCCCACGCATACTTGAACTCGAAGAAAAATGAAATGAAATGTTAAAGATATAGATCTAAACAAATTTACTCCGACTCTAAAAAACACCTACAGTGTGTAATTTTCTGATATAAATTTATTCATAGAAGAATCTGATCTGATAGTTCAAAAAAGTCAGTTCTGCCTCACAGAATCTGTACAAACAGAAGTCAACAGCAACACCTTCAGAGTCTAAAATACTTTTTAAAAACTTTAACTTCATTTCGTTATAACATTTATTACTGATAGCGATAACCATTGCAATCTACAGTAAAACGTAACAGGATTTAAACATACCAGTATCCTAGATGAGACGTATTGCGCGTCTCAGGACATATTTCAAAATCTAAAACTTGTCAAGATCACGCCCACTTTGTTCAATGTTTTAATCCTGGATGGATCAGAAATTTCAGCAACCAGTGAGTGGAATGATAGTCGTGCAATGAAAGGATAAAGGACGTGCCAGGAAAAAGGAAATCTTTCTGTATGTATCGGTATAAATGACTTGAAAAATACAAACAGACAAATCTCGGTGGGATTCTGAGATGCTAGCAATAATCCACCTTGCAACTCTCCAGAGACCGTATAAGCATGATGTAAGCTGTGTTCATTAGTTATTTATCCATGATTGCGGATTGAGGTCTCTCTTGTCCATGATATAACAGTTTCACTCCAGGCATTTACATTTCTCCACAGAAATCTTTTGAGAATACAGAGGGAAAATGATCACCGAAAGAAGTATAGTGTACAAACCTTTTAAAATTGGTAAACACACGAAATGATATTTCAAACCAGGATAGTTGGAGGCGATTTGTAGTCATTACGTCGACGAATAAAATGTTGTAATTGTCCATGATAACAACAACAATGATAACAACAACAATATATTAGTAATAATAATAATAATAATGTTTTAAATAACAGTCAATACATATAAAGAGAAGAACACATAGTATAATGATTGAAGGAAATCATTTTACATCAATAACTCAACACAAAATGATTGAAGGAAATCATTTTACATCAATAAATCAACACAAAAAGCTGACACCAGCAGGTTATCAGAAATATAATCTACTCAGGAAGTTCACCTTTTTGTCCAGGAATTTACTTCAAAAGCTAAGATTAATCAATCAACAGTTATTTATTGAAAGAGTTTATTTCACTTTAACGTTCTTCGAGTCGGAATCGGTGTTGTTTGAAATAAAGGAACGACTGTCGTCTGGTCTATATACTTTCACAATATTCGCATAGATTTGTCGGCGAATAGTTTCCTGTTAATAATCGCAAGTAATGACTAACAGATAGACTTCTTCTTTTTTGCCCAGGCGCGGTTTTCACTGCCTCCTTTTTTAGTTGTGATATGTTTGTTTGTTGGTTGGTTGGTTGGTTGGTTGGTTGGTTTGCTTCTTCTTTTGGCCGGAGAATCTATCAGAAACACATCGGTCGTGGTTGCCTGGCGTCACGGTTGCCTGGTGACCACCTGGCATTGTTAGCTTTCATTCTGCGGCATTCTCCTTGCGTGTTTTATGTAACCATGGTGACAAACGCTGTACTCGCATAAGGGTGATTACTGCGGCAGCAATGAAAGACAAATAGTAATATTACAAGGCAGAGAAAGGTACCGACTGATGTTCGAACTTTGTGTACACTATAATATTCAGCGAGAGGTCATGACCCCGTTCCTTCGGTGTTCATGGCATAGCTACATCGTGGGATGTACTTTCCATCATTTTCTTCGTTTTGTAAACTACAGTATCCTAGTCAACTCGAAATGCTCAGCATTAATCTTATACATAATCCTATAAGAGTGCAATGTCCAATACTATCGTTGACAGTTGAGTTTAAGTCCGGACTGGAATTTATTCGTCAACAGTAATATTTCATATCATAATCAATGTAGTACGTTTGAAAAGCTTATACTTTGTACTTCAACTTTTAGGAGAGATATGTTTTCTAGAACATCAAAAATTCAATTTTACTTTGAAGCATGGTATCATATTTGTCTCCCTAACGAGTGTTGAAAAACAAAACATTGGCTATAACGCGTCGTATACGTAACGTAATGTTACTGAAGATCGATCAATGGGTGTTCGGATTTGAGGTAGTGCGAGTCTGCAAATTTAAAGACTGAAACTTTTGTCCAAACGTTCGAAACTTTCGACAATGCCCTCGACTAATCAAGAATAAAAATCAGGCGTCAAAATGCAAAGTTTGGTGCTAATGAAACAAAATACCTCACACATTTACCGATGTTTGAAATTCAAAATGGCCGCCATTCCTGTGTTAACTCTATGGGAGAAAATCACATCGTTGATTTTCATAAATTTGAGATGGTGAAATCTAAGTTTTCACCAAGAGCTTCACAATGAGCTTCTACAAGTGGTAGATCAGAAAGGAATTGTAAAAGTTTGAGAGTCCAGATATCTGTCCCCGAGGCGCATTCTACCTTAACTTCGAACCACTGCCCCTTAACATTACCAACAGTCACAACACACTACGATTTAAAAATTATCCCTGATGATGCTCGTTGCATTGGGCAAATGGTCTAAAGGATGCATACTGCATCAAATTAGAATTTAAACGCTCCAAGTCATGATGCTGTAACATGCCTCTGTCTTTGATGCACAGAATAGTCGAATTCTATTTTTCTATATCAGTACCTTTTGACGGAATTTCTTATCTTAACCTCTTAAAATACTCATTGGTACACCCATTAACAGCAGGATATTTGACAAATAACACGACATTCGAACAAAACACCATTCATTGTCTGGCCATTACAAGTACCATGTCTTCGTTATCCAATGACAAAATTACCACACTCAAATTACAGAAAATTAAAAATAAATGAGATCGTGCGACTTTGCAGTAGGAGGTAAATTGTCATTTGTATCGAGATCTAAAACTTATTAATTATGAATGTGATTCTATTTCATGATTCACTAATACTGTTTACTACAGGTTTTGCCATCAGGGAATCACACATTAGTACATTTAAATCTCTTTTTTCCGTTTCATCATGGTCGAATTCTCAACGGAAAGACGGAATATATTTAAATGGTTGCGTTTGACTCACGACATCACCACCTCAACATGGTATGAGTTAAGATTTACTGAATGCACCACCCAAACGTTCGATTTTTCAAATTTATGTTACATCCGGGAATATACTTCAGCGCAAAAGTACCAACTATACTAAAAGGAGTATTAGACGCATTCTCCTTGAAAAAGGAACACATGCAAGTAGTCCTCTGTTTATTCCTTAAATTCAATTATGTATGGAAGCATTAAAACGTGACATTATTGATGTAAATCGAACGATAATCCCAGTTAATTCACACAGATTGGCATAAGTCATTATTGTGACTAATAGAATACAGGGAGTGTAATCTACAACTGAAACAGCGAGCTCCGAAGTTGATTTTATCTATTTACTTTTGACATCGGTCAGAAAAACACCGACTTGTTTATCAGCCATCTGAAATCACCATCTACACCTGTGTAATTAAAATTCCGGAGAGAAATAATATTTTAAGACCACCATAATATCGCAATCGCCTCGCATTTTTCTTAGACTGTAAAATCAAGAAAGCGTCTAAGTACATCTATTGAAGAGCTAGAATAAAAAAGAATATCGACAAGTTTACAAATGACAAATACACTTAAAATCTCATCTCTCTCTCTCTCTCTCTCTCTCTCTCTCTCTCTCTCTCTCTCTCTCTCTCTCTCTCTCTCTCAAACGATAGACAGATAATTAGAGTAGGTAGGTTTTGTGGCTAGGTAGATAGGTACAATATAGGTAGGTAAGTAGGTAGGTACAATGTAGGTAGGTAGGTAGGTAGGTAGAATGCTCGTATGCAGTGATCATCTCATGTGAAGGAATGTTGAGTACTATGAATGAAATTAGTCTTAAATATTTCAGTGATTTGAGAAAATTTCACGGAAATGTGTTTCATGGAGACCGAGAGGCACCATTAAAAAATCAGAAACAACCTCGGGGACCGTTGTACACGTAGAATGGCAGACGCGGATTAAGTGTATTATGAAAATATATAACATACGACGATCACACATTGTGATGCTTTTATTTATGAGGTTATTGGCTGGCTTATCGCTCTTATAAAGTACCCACAGGAAATGCGAAAAGCTAAGTTCACACTTACGGATAAATTTTTCATGAATTCTTTGTCAGATTCACTCCACGGATAATCTAGCTACACTCACGGGACACGCATCTCCGATACCAAAGTAGAGCACTTCAGGCATCAGGTATTATATATTTAACAGTACTTGGTCTTGCTGCCGATAGGCAACCCTGCGAGGTTTGTGGTTGTGAGTGGGTTTTCCTGTCCTATAGGTCCAGATGGGAAAAGTGCGATACAGAGTAGCATTCGACAGTTGGGTGTAAAATACGTAGTAAATATAATGCCCTTTCTGTCTTCAGCTACGGTGTAGTAGGTAAATGCCCGCATACTAGTAACCCAATGTCTGTATGGATATGCAATGATTGAAAGTGAACTGAATTCACTTCAATAAAAATGGTTCTCTTTTACATTGTTTTCTACGTATCAGCCTCAACTCATTTCGGATGTTCTAGAATCAGACACACGGGCGTCAAGTGTGTTCTGCTCTGTGTATGGACAGTGTAAGAAAATCTCATGACGACGCAGCGCAAGGCGGTATCGTCCATGGGTCAAACTAAATCCCATTAAACTCCGTTACAACGATTCACACCTCGATTCAAGGATTCGATACTTTGACTGAGAATAGTTTGCCTATTACCGTAAAACACCTATTCATAGCAAAATCGGCGCAATAGTTACATTTTATAATTCATATTGCCGTATGCAACAACAGTGACAATGTAGGATTAGTTGATTGCGTCAAAGTCTAAAAACCCTTGTCCAATCATCAGGCAAAAGGTCGAATTCAGAGCATTTAACCTCGAAAGGCTGAAGCGTTGAAGCGATGAAATCAGCCAAAGGCAAGCAAAGGGAATGCGTGAAATTTGAAGAATATTAATTGTGACACCTGAGTTAAATAGACAAAACACAATGTTTAAATATACATACGTCATCCACCGATCTATTCATAATTGACAAGCCTTAAAGGCTCTTTAACGATATTCAAAGATCAAACAATGTCCTTTGAGAAGCGTCAGGATAAAAGCTCATTTATATCATAGATATTCCTACTTAATAATGTATACAACAGATAGCGTTCTTTTCTATGAGTAACGACTGACGCTGCAATAGTGAAAAGGTATTATTTTTCACATTTGTCCCGTCTGAGAAGATTGAAGTAGTTGCTGTAAAGTTTGAGAGCTACGTGATCAGTTTGTTAAAACAGTTATTTGAAGAGAGTAGTTTTGTAGATGCCTTCTATATTGTCGCGTCCGATAAAAAATGGACAAACCCTAAAAGCAGGCAAAAGATTCATGACATAAGCGGCCGTGGTTTACACTCAAGCACAAGGAGACACTCTATATCTGTGAACGAAAAGAATAAGTTGTGACAGTTCGTCGTATGTGTCCATGCAATGATCTATTCATCAGAATTTCCAATTTAATTGCTTACTCATTTGTTCATTTCTTCTCCATTTATGATCTTGTGATATTTTTTAATAAGGACATTAACATCCGATTCATATTATCTGTTCACTTCATCGTTTCTCCCCCTCGAGAACCCGCGATGAGCGCATGTTTTTCTGCAAAGCTCAAAAGAAGGACCGTATTACCGTTTCATGATTGCAAAATACTCGCTATATATTGTTATGTGACATAACGTAACACTACAGCTGCAAACACTAATATATCGTTTAACTGAGTGTAGAAATTACTATAAAATAAGCTTTAAATCAAATTATTCTCTCAAAGTATCCTCTTCAATTTTTTGCTTGTTCAAACTTTTTCTGCAGACTTTCCTACACAGCATAATCGTTCAACATGGTAACTAGTTCCATCCCCTCACACAATGAGGCTTTACATATGACGTAATTTGTGACTCACGACTTCAAGATCTTTCCTTCATAATCGAGACTAGGTCAATACAGGCTGTAATAGGAAATGATAATACTTTAGGTTTTCAGCTCGGTTTCAGCATGGAGGTCTTTCTGCACCTCCATGGCTTTATTTTGGTTAGTGCCAAACCTGGAAGAGGCGTGGATGATTGAAAATGTGATATATGTAGTTTTTCATCAGGTTTAAAGAGACCGTTCAAATACAGTAAATCAATAGGTGAAATATTTCAGGGTCCTCGAATTTTTTTCTCAATGAAAACTCTGTAAACAAGGAAACTCCATCAACAAGTCTCGAACTTCTATCAGCAATGTGGATCTTTGCACAATATCTGGGTTGATCAGCAGCTTGTCGGACTATAGATAAACCCGTAGTATAACATTGTTTTAATATCCTTTAAAATGCGTCAGCAACTCTAATTAGTTGACCCATCCGTGCCGCATTGTTGTCTAAATAGCAGTATAATAAAAGTATTGTATGCATTGTGTCCTTTGAATCGTTAATTGTCAAAACTGGTGTGTCGTTCGTTAACTAGTCCTCAATAAACTGTAGCAAATTACCTGCATTCCGTAATAATGAGCAAATAATGAGAATAAACCATGTGTGTTTTACGATTTGCAGAACAAAACATCTGCTTTTGCCATTTCTCTGCAGCAGCATTATCTCTCATTCCGTCTGCTTGTGGTTTTTGTTTTCTCGTCTCTTAATCTGCCACATCGATTCTTCTTTCTACTCTCTTTCATTATCTGTCTGTCCGTATCTCTCCCTATCTCTCCCTCCTCTCTCCCCTCCCTTCCCCTCCCCTCCTCCTCGTCAATGTCGTAAATGCTGAAAACAAGTGACATGCACTATTGTAAATCCACAATTTCACATACACGATGACAGCAAGTGTAAAGTGTTCCCTTGTATTACTTCACACTACATAGGACAGATAAGTGAAATGTGAAAATGAGCTGTACAAACTGACATCGAATGCGTCAAACAGCATAGTGACAGAGTCATAAATAGGCATACAAATACGTCAAATTGCTGAAGTTAATGACTGACACCTTTCATCTGACTTCTTGGGTCAAATTTTACTAGGAGAACATTCTTTGTGTTGTAAAACAATGACTCGATTAAAATCCATTCATGATTCGTATGTCATCATACCATCATGAGATTAGTGTCATCAAGTGTTTCAATACACTATCAAAGCTCATTCCCAAAATAATTAACGTTTAATTAAGTTAATTAGCGCTATCTGTCGGTGGAATGACATTTGCATATCAGAATTCATCTTCAATTTTTATTGGTCTTTTAACGACTAACGAAGCTCCAATCTTATTTGAAATCATGAAATAAGTTTGCGTGGGTTGAAAGAGATTTCTGTTCCGTAAAGTGTATTTAATCATCACGCGTCCATTTTCTCGGCAAATAGTTTAATACAAGTTTGAAAGATTTTTATGTACCTCATTCTCCCACTGATAGGTCACTCGATCAGCCAATCAGATAACAGACAGAATTGCTTAGTCAGATGACGTTAAGCTACGCTCTATGGAAAATGCACGATAATCTACCTCCGATATGAAAATCACTCATTCGATTCAGATTATCGGCAAGGTTAGAAACTGCAAGCACAACGGAATCGTAGTCAAAATTCGTCGGTCACCTTGATGAAAATTACCAGGTTGTTTGAAAACTTTGTCAGACATATCACAAATATATCAAATGATTAATAGACCCAATAATACAGTCATGATATCCAATTTTGCGGTGCTTAATAGATATTGAAAAAAAATCATCTTAAAAGTTTTAACTTACTGTCTGACAACTAAACAAAACATGATGAACACTCACGTTCGTGATGAGTAGACTGTTCCCTCGTGCTTGTTATTTCCCATAGTTCTCTGGTGATAAGTTGGATAAGTTGATATAACACAAAGAGGGACAGACATTTCTGCTCTCTGTCTTTGTGTTTATCTCTGTCTGTGTGTTTATCTCTCTCTCTCTCTCTCTCTCTCTCTCTCTCTCTCTCTCTCTCTCTCTCTCTCTCTCTCTCTCTCTCTCTGTGGTCTCCTATTTAACCTCGATACTTTCATTTCTTGTGGTAAACTTTTTCCACCAGAAATAAAATTGGGTGGCAATTCTAAAAAATCTGGTATCAATGTGAAGTGTGCATTACCACGGATACAGAATATTTCTGCGGCGTTAAGTCAATGTTCACAGTATGACAGCTTGTCATAAGCTTGAAGCTCCACAGGTGGCTAATTTATGCAGTCTGTAAGTCATGACTAAATTTTTTGAGCCACGCAAATAAAAAAAAATTAGTGCAGAAGAAAGCATTTAGAAGCACAGAGGCAGTGTAGATACCATAATTAGGCCTATTGTGATGGTTTAAGGCTCAATAACATCTTGAGTATAAGTATTTTTCTTGAAACAAAAAAGGGTTGGGCCAAATCCTGTAAAACAAGACACAATGATATACTTTCATTTAATTTCCCACTGTTTGAGAGCAATCATTGTTTTAATGATTATGATAATAATTAGCCCAGCAATATTTTTATGTGATATTTTGATATCATCGAGAAATGTCTGGTGATGTTCATTTCTACATCATTAAACTGATGGAATCTGCAAAAGTATAAAAATCATTCAGAATCACATCATTTCTTGTACAAGTTAGGCTGCGTTCACAAAAGTGTTGGGGGCTGGAGGAATTGGGGAGGATTCGAAAATTCTGAGGGTAGTCGAGGAGGGGACTTGAAAGTTTTGCTCTGCCTATTGGGGCCCGAAAATATTTTGGCTCCCAACATTTTATTGTCGTCCAATGGTTCTAATGTTAGTAATAATTAAACAAAATCTAGAACCGTTTTGTCGTATTTTATAACTTTAATCTCAAAAAAATCTCAAAATGTATGAATGCAGTTAAGTTTTCGTAAAAACAAGTTGGCCTTGTAATGGGGCAGGAGCTGTAACTGTTGATAATTGTTTTCAATATTTCTATGCAATGTATAAAACACAGTTTCTCGGTGTCTCTGTACAGCATGCTAAAAACACAATATTCAATTGGTCAAGAAAGCCCGTTTGTCGATGATACAAATGCACGGTACACGTAGACTGTGTTGGCAAGCTGAATACTGGACAATTCAACATGGTGCAGGGAGTAGAACAAGAACGCAGTTGTATAAACTGAACAAAAATATTGTCAAAGTAGAAAGTTAATACACCTACTGCCCTGCTACTGCCTATACGGGCAGTGTCACTGTCACTGCATACCGGCAGTAACAGTGATAGCTCTGATGTCTGATGTAGTTTAAGAAGAGTTTGGCTCAATTGACAATGAAACATGCATGTACTTGTACACAAGATCCAGCCAGAGAGCAACACATAGAAGACTAGGAAACTTAACAATTACCATGGATTTTTGAATTCTGACATATCAGAATAATCAAATATTAGAGATCACAACAAACGAACCATAGCATTGAACGATCACAACAAACGAACCATAGCATTGTATGCTGGTTAAACAAGGACAACATGAAGTGACTATTTGTTCGTTATTTGGGTCCTGGAACTTTGTCCGGTTATTCAAATTACACAGTCGTTTATTAGCCGTTATTTCCGCTTAAGGTAGAACACGTCTCGGGGACAGACATGCGGGCTTTCAAACTTTATCAATTCTATTTCGATCTACCACTTGTGAGGGTTCATTTTGAATCTCTTGGTGAAAGAAAACTTTTCACCATCTTAGTTTTTCGAAAATAGAAAACTGTATTTTTCTCCACAGAGTTAACACGGGGATGGTGGCCATTCGAATTTCAAATATCTGTAAATCTTGGGTAATTTGTTTCTCTAGTATCAACATTTGCATGGCGACCCCAGTAGTAAAGTAAAGGTGTACTTTGGGATGAAGTAAGAATTTTACACCCATTTTATTCATTTATCTACATGGAGCGAAGGAAATTTAACCATCCATGTAACTAAAGTATAACCCTGACCTATATATATGAACTCACGCATGCGCGGCGCAGCCTGAACTAAGCGGGAAATTCCCTTCTGAGCATGTTTATACATGTACGGGAAATTCCGTGTGAGTCAACCGGGTCATCAAACTAGCCTATATAAAGGAGCTTTTTTTTACCTGTGTTGTCAGTCCGGCCGGTCGCGGAGTCTAGCTGATGTTGAACACGAAGTTCCTATCGGTGCGAACTTGTTCACCCGATAGATAAAATTTTAGTAATTTCCTCTGAACTTAAATGTGACGGAAGACCATTACTTCAAACAAAATGAGACGTTTCAGATGAATGGTACTGATATCTAAAGTGTTCACTCTTTTATCTTTACGTACAAATGTAGTTCCTAAGTCGTTCTCTATTCTATTCCCACCAACAAAACATTCAATACTCATTTCCCCTCCCCGATCTTTATCAATACTTATGATAATATCACAAGTTGTTCTGTTATCTGTTTTCATAGCATAATATCCAACCAAATCGTCAAATTCATCTCCAGTAGCTAACTTTACACATCTAATGAGAACTGTACCATGTTGAAGTATTTTCATATTATCAGTCATCTGTTGATTTACAGTCTGTAAAGTTAATTCAGCTGCCTCATCACCGACGCTTTTCAGACCCAGTTTCTTTAAAGTTGTGTCCCAAAATAATCTAACTGGAACTCCGCTAGCTGTATACGAGCAATAATTCTCCCCCTCGTTTATCCACCTTCTTAATGTATTATCTGCCTTCATTATTGTATTAAGAGGACTAATTTTAAGATGAATTGGTATACCAAGAAGTGCAATGTATGGATTTGTAGGAGTAAGCCAACTACGAAAATCTAACAATTTATATTTGTTTACATTGCTATCAAATAAATCACATTCGGAGTTCCTGGTGGTTCAGCAACACCTCCTGCAATTTCACTATCCAATATATCTAAGATGTTACGCGGTCACATTATAAGGCATGAATTTCTGACTAGCCGAATCCCATGTCAGAGCAAAAGGAGTAGAATCATTCGAAGCCTTTGTGGCGTCAATTACAGTTTCATCAATGTCTTTAAGTTCGGAAAATTCTACAGCATGCTCGTGGGATTGCACCGCGGCATTGGCTAAAACGAAATATTTTTCGCGGTCCTTGTAACGAAGGACGTAATCCTTATTATGATTAGCAGCCATCTTAGTATTATTGTTAACTTTAACATCACTCAGATCTTCGAGCTCGAGATTTTGCATACGAATTGTACCTAGACCGAAGCCACTTGGATCAGACATACTCCGTAGGACCTATATACAGTGAAAATTAAATAATACCTTGTAATATACAATACACAGTCATGGCTTCAGCTATAGGAATGACAGTTCTCGGTGCTGTATTAAATGCAACGGCATTCACAGGAGGAAATATTATCGGACAAAAGCTTTCTGGGAATGGCGACGCTCTTATTGAAGAGAAAGTTCGACATGATAAAGCATTAGAAAAATTTGAACATGATCGCAACGTCTGGTCAGAAAAAAGATTACTACAGGCTGACTGGGAAAGAGAAATCAAGCAAAGGACGCACATGCTGCGGCAGAATTAAGAGATACAGATGCAGAAATCCTGGAAGAAGCAGAAGCGGTGCAAAGCAACTCTACGTCAAGTCCAGCGCAAGCGTTAGCGCAATTCTCAGATTATTATCAACCCAGTCCTGAGCAAAAGAAATATGAGATGATCTATATTGCTGGAGGATTAGTCGTGGGATGGTTTATCTTCCGATAGGGTTCCTTCGGAACGCACCGGCCCCGCTTCGGACGACTACAGTAATTCAATACAAAGCTAATTGGCCAGTTATTGAAATCGATCATGTTCCCATCCTGATCTGTTATCCAGATACGCATTGAATTCATGTAATCTCCCCCTTTTCTCAATGGCATAGAAATTGCTCCGTTTTTAAAATCGTAAGTAACCTTTTCACTTATTTCTCTCGTATCCCGGATGGGAAGTATTTGTAAACAGTTCGATACTTTCCCCTGTATGTATCCTCCGGAGCCAAATGAAACATAATTTCCAGTAACATCGACTACATCTGAATGAACTATATATTTAGTGACTGTTAAGAAATCCACTTTCTTCGGACTCATAGTACTTTTTATAACTGGGTTGTTCTCAGGTTTATCTGAAAAGCCGACGACGTTGGCGAAGCTACCTGTGGCATTGAAATAGACTTTAATATCTTTAGCCAAAGTTAGAAGAACGTGGTTTGTCGGCAGATGTTTTTCAAAATTAATTTTTTGCTTCAACCCGATTGCTTTGTTTAACGTATCGATATTGTAGTTACCTGGACGTATTGATTTAGTCTTCTTCGGTTGGTCACCTTCTTGATATTTTATTACATTATTTGTCGATGTTATGTTATGCCATGAATTATATAGTCCGCACTCTAGCAGTCTTATCTTCGTAAACTGTGTCGTGTCAATACAGGGTAAAAATTAACAGTAACAGGTTCACCTGTTTTGCTTTCAATCCAAATGATCATCGTTGTACGTATATATTACTAAGTATAAATGTTCGATGAATATTATTATTATTATTCCGAAGGTGCCCATTACGAAGTATAAGGTTCTGCAGGAATAATATTTTTCTGTTCAAGGAGATCTTTGGTTGCTACCGCGGCAGCAGTCGCACCGCCTAATTTTGCCAATCGAGTCAAATTTGGACGACTTGGATCGCCAACCTCTATTTTCAGAAATTTGCTGGAGATCATAAGATATCCCATCGCAAGTCCTGCGATTACAATACCATCGTACATTGTGTTTACAACTGTTTTAATATCCATGATTGCTGACTAGTATATAAAATAAAAAATAAAAATAAAAAATATGGGGAGTTAATCCATCTCATACAATGTAGAGGAGCTGGGTCCTCCCTCCCCCTCCCCCTCCCCTCCCGTCGGAACTGTTCTGGAGGGAGCCGCTACTGGCTCTGTTTTTTCCGCTTTCTGGGGAGCAGCCCCTTCCGATCTGGACTCGATCGATTAACGGGACAGGGGTATGTCGAGCACGCCCCCAATATAGTCCTAATGCAGTCAATGAAACTCCCACAATTCCTAAAACAAGATAACATTTATTATACCAGCGTGAATTATTATCACACTGTTCTTTCATTGTAGGCGGTAGACTAAGTGCTTCAGTCGCTACCGCATCGCTATCATGAATCATTGCTTTTAGTTTCTTCTCCCTGTTTTGCCTGTTCCATTCCGCTAGTCGCTTCCCTGAAGCAACTCTCCCTGGATGCTTCGGCGGTAACGTCACTTTCTCTATGTTGCGCTGTGTCGGTGGTAGAGTCGTCCCTGATGGAGTCGTTTCCGGTGTGGGCTCCGTCGGCGGGGCCGGAGTCCCTGGCGGAAGCGTTTGCTGAGTCGGCGAAGTTGAATCCATTTATTTCAGGTACTATATTAAACCCGATTTTTTTAAAATTTAAATGTTTACCTGTAATTAAACGGTGGAAACTAGAGCAAGTATGGGTCCCCACGTGTAGGCTATCCGTCCTGATAATCGTTTTATTTCACTGTTTAGAATAAAATCCTTTTTAAGATCAGTGGCATAGTTATCTCGATCATCGATTGGAACTACCTGACTTATTGCACGGGCTCCTAGATCTATGAAACTTTGAGTGATATTATCACTTATAAGAGAACTGTATTTCGCTTCATAGACTTTAAATGCTTTATTCACCGTTTCATCTCCCCATTTTTCTACGTCAGCAATTGAAATCTCCTTACCAAAAAATAACTTACTTTGACCACTTGCGATGGCCCAGAGTATTTTTTCACGCTTTGTTTCTATTATGGATCGAGCGTCCGACGCTGCGGTTGGTAGTGCCACTGTCGTATTTGCTGCTGCCGATGACTTTATTAAATTCTCCATTGTTTGCAGTATGTTATCTATTCTTAGTAAAAAATAAAAAATTCGTTTAAACCTGAATCCGAAATATAATATTAACATGGTCTGGAATGTTAGAATGATTCCGACAGGGATTCCGAAGTATGGAAAATTCTCCTCCATTAAAATCTATCTGTATATAGAAACACGAATAATGAGTACAGACTTATTCCCAGTTGCTTTTCAATTGAATAAGACGAGCATACCAACAGTACAGCATGCTGATACCCCCCCTTCCAAACCGAATGGGGGAATAAAACCTATTCTCATGGACTTAGAAATATATGTAACGCCGACAGATAAATTTACTTTTCATCCTCGGGATATATTTAAAGATAACGTAATCACTCATCGAACAGCTAAAGAAAGTAATGTCTGGCTGGGCGGGCCAAACATGAAATACTGGGACCAGCAATTAAATTTCGCCGTATGGTGCAGCACTACTGGTTGCGGTATATCATTCGCTCATCTCTTCGGTAAGAAATTTCCACCACAAATACGATCATTCTGCCGTTTCCATGTATACTTTACAATACGTAGGATCCTTCATGAAATGGGCGTTGCACTTCCAGACGACCCCCTCCCCACCTTCAAAGCCGGCGACAATCCATACAATCTCGTCCAATATGAACTTCTATGTACAGAATTTGGAAATATAAGTCCAACGAAGTCCGACTTTCATTATCGAAAAGGTCAAAACTCAGGTCTTGGTTATGGTTATGAATATTACACTAATCGTGGGCCCGTTCGACAGCCAAAAGCAATATACAATGGTCACGACTTTTTCCTCTCCGCCGACGGAGGCGTTTTCTATACACATACAATTTTTGGAAAGAAAAAACATGTACTGCCCGACAAAGAACGACCACACTATTATTTCTTCCGAAATGATGGATCGGAGGGACAATATAATAGTTTCATTCCTCTGAAGGGAGACTCGGGACTAACAAAGGCCGGTCTCGCCCGCCTAAATGAAAGCCTTGAAGCCTACGTATATTGCATACTCGGTGCACAAGCAAATATTCGCAGTACCATTGTGGGCGATACTGGCAGTGCAGAGCAAGTAAGAAAAGAATTCGGCGTTCTCCTCGAAGATGAAATTCGTAATACAGACAAAGTAATCAGTTATAGGCGATATCAAGACACAATAATGAATACTGGTGTCAAACTTGATATGGCAGTCTCACCCAATTTACTTCTCTTACCGTCTGAGATGGTCATCCTTTCGGGCCCGGCAATCTCGGGTTATAATAATGAATTGCAATACGCAACAGAATCTATGTCCTTCGGGGTGAATGGTGATATAAACACGGAAGTTCGAGAAAGTGCTATACATGAGATGGAGGGGGGGGATCCTGTGAAGTGGCAGGACGAGCCCGGAGAGTCACCTCACAATGACACGACTCGGGACCCCTCCCCTCCCCTCCCCGGAACGGGCAGCATCTGCAGACCCTATTCACGAATATGGTAAAATTGGTTTGTTATCTTTAGCAATATTCATTACTATTGTAGGTACTGGAATAAAGTCACTAACTATATAGTTCATTCAGATGCTGTCGATGTGACTGGGTTTCATCTAACTCGAACCAGTAACTTAAAAGAACTAGAAGAGATTCATTAATTTACAGTATATAGATCCAGAGGAAATGTCAATATACGTAACCCCACATTCAACATGATTATAACTGGACCGACATATTCTGGCAAAACAGAATTTATGTTGGACCTCCTCACCGGTCCGTACTTAAGGAAATCGAATATGTGATATTCATTTGCCCAACATTCATGAATAATAAAGCGTATAATAGAAGATTCATTTTCACCGATGATAATGTGTTTATATTTCCAGTCGGACTCGATGCAGTGGATGATACATTAACCTACGTACATAAAGAATGGGCTGGAACGAACACTTTAATAATCCTCGATGACTGCGCCTCGTCCAAAGATATGAAGAAGCGCAGTAACATTTTAGTCCAACTTGGTTTCAGCGCAAGACATGACGGATTATCTGTCTGGGTTCTGACTCAACAATATACTAGTATTAGTAAACCATTTAGGGAAAACATACAGATGTTAGTACTATTTTACACACCGAACAAGATAGACAACAAAACTATTATAAAAGAATATGGAATGGAGGTGTCAGAACGGGAAGCCGTGGGCCTAATCAAGCAATTGAAAAGTAGGCCATTCAGTAAACTAGTATTTCGTTTACGGAATCCGTACGACATAAAATTATTCGTATAATATAACAATTATGGAAGCCGAAGGTGACAACACCGAAGGTACTCTTAGAGAATTATATTACAACCCGAAAACTGGTTTTGGAGGTGTACAAAAATTGTATGACGCAGCACGCGCCAGTGGACTCCACGTTACTAAGAAGAGGTACAGGACTGGTTAAAAACTCAGCTAACTTATAATCTACATAAACCGGTCCCTCGTACTCGTGGCGCGTTCCGAAGGGGCCGGCGCGTTTTCGTAACATCGATAGACGCCCAGTGGGAAGCGGATCTCGTGGAATTCCCTTCATCATTCGCAAAAGAGAATCGTAACATTCGATACATGCTAACAGTAATCGATGTGCTCAGCAAATACGCATGGGCCAGGCCGATACAGTCAAAAACGGCTGATGATACGTTACAGGCGCTACAAGACGTGATTAAGAAATCCGGGAGAAGACCCGACAAACTTCAGACAGATGAGGGCGGGAATTTACTAATCGAAAAATGCAGGGGTGGTTGGAGGAGGCGGGAATTCACTGGTTTCACACCTACAGTGACAAAAAAGCTAGCGTCGTTGAACGTTTTAATCGGACTCTTAAGACGATGATGTGGAAATACTTCACATACAGACAGACACGAGAATGGCTCCCCATTCTACCAGAACTTCTCGAGAATTACAATAACACCATTCACGGAAGTATCAAAATGAAACCCAGGGACGTAACAGAGGAGAACGATTGGCAGGCATTTTATACACTATTCGGTCCTGAGTTGGCAGCCGCGGGAGCCAACCCTGAATTCAAGCCGGGAGAACGGGTCCGAATTACAAAATACAAGACCACTTTCAAGAAAGGATATTTACCAAATTGGACAGAGGAGATTTTCGTGGTTTCAAAAGTTGTGTACGCAGCTGGCTTGGGAACCCACCAGTTTACAAAATAAAAGATCTGAATGGAGAGGAAATACTCGGCACTTTCTATTCTGATGAACTTCAGAGCGCCCTTCGGAACGCGACGAGCTGTACAGAGTAGAACGAATTTTGAAGACGAAAAAAATTAGAGAAAGAAATATTATCTGATAAAATGAAAGGTTATCCAGAAAGTTTCAATAGTTGGGAGCCGGAGGAAAATGTTATTAGTACTACGTAAGTACTTCGTAAGTTCCTGTCCATGGTACTTGTCAAGTACTAACGTAAGTACTAACGTAAGTATTTACGAAAGTTATTCAATAAGTACCATGGAAAAAGTCTTAATTTCTTGAAAGAGAAAGTGACAACTTACCATTATTCTTCCAACCACCTGGCCAAGTATTTATCATGTACTGTCGTAAGTAATGTTCACTTATTGCATCTTTTTCGGCAGTATGTGGATGAGGTGGTACAGGGGAGGTTCCTGAACATATTAAGTTTGCAAGATCTTCAAAGCGACGTGCATGTTACCACAGTCCGTTCTTTCGAGTCCCCCTTTTTCAGCTTTATCTATAAGTTCTGGTTGAAGTATAATGTACACAACTGACATGAGCCATAGACAAGTAACTTCAAAGTCCGGTGTTACAGAACCGTAGGGTTCCTTCGGCATCATATCAAGTGCTCGTAAGTCAACGGAGCATTATAAGCACACACTGTTTCACAAGCATTAAGAAGTTTGTGTAGTTCTTGAGTGAGACTCGACGTTGTTCTAGTTGTTCTTGACCAGGTGGATAATAAGCTTTTTCAAGTTCCTCCTCCTCGAAACCGTCTATTAAAAATCCCTGGCTGCCGCTATCGCGTGCCGAAGGGCTGCCCCATGCAATTCCAAAGTCAAAAGCTCGTGGATATTCTACTGGTCCGACTGTCTCGGTATCAATTGTTGGATTAAGTATATTCTTGAGAACTTCAGGCGTAAGGGGCTGACTAATTACCAAACATGGAAGCCTGTAGTCGTGGCAAATTTCTAAGAAAGTCTGTTTGAACTTGTTGTGAATCTCTTCTAGTTCTTTTAAGGCGGTTATTTCGTACGACCTGGCTCGAGTCAACACATTCCGCCTGCAATAATCCCAAGGCATATCTTTGAATATGATAATGAAACTGGTAAATGGTCAAATGCTCTAGAAACAATCTTTTTTTCTTCCCACTCCGTGGAAACGCCCCGGATTCGAGAAAAAGTCAGATGTTGAATTATGGAAGAGTCACAAATAATGTATTGTTCCTCCCTCCTCCCAGCCTGACATTGTAAACTAAGCGTATGTTCTATAAACTGGTTCTGAAAATCGACAATCGAAACGGGGTGACACGCCCATTATAAAAGTCGGCAATGTTGCTGGAAAAACTAGTGTCAAATTCTGGTACGTGATACACCTCCGGTCCCTCCGCCAAATTTATTGCATCGTAACTCTTACCACTTCCAGTTGGTCCATTTATGAATATGTATGACATTTTTAGGATACTATATCATAGAAAAAATTTTTTTTTAAAAATTATTTATTAAGATATATACGATAAGACAATGGCAATCCTTTCTATTTCAGATGCAATAAAAATACTTGAAACCGGAGAAAACATCAAAATTGATGATGGAGGCAAACTCATATTTGGTGAATATGTAGATCCTTTCATATACGTAGACAGTGAGCTAGAAGTAGTTTTCAACATCGGACCTAAATATGGTTCTAGAGATCCAGCTACATGTGATGGGGTGTGTGTCCGTTGGCAACCGAGTCTTCAAAAGTTTACTGATTTAATAATATTCCGTACCCTAGGTGAAAGTTTCGATGCAGCACTGCTAAAAGTTATGCTGCAAGCCTGGCCGCTCACTCCAAGAATCCTATCGGAACCGTCACCGAAGGGTGCAGATTTTACAATCCATCTAAAGTGTATCAGAAGCGAGGGAGCGAGGGGTCTCAGCCGGGCATGAGGTATTTTAAATTTCAGTTTAAAAGAGGCGATTTCGCTACATGTATTGATATGGTTCAAGAAATTGACTGCGGTTTTAAAACAGTGAGTCCGTTACTACCAGTCCGAGAAAATCCTGCTATTGTACCTCGTAATATCCGAAAAGGTAGTAAGATAGAATTCTTAGCATTTAAACCGCGCTTAAGTAAGCGTGCTCTTTCTTTCACTGTTGAGAGATTAATATTTTGTGCTGCGCCTAATAAACCAGAAATTCAAGATGTGGAAGAACTAGTCGACTTAGAAAGATTAGGTGAGATATATAAACAAATAAATGCTGACAAAAATATTATAGTGGATTTTGATGACCTATCATAGAATAATTATTTTTTCATTTTAAAAATTTTTAGGATAGTATATATCATAAAGATGGCCCGTCGATTACATACAGCATTCAAGGGAGCAGTTTTACGAAAAGAATTTCCTGAAGTCAAGCGAGTCAAGGATATCGGGGAGCTGGTGGATATTGAAGGTATGGTCAAGGGGCCCGAAAGATGTACTCTGTTTATACCGAAATGGAAGTCAAATTATCGGATCCGAAAACTGGTAATACACAAATCGTACATTGCCTGTTAAATTAAAAGATACATACACAAAAGATGTAAGAGGATCGGGATCGGATGTGGGGCAACAATTAATAGATCGCTACGATCGTATGCTTGATACAATTGAAAATGTTGAGGGTTCTGGTCTCGTTCTCGAGGAGATACTTAATTTTGAAGTAATTCTAGTAGAAGTTTTACTCGGGCTGGGGCTCCTACGGGAACGGAACGAGTCCAACTTCCCAGATGGTTAAAAATAAGCATTGTGTTAGCGATCTGGTGCTACCTTCGGGCAGCGAGAACTGTTTTCAATACGCCATCGTAGCAAGTTTAAAGTTGACCGACCCCGAGTTTCGTGAAAAGAAATGTGGTCAGGTAAGGAGAAAATGGAATACGTACGCCCCATTTATTGCTGACTACTGTTGGGAAGGTATTCCCTTTCCTACGCCCGCCGATCTGACTGTATTCAGGCGCTTCGAGCAGCAAAATCCGGGCACGAAACTTCAAGTGTTTCAGATCCACGAGTCCGATCCCGCCCCGTCAGACATAACTGTGTTATATAGCGGAGCCGAGGGGGGAGCGGGACCCCCTGACGGAACGGTTCTGGGAGCGGATCGGGTAGCAAATATATTACTGATAGTTGGTGGGGAGGGCGGGGGTTCACGCGATAGCCACTTCGTGCCAATTACTTCATTAAATCGTCTTCTTAATTCTCATACTAATCGAAAGAATGAGCGCAGAAGGAAGTGTATTTGCCTGGTTTGTAAAAGAGGTTTTAAGTCAACAGAAGAATTAGAAAAACATCAGGTATACTGTGGAACAGACGCCGCCCAGCCAGTTTTTCCTAAGGAAGTATGTCAATTTGAAGGACATCGGAAGAAGGTCCCCGCCCCCTACGTCGTCTATGCAGATACTGAGGCAATTATTGAGAAGGGGACCGGCCGGCACATTCCAATTTGTCTTTCGTATGTTATGGTGGAACGGGGGTGGGCCTCTTCGGAACGAGGCCGACCCACTGTTTATGGTAAAAGAACATTTACAGGTCTCTCCTGTGTTACAGACTTTCTAAAGGATATGAAAGAACGGGCTGAGTATTATTCGAAATCGTATTATTGGAAAATAATACCGATGGGGATCCTTCTAATTACGGCAATCCAGACTGTATTGCGTGTCCGGAGCCCGCCGGATACCGAGTAGTGAAGGATGAGGCGACCTTCTATTGCGAAGGATGCCGGCCGTCGAGAACCATTCCTATCTACTTTCACAACCTCAAGGGATACGATGGTTCTTTTATTTGAAAGAATTACATGAAATCGACGCCGGAGGGGACCAGAGCCTAAAATCATAGCTAAGACGAGCAATGGAGGAATTATGGGTCTCTCGAAAACATTTATTTTTCACGCCTCAATTGTTGTTGCCGGAGGGAAGAGGGAGATAAAGAAACGTTTCTTTTCTATAAAGTTTATGGACAGTGCTCAGTTGATGATGGGGTCATTGGCGAAGTTGGCAACGACTGTGCCGGACCACGGATGGACGGCAGTACCACTTTCGTACCCGGACATTCAAAGGGCGAAAGGTTTCTTCCCCTACGAATATTTAGACTCGGTTGACAGACTGGGAGAGGGGGAGCTCCCGGAGAGGGGGGAATTTTATAGCGAATTGACGGAAGAGGGGATTTCAGAGTCCGATTACGAACATGCATTAAGAGTATGGGACGAAGTTGAGTGTAAGACGATTCGTGATTATATGGAATTCTATTGTGAGACTGACGTTCTACTTCTTGCAAATATATTCGAAAATTTCCGTGACACATGTTTAAGGGCATATAAGTTAGATCCGGCCCATTACATGTCAGCGCCTGGCTTGACATGGGATGCTATGTTACTTTTCACAGGTAATAAATTTAAACTCATTCAAGATGCTGAGCAAATGAAATTCATTCAGAGGGGAATTAGAGGTGGTATCAGCCAGTGTAATATTCATTATTTACAGACAAATCATCCTGCTTATACTATGGATGAGATAGGTGGGAATTATGATCCGGAGAAACCATTAACCGAAATAAATATCTCGATGCTAATAATCTTTACGGATATGCAATGAGTCAGGATATGCCTACGGGCGGACTTCATTGGATGACGATAGAATGGGAAGAAGGGGGCGGAACGGGGGGACCTGGTTCCACCTTTCCACCAAGTTTTCTAGAAGTAGACTTAGAATATCCCCCCGAATTACATGAAGAACACAGCGATTTGCCATTAGCACCGCATCACTATGAATTTCCGAGGCAGGGCGGTCGACTGATTACAAGTGTGATGGATAGAGAGTCCTATGTCTTACACTACAAGTTGCTGGAATTCTATCTTCGGATGGGAATGAGATTGAAAAAGATTCATCGGGTGCTTGCTTTCGATGAGGCTCCATGTCTCAAACATATATGACTTTAACACTGAAATGAGGACAAAGGGGACGACAGATTTTGAAAAGAATTTCTATAAGCTGATGAATAATGCAATGTTCGGCAAGACAATAGAAGATGTTCGAAAGTACAGAGACTTTAAATTTGTTTCGGACTGGAACCCCTCACGGAACGGTTCCGATAGGGGCACGGATAGTGGACGTAAAAAGATTCAGAAGTATAATCCAAAGATGAAACATATAACTTTCATAACTTCCGAAGGGGATGGCGATTCCTGCGACAGTGCCCTACTGGAACTGAAAACGGATGAGCATAAATATGTAAAACCAGTTTTCATCGGCGCCGCAGTACTGGAACTTTCTAAGCTGCTTATGTATGAGACGCATTACAATTACTTTCGAAAGCAGTTCCCTGGAATACGATTAGCCTACATGGATACTGACAGTTTTGTTTACAGTGTGCCCCTCCCGGACCCGGACGTAACTTTCAATGATATAGTTCGGGAAGATGTGGAAAAGAATGGTAAGGAGTCGATCTACGATACTAGTGGGATGAGTGGACCCATGGTAGCCCCCGATTTTCCGAAGATTAATAAAAAAGCGATAGGTAAATTTAAAGATGAGTTGAATGGTGAACCTATTCTTGATTTTGTCGGCATACGCTCGAAAGTGTATGCTTTTCGAACTCCAACTTCGAGACGAAAAAAAATAAAGGGGTGAAAGATGTTTGTGTTAGAAAACATTTGAACTTTGAAGATTATAAAGATCTATTTGAAACTGGGAAGGAGCCCGAGCCGGCACAATTTGTACAGTTTGTACGGAAAAGGCTGGAGAAATCCGTAGTGAAAAGCGTAGTAAAATCATGATGGCGCCAAATGATATCAAACGTGTGCAGTTATACAATCCAGACACAGGCGAATGGTTGGCAGAAACATGGCCGATAGGACGGACGACGGTTTAAAATTGTAAAGACTTTAATCTACTATTTTCAATAGAGACCAGGGCATCACTGATAACATAAATGTGGGCAAATATATTATCATTGTGAGCGTCATCGCCACCCCACGCGGTATCTTTCTTCAGGATCTCAAGTTGAATTCCGTCCTTTGTGTTCATTACTTTTAAACCATTTCCATGAAACTCAATATCTTTAAAACTACGCAGATCGATAAACAGACAGAATTTATTCTTCAAATAATCGGCCTCATCTATATCAATTTCACACCAATCTTTATCTTCAGCAAAATACCGTCGCACCTCTTTCCAAAATTGTCTTGGTATCATCTTCTGAGCGTACACTTTATTTGCAATACCTTCGATTGATACAGACACAGATTCAATGGATGGGTTAAAGAAAAGTTCACTGTTCAGTTCTTCTGATTCTGATTTTTAGTGAAGAGTATAGCGATACCTCTAATGCTACGTCGTGGTACATTTATATTTTCATTGATAACCGTGTCCGATTCTTTGAATGGGATTGTTCTAAAATAATGTATATGCTCGTAAAGGTAACTTTTTCCACCGTTGTAATAACCAGCAGTTGACCTCGCGAGATCGAGGTCAGTTATTGTTTCATATTCCATTTGAATGTTTTTTAATTTATAATTGGTTGTAATCAGTTTATTACTGACAATTAATTGGGGGCGGGTGCCAACGTAATTTCCCATTCAATATGACTCCCTAACGCTTTTGGATATGCAACTCCATGACCTGTTATTAGGGGGTGAGTGAGACGAATAGCATATTTTGTTTTATATGTGTCAAAAAGTAACTTATCGCCCACGACGTCAGCATCTGCATTGGCCGCACCGCTTCTTAATTTTCTTAGATTTTCGTTCTGAATTCCGTACAGTGTCATGTTCGTTCTCTCCTTTTTATGTTTGAAGAGATCACGATAGCATTCAATGAGGTTATATTTACTCAAATCGGAAAGTGCCTGGCCCTCAAATGTGAGTTTCATACGCTCCACCAAATTTTTTGCAACATTTTGTACTACATGGGTAGTTCCACCTCCCATTACTTCGAGATCAAAAACCAGGTCGAAAGTATCTGGAACTAAGAGTACTCCGCTTTCTAACTTCGGACATCGTATGATAAGTGTCTGGCCTGGATCTGCCTCACTTGGATTATGAGCAATCACGTGATGAGTTCTTTCTGACTTCGTTCCATTCGGTATTCGGTTGGTGAAAGTCGGTGATAATGTTCTATCGTACCCCATTTTTCGTGTAATGTATATAGTAGAAGAAAAAAAGAAAATTAATCACATCTTAAGTTTCACTTCGTGTATATAATGACTTAGAAGAAAAAATCACATCTTTACGTAAATATTTCCGTCTGCCTGAAAGATAAATCGATTACCTGTGTCGCGAATCAATCGAAGAACCCAATATTCTTGGAGATGATGAGCCTCTTGGTCATCCTCAGTATCCTGGAATACAGCTATGAATTCTAGTCGCTTAAAGAAGTTAGTCTTCTGACATTCCTTCACGAAAGCTAATATGTTATGATAAAGATTATCATCTTTGAGTCGGACACCTGGATTTGCTCGAAGTATATGTCGATTTACTCGTCGGAGTTTGCACCATTCCAATTCGACAGAGAAACCAAACAGGTCTTTATTTTTAGAAAGAACTTTGCAATATTCTTTTCACCAAACATGTTGATGACGTAGGGAGTGTCATATATTAATACATAATTTTATTTATAATGACTAATGTTAAACCAGTTAAAAATATCCATAGCTGTTCTCCGACAAATCCGACAACCGATCCTGCTGTTTTTAATAGAAAACTGACGAGGGAGCCGATTAAACCTGGTATTGCAGCAGCACTTTTTGCGGCCAATGTTTTTAACCATTCACCAAATTGCTTTACAATTTCTTTCGCTTTTGTATATACTTTGGGCGGACCTGAACCAGACCCGCCAGTTCCTGCTCCTCCTCCTCTAGTTACAGCCATGGCAATTGTTGATATTCCCATTCCAATGGCAGTCAGTATTGCAGCGATTGTTATACCATTTCGTTTAAATAATTCTGTCAGCTTCAGTCTCAGTGATAATTCTGGATCAGAAATTACATCACGAAGAGACCTAGTCGTAGCCAGACTTTCACGTGCCTCACTGATCTTACCATGTTCGTATTCAATTCGATTGTCAACTTTAGCTTCTCTTGTTATGAGTTCAGCTAGTAGTTTCTTGGCTTTTTCTTTTCCTTGGGTGCTCGTTTCAGGATCCTTTAACTGTTTTTCAACTTCTCTTTTCTCTAGCCTTATTTTAACTTTTTCATTGTTAAGCTCGCCAAGATGCATATTCGCAATCCTTAATTCATCATTAATAGCTCTATACTCAGGGTTTTCATTATTCCATTTTTCGATTTATTTTCGATAGTATGTATTTCATCGGCATTATCGCTAAATTTTCTCGTAAATCTGTTATTCTATCTCTGAGTCGTCCAATGTCGTAGGGTTTGAGTTTATCGGCCGGCCTTTTCAATAACATTTTTGCTTCATTATCAGTCAATTCTGATACAAAATCTGGATCTATTCCTAATATATCTTTTTAAATTCTGCAGCTCCCTTACCTTTTATTGAGGAGGGCATTAAAGACTTCTTACCTTCATTTGATGTCAGCCTAGCGTCTCGATAATACAGCTCTCCATCCCTAATACTAGCATTTATACGCATTAATCTTCGTTTATCCATATCAGTAATCCTATTACTATCTAAGTATTGCTTAGCCGTTATATCTGTAAGTTCTTCTCTCTGTCTAATCAACGACTCACCTGCGGGTCTGTCGCTTGAGCCGGCCTGGAAAGTATCGTCTTCTGCAGGGGTATTATTGTCAATAAAAGATGTTTCAGCATCATCATCATCATTCAAATTTGCATCATCGAAATCCTGGAGTGGTATATTTTCTTCTCCTCCTTCTGCCATATTGTCTTTCTATATTACTACAATTATTTTTTATCCCCCCTTACATATACAGTAAAAATGCACATCTCAGTTGTTGAAAGCGTTGAACAATTGGCTGACTATATCGAAAGAACAAGTGCTGCATATCGACGAAGTTATAAATTAATGGGTCGAATTGATATGGCTCTCAATATTACTAAGGGAATTCTTGTAAGCTCTGCTGTAATAGCAGCAATTCCAACAGTTCCGGTACTGTTAGCCTTAACTCCTATACCAGGTGTTGTTATTGATGTAATACAAGGGAAAACGGTGTAGCAAAGAGACGAGAGAAATATAAACATTATTATGTTCAATATAAACAGCTGCTTACACAAATACAAGAAAAAGGCGCAACCCTTCGGAACGAGGAGGCTCCGGGGTCAGAACTTATTCAGGACATATTTCATCAGGCGCTAGAAATTCAAAAACAGAAGGATTTAGTCCACCTCTGGAAAGATATTTAAGACATTATGGATTGAATGGATATGAAATTTAGTTCGCACCGATAGGAACTTCGTGTTCAACATCAGCTAGACTCCGCGACCGGCCGGACTGACAACACAGGTAAAAAAAAGCTCCTTTATATAGGCTAGTTTGATGACCCGGTTGACTCACACGGAATTTCCCGTACATGTATAAACATGCTCAGAAGGGAATTTCCCGCTTAGTTCAGGCTGCGCCGCGCATGCGTGAGTTCATATATATAGGTCAGGGTTATACTTTAGTTACATGATGGTTAAATTTTCCTTCGCTCCATGTAGATAAATGAATAAATGGGTGTAAAATTCTTACTTCATCCCAAAAGTACACCTTTACTTTACTACTGACCCCCCCCCCCCCCCGGATTTTTATTCTTGATTTTGACAGAGAATGGGTTGAAAGATTCATTGAGAAAACTCCGAGCAAAAGTTTAAGGCTTTCACTTTCGAGGCGCATATCACTTTAAGAACAGTTTTTCTTAACAAGATACTCTACTTGCTTTCCAGCGAATCAATGTCGTATGTCTTTTAATTAACTGAACCAAGACTTGGTGTACTCGGGGTAAACACAGTTTACATCCATTGTAACGCTGTAGACAATCCTCTGTAGGATAGATAGATACACTGGATATATGCCGACGTCGCAAGGTCTTTCCACCCACGTTTACATAAGCTGCATATTCCACATCTACGACGCTTCCGTGTCCTTGTAAAGTACAGATGGTGACTTCTGAACAACGCATGCGCTTTTCACGCGGAATCAGAAAGCTTCGTGGAGCATATCCTTCCCAACAGTGCAAAAATGTTAGCGTTGATATTTCATTCATAAATTATAAGCATGAACAAATGAAAACGCATCTTTCAGTGTGAGAAGTGCAAAATGTGGGCGGACAATATTTGACAACCAGCCAATGTTGAAAGATGCCATGAAAAATATCAAAATACTTCATATATTGTCAATAATTTCTCTGTGAACATCATCCCTTTGATATAAGTGTGTATTCCACAAGCCTTCAATGAACAAAGTGACGCTTTATTGCTATTGTTCTCCGGTACTATAGTACTACTTGAATTACAATGGTCGGACGGTATCTTCACTGCTTTTTTAGATTAAATTCAATTGGAAAATTTAAGCTTTGTGTAATCGAGTGATGTGGGTACATACGACCAAACACCAAGCTCACGTCAGAGCTCCTGCGCACGCGCAGATACACAAATTAGCCGAGGAAGCATTAAAACGTCCCACACATCTTCATAGAGTTGTAATGTGATGATATGATTGTCATGGTTTTTTAATCTACTTTTCCTCTGTCAGTGATAATGTACAAATGTTTAAACAGTTTTGAGTTGGAGTTTGAATATACAATTTACACCTTTATCTATTAAGATAAATCGTTTCGACATTATTATGAACATACACGCTGTATCTATTGCATATCATATTAAATTTGCATAGACAAATGAGTACATGGATATCCTTATCTGCCCGGTAACTATATTTTGTAAACGGCTGAAAACGATGAAGAGACGAGCTCTTATTCACTGACAAACTCACATTCAAGAATTTTCACTCCTCCCTGTAATGATTAATGATATGAAGAAGTAACATTGCACGTTGATTATCGGTAGAATGTGTTTGTATCTAGCGCGCCGACTCTATCTCTCAAAGGTTGTGGATGTTACCGTGTCTCCAGTGAGAAGATCGGGGACAACATGACAGTTAGTATCTTCAAGACGTGCCGTCAGGTGCACCTATCCATTCATTACACCTCCTTCGCAATCAGCCGGACTTTTTAAACAGTAGACGTTCGTACTACATCCCTGATAATTATGGCAAGTCGGAATTGGCAAGTTGGGAAACTCATGTGGGGGCGGGGAGCAAAACAGGCGGCCGTGTAAATCTGGGATATCAACTGAAATGAAAGCATGGAGTGCCCATCTGGAATAGAAAGTCACATAAATATTTCTAAGTCTCGGCCACCCGTAGAAACTATAACAGTTAAAACGTAAGCTGCCATTCCGAGCTATGTATAACTAATTTTCCCTCATGTAAGCGAAAATACCAGACTAGGAGAAACATTGTCTTATATTGCTTAGCCAAGGATAATAAGCATCCGAATTCAAGGTACATTTGTGGATAGAGGAAAGGGAATGAACGGATGGATACATCCTATGAGAGGCAACGAAAGCGCCACCTCTTGGTATGATATGGTAATTGGTTGTATTATCATGGATAATACAACCAATAAATAATTATTTATAATGTAATCATTATACGGAAAAATATCTGAATTTTTTCGGGTAATAATTCTGTCATAATCGTATCATTTTGTTGGAGTAGCTTGACAAGGGTAATCCATTAAAAATAACTATGATTATATGAATCCAGGGAGACATTCGCGACGTATAGTTGATATTATAGACCAGTGAATCAAACATTAACTTTGAAATATTGCTCTGTCAACGAGGAGAGACTGGATGAAAGTGTACGAAGTCCCGTTGAGATATAGGAACACGCTATTATTCAAATTTACGGCGACGTTCTCCGTGAATACTAAAATGTGGTTCGGGGTGTCAAACGATCCTTTTTCGCAGCATGTGGTTGTATGGAGGTAGCACTCCCCCGGCTAAATACTCATAGTTCTACGTCAGAACCCCCAGCGATGCAACTATTTTTTCGCTGCCGCAGGTACAATGTGGGTGTATACATAGGAGGGGCAGGGGTGTCGATCGTGCCGAAGGAACAACACGAGAAACAACGAGTGAAGCCGATCGGATGGAATCGAAGAAATGTGAACGATCTATAGGACTCAAATTCTGCCTGCACTATTCCTGCTAAGTTCGTTACCCTAATCCAAATTGCGTGTCCTACTTCAGGGGGAAGAATTTCTGCCGACGTTGATATCAAAATGATTGGAAGCCCATTGGCCTCGTCACGCAAGGATCCCAGGACACTGAATATCATTTACATACAGCTTTCAATAGAAATGTTTGTTTGCTGAAGTGTTTCTGAGGTAAATTGGATTGCTTAGTGGCCCGTAAAGACAGGATAAGCACACGACGCTTCAAACCATTTAATTGTCAGGAGTGTTTTATTAGACATACGATAAAATAATACAAGTACAGTTTTTAATTTTTCACCTACGTTGTGCGTAGTTTTATCGTCTGCTAGATGAGTTTTATATCAGCCCTGAAACACCGCTTTCCGATGCTGGCATGAGAAACTGACTAAATATCATCGCAGCATCTCGACACCATCGCTGAAATGTAAATCTGAAAACTGTGAGCTGAAAAGGTAAGTGCGACACTCGTTCACAAGACTACGATGGAAAAGTATGAATTCTTTGATCGAGAATGTCGGCTTAACTTGGCGGGATGTGCTTTTATGACAGTTACAAGTGTGTTTGACCATAGACCCTCGAGAAAAACTCTCGAGGGTCTATGTTTTGACACATTTTCGACACCACAACAGACGACTGAAGTTCGCACTCTATCGTTACAGTGAATCTTAATACTCATTAGTGTCATCCATTCCATGGGATGAGTCAAAATTCTCAAACTGTCGAAATTTATGTCTTTTAAAACCTTCAGACGGTTGATATACCTCAAAATACTGTACTTCTGATTGACAAAATGAATGCATTATACTGATTTTAATCGAATGAATTATATTCCTGTAATTACCCAGGTTGTGTCTTATCTTATTTTTATGATATCCTTGAATATATAATCAAGGACTGATGAAATAGTTCATTTATTAATGTACATTGTTCCATTTTTAGTGATTAAATAATTATACATTTACATATTGTTAATCATAAAATACCGCGATTGCACAAGGCGTGCATATGTTTGTTCGAACGATGTGTAATAATGAACAAGTGCAGTTGTTTCAATTTTTAAATAGAAAAATCCCGATACAATATGGTGCCTTAATGTACTCATTTTCATGAATTTAAATATTTGAAAAAATTCAGCTTGAAATCAGGTTGATCCCTTAAAGGTATACTG
Organism: Ptychodera flava; assembly: GCF_041260155.1. Classification (NCBI taxonomy): domain Eukaryota; kingdom Metazoa; phylum Hemichordata; class Enteropneusta; family Ptychoderidae; genus Ptychodera; species Ptychodera flava. Next base: position 31,641,420 of record NC_091944.1, on the reverse strand, counting down.
TCACCTGTTCCAATTTTGGTACAGTTACCATGGAAAGAGAAAATCTGACCAATCACAGATTTTAAGCGGGTGGCCGTTTTTTAAAAACAGCGCCCTCACATGGGTATTTGAATACCAAGGAACGCCCCTTTGACCATATTTGGGCATATTTAGATTACAGGTGACTGTATACCTTTAAGTATTCCTTGTCCCGATAACACGGATATTTGAGGTACCGATGCTTACAGAACACTACTCGAGTTGACAAGTGATTTTGACAAGTGAATGACAAGTGGCTTATCCCCCATAGCGAGGCAATAAAATCATTGTTCACAGATTATTTACTAAAATTGCAGACGACAACTAGTTCTTTAATTATGCACAGATTATCTGTTGCTTCTTTACGCACATACAAAAGCTATTAGCAGCATTTATAATCGGCCGTCTTGGAAAATATGATCCCCTATAATGCTGACTTGCATTTTCGGGGACAGTAGCTGTGTAAAACTTTCAAAATATTTTCACAATTGTTGTTGTAGAATATCTTCCTGTACTGTGTTGAAATTAGCCTTGCAAGTACAGTGTATCGCACACGATAAGCAATGTTATTGTTGACAAATGAATTCTCATTAATAAAAAGTCAAACGATGACGTCAGACTCGGGCATAATTTTGAAGATTGTCTCTCATCTGGGTCGTAACTATATAGTAGGAATTACAAATATCGAGTAATAGACTCTCGGCAGTATCAACGTCCTATCCTGAATGTATCACCATGGCCAGCTGGTCATCTGGTGGCAAAAGGTCATCGACCTGTGAAGATGCGTAGCAGTTCTTCTGCCTCTGCTAGATGGCCAGTCGGCCAGAGGATCCGTTCAGGAAATGATGTGGAACATTGCCATGCATTATAAAAATACCTTGCATAATAAGAAACGTTGAGTTTGATGATATCTAGATCAGCTAAGTGATTTGTAATGATCAATATTTCCGTGTATTTTAATAGCGACGCACAAAGCGTCCATATTTGAATATCAGACTACATGACACCATAGAGAAAGATAGATAGAGTGGCAACGGTATTGTTTAAGGCGTGAAGCGGTTACGTAACCCATCCATGTTCGCCTCGCCTCAGGTTGCTCTCGCATCTCTTTTCCGAAGAGTGCCGACCATGAATCCTTCGGTAATTTCGGATTTTCGCCAATTGTTAAGCGAAAGTATGTTCGGCAAAGTTTGTGTTGTTGTTGTCGTGTGGTGCTGAGCAGAATTGACGTGCTGGCGAAAACGGGAGTGTTTTGAGCTTCAGGAAAACGAGTTTTACCGTTTTAAAAATTCCTCTCATATTTTTATGAATATATAATGAGTGTATTTGAACCAAATTTGAAAGTCTTTTATCGTATATACTGTCTGGTTTTACTCAATGGTTTACGGTCAGTCATACCGTCTTTTACACGTGCGTCAAGGAAGGACATGTTTATGAAACTGCTGGCGTTTTATGTTTTGATTGGCGTGAAGCAGTGTTTCTGGCCTGAGAGCTCACAAAGTAACTATGGTTGCTACGCGACTGGCAGTACGATGCCATCTCGTCGTATTTTTCGCATAATCTCGTGTAATTATCAACCACAAACAAAGCCTCCAAAAAGTTTAACACCTTTGAAGCTCATTTTAATATGAAAAGCCAATAGTCTACCGAGACGACCATGGAACAAAAGGCATGCAAGTGTTGCCACTCTGTTTCTCTGTGATGACACTAACCGTCAAACGTAGGTTACTTAAAGGGGCGGTCGTCGGAACTGGGCGTATGCGACTTTCTTGTTTACAAACAATGTGTTTCATGCTTTATATCGGTCGTAGGGGTCCCTGGCAACCTTTGAGCAGAATTCTGACGACTGCTTCCCTTCAATAATCAATTTAAATGTTCAAGAACAAATGCTGCACCCAATACATGCCAAAGTCGTCTTTTCGAAGGGCATGTCATGATATGATATGATATGATATGATATGATATTATATGATATGATATGATATGATATGATATGATATGATATGATATGATATGATATGATATGATATGATATGATTTAATAATATGATGAGGTATGATCTGATCTGATCAGATATGACGTCGTGTAGCATGACGTCACCTAACTTAACGTGGTATGTACGGACACTTCAATGAACTTTACAGTTGAAGACAACAGTTCATTGCAAAGCATTCTTTGCCACTGTGGGACACAAATTGGCTAACGTACATGATTTCAAATAAATAAGTAGGGACACCGATTCTGAACAGATATATCAGGGTTTTTCAATAAAAATACTAGTAATCAATTGACTTAGATGTATCTTTACCTTTACCTGACATCGCAGACTTAGCAAATGCAACTGTTGCAACATATATATGAAAGTTATGTCAGATTATAATCTATAAATAATTAATGTTTGGAAAGCTTTAAGCCCGAAATATTCAAATGCAGATTATTCATTTGTATCCCTAAATCATTGTAATTTACGTGGCAATCGGGTCATTCGCCCTCGCTTTGGCATCTTTCGTTTTGGTGTTACAGTGATGTGCTAAGGTGCCAAACGACCACTGTAAGTAGAGGTAGCTGTTTAAAAGTCACAAATGATGAGCTATAGGCCAATGATAAGTCTTATTACAAGATCTGAATCCCAGTGGACAGGTAGACATGGTAAGAGCAAGACATACAACTTTTATGATTACATCCATATCGGGCTGAACACGACTCGGTGGTTAAACCCATCACCCACATCTGTAGGTAAGCTCTGCATATTATGAAAGGCTAGTTAGTCGATTTTTTTCACAAATAATTGTCCTTTCCTTGGAGGCAATTCATCAAGGTTGCAAAGTCAGAGTGTGTAAGTGTGCTCCTTCTACCCTGAAGATGTGATATATTTACAATGTAAATACATACTGTGAGTGATAAGTGATGTGTACAAAGGGTTTCATGTATCATGTGCGTTCATTTCATACAAGTTTTACCGGTATTTATTTGTGATTTTGAGACTTCATCTTAAAGTACAGCTCACCTACGGCTGTTATTCGAATTTGCATCGCAAACTATTAGGTAATTTACTCGATGACTACAGGGTAGTACCATTAAACTATTAAACTTGATCTACAACGTGTTCCATCTCTGACCGTGATCGCTCAGTGATTTGATCTTATAAACATATTTGAAGACGTGCGCCATGAATGTTTGCAGAAGGGTGAATGGAACGCCCTCAACCGTAATTTCTTCCATGTGCTATAATTGTCGCACCAGATGTTTGACCAGAAAGAAGTTATTTTGGTGCAAAAATTGTTTATGGGAGGATCAGATGAGCAGTTTAAAAACTTAAGCACGTATTTATGGGACGTTTTTGTCAACGAGACACCTGGTTTATGTGCTGTACACGTTTGTCAATTATCACGATGATAAACGACACACTCTCGGGATTCTTGGACCCATGTTACTCACAGCAACGTCCTTTGTCTTTCGCTAACGCTTGTTCATAATATTCTTCGCTGAATTCAACAAATTATCTATCTTTCACCATATCTATATCCGGTAATAAATTTCCCATGGAAATATGTTTATGCAGCTTCAATTACCGAAAGCAAGCAATAAACACTCCTTGAATTTAGATCCTGGCACGAGTTTGAACGACCAGTGTGCGTGTTGCAAGTTGACTTCTTGACTCTCAGCCACACCAAACTTGTCAACGATAAAGAATGGAATGGCATGAGCCACGACTTTGTGTACGTGTCAGCTGGAGTCTGTCCATAGCTGAATGTGTTATCAATGAAGATAGTAATACCGTTATTAATTGTTATTCCGAGCTATTCCCTACTTTTGTTATTAATTTTCAATTACAGTAATTCATTCAATTTAATATCGTCTTACTTTCATTAATTTTGCAATTTTTCCTAATAGATGTCCATCACTCAGGGGTGCTTGATTTAATATATAAGCAATGTATGAATACTTAGATAATATATATGTATTTATAGATAATTAATAACGTTTAACGTCGAAAATAAAATTGCATGAAATGTTAACACTTGTTATATCTCCCACTCTTTTGGGCCAAAAAGATTTGTTTCTGGTCAGCGCGAGCGTCATTTCAGGACTTGTGCGTCATGTCTTTTTTTTACATACTAATCAATACAGCTATCCTTGATATCCCTCTTTGTATGTCTAAAGTGCTAAAAAGAAAACGGAAGTATTTTGTAGCCAGTGATAAAGACAATAACTGTTGCATCAGTAGTGCCAAACCAGCATTGTTGGGAAGTAAAAAAAGAAAATCGCGTCATCGCATCACTTTTGCGGAATGTCAAGGACCAGAAACAAATCTTTCCTTTTTGGCCTTAGTTTGTCCAAAAGTATCTTTAGCTGTTTCTATTAAATTACATTTATTTACCTTTATCTATCTGACTTATATATACTATCTTTCTTTTGTATGTCTCTTTCTTTTATCACTCTCCTTCTCTCTCTCTCTCTCTCTCTCTCTCTCTCATCTCTCTCTCTCTCTCTCTCTCTCTCTCTCTCTCTCTCTCTCTCCTCTCTCTCTCTTTCTCTCTCCCCCCCGCAAGGGACAGTTGAGGAAAAAACTTAGCTTGTCTAATTCTTTCAGTGTAGGCATTCACTCCCCCGCAAATGACAACATGTAGTCGACAAGACCACTTCCAGAAACGGAAATAGAAAACTTCCAAACATCTGTCACTTGGCAGAGATGAATGATTGCTTGAGTAGCGATGATCATGCCAAATGTTCATATTGGCATATGCCAAATGGGAACTGGGATTTAGCTAGGCTGCAACTAGTATAAAAGAAAATTGGTAAAAAAAAATATTTTTTTCCAGCAATGAAGTAAACGATACAGCGGACATCTATTAGATTATTAACCATAAAATCAATATATTTTCATTATCTAACGAAACAGAACCGGTAAGGTTGAAGAGACGTGTCTGCAAAGGACGACTATTCTTGTCCATCGTGATCGATTGGCATGTCGACTTTGCATATCATATCATATCATGGCCATGGTGTCAGTGTTTACTTCAGTAGCGCTTTGCGTTTCTAAAATGAGATGCCAATGATAACTTATGATTGGGGTACCGTTTCTTATTGATGGCTCGAACAGGCAACTTTTCCACTCGGCAGGTACTATTGATGGCAAGACTGAATAACACTGGGTGCACGCCAATCTGTGGTACAATTCAACATTATCTTAGGGGGTATGTTTGCATTCATCCACCATCAACGGGACCCTCAGACAATCATAGATAATAATCACTATTGCAATGGCCCAATACATGTGTACTTGCAAAGCACAGGAATATTGCGTTAGAAGACACACGTTTCAATGCATGGGTTTTCAACCAATCTACAACCTGCGCGGTAAGTACAATACGCGACACATTCTCAGTGGGAAAGGCGGATCATTAGCTTGGTATAGGAAAACTAATACTAAAATATCCTTTGAGGTTGTGTATACTGTGTAACTGATTATTAAACCTCTTAATGACCCCTTGGGTTTCTTACTGTTTGTTTTTCGTCTCTCGTAAATCAAGCAACTCCAAATCTTTATTGGTCTTGATAAATCGTCACAATTAAATTTTTATCTTCAGCTTCTCTTGACAACTAAGTCAAGGTACATTTCCTGCCGTTGGGATATGCTCACCACTCTGTGATAAATCTTGTCATCCGACAAGCTTCGAAAATATTTACCAGGAGATAAGGGTTAGGTCTCCTGATTGCTGGCCTTTGATTTTCCATGGATTTATATTGCAGCAGATGGATTTTTCGTCATCGATAAAAAAGACCTAGACATTATTGTTTTTGTCTGTTGCAAATGCAAACTTAGCTTTATACACCGTATGAAGATCGATGCCCGAGGCTTCAACATTTTGCCGGATTCTACAATAGTCCTTTTAAGACTTTTTTCCATTCCTGCTTGCACAAATAGGACAGAGCGACAGTTGACGTCATCACTGACGTCATTCGTTGACATCATAAGTCCAATACATTTAATGGCCTTCAGTTTTTTCTCTACTTACTCGTCTGCCACTTTCTTCTTTTCTTTATAAATTAACTTCCCGGATCTCACAAAATCGAACTTGTCAGATTTTACATAACAGTTTGCATCGGCACAAACTTGAGAGCACAGAGTAACATATAGTCTATCTATCTTTCTCTATGTTGAGAGTTACAATCTCTTTATGTAGCCCATCATGACTACCGATGATTTGTTCTCTGTCTGACTATTGTACACTGTATTTTGCCGAAACATATTTACCCGTCACTGCCTCAAATGGCTTCAAAAATTATCAAAAGATCATCAGATTTCGCAATACCATGATGGTGACACATACGTCATCAACGCAGTAAAATTCAGATTACCGTAATTTACCTTTGGGAAAACGAATACTGAAATAATTGCAATGGGGAACATTTCTTCCGGCTTAATTATTTAAATGTTTGCAGATGGTTGCAGACCTTACTGTCCCCTCCCTCACAAGAACTGTAGCTGAACGTCTACCGTTATTCCCTGAACCCCTCCCCAATGAATTTTCATTCAAAATACAGTGTCGTGTGTAGCAAACCGGCTGCTACTTCCATCACTTGTGAAGAGAACCCCGAAAAGTTAAATATGCGAAGTTGACATTGTAAATCCAAATCTCTCTATTGATCAAGTCGTCTCATCTTGAATAGATGGTGATAGGCATGCATGGAGAAGGACTTTGCTGTGAAAGTTTTATTTGTCGTATGTTGGAGTATAGGAAACAAACTAGGTCAATATCCACTAAGGGTCATAGTTCAAGCAACACGCAGCAACTACAATTAAGTCTCTAGGCTTAGATTAAAAATTGGTTTCTTGTGACCAAAATACCTCCGGGAATAATGTACATTTGCGGGAAACGTGTTGGGGTTTCTAGTTGGTTTTGGGTTAGGGTTCTCTCTGTAAAAACGGCAAATTTGTTTAGTCCACCCATTGGTTTCAAAGTGCACAAACATTTTGAAGATGAGCGTGTTTGAAATAGGCCTAGGTTGGTCTAGTAATGTGAAGCCGGAAGCTCATACAGTTTACGTTTTTCGTAATTCCTAACTGCGTTCATTATTGTGACAGTTCTTAGCCAAGAATGTGCAGCATGGTTTAGTCATTATTACAGATTACGTGGCCAAGTTACCACTTCAATATCTGTCAGCTCAGCATTACAGCTTTGCTTCTCTGGGACCACTAACCTAACATCCAGAAAGCACTCAAAACTGAGTTAATGACTTCGTCAACACTCGCGGGAGGGAAAGCATAAAATGCGTTCTGTTCCCGTGTGAGCTATAACGGTACATTAGTCAGGTAACTGGCTGATATGTGTCATTCCGAACAATGGCAAATAGTCATTGAACAGAGTCTGAATTAAAAGGTGTATAGCGATAAGTAAAAAGAATGGAAGACAGGCTATCAATAAAACAAGACGCTCGCCGGTCGAATTGAGCATACTCCCTCGATTTATCAAAATATCTGTCATGAAGGATGACTCACTTATCACGACGTGAAAGTATATAGATGTATAGACAATCAGGATGGATGTAATATAACGCCGATCCATTATTTGCTCAACAATGTTGTCAATATTATAGGTACATGTACAATGATATTTGGTGTGTCAATAATTGAGGTTACTGCCTACCACAGTCTGACATGCACTGAATGATTTCATATAGCGTCCGATAAGGGATTTGCGTGTCTGAAACCACTGCAACTAATTTTGAAATAATCCTTACATTGTTTGGCCGAGAAATATGTCATTTATTTAAATCAGATACAGATGGCGTGCTCTTTGAATGCAGTGCGTGTACTCCATGGTATTTTGCGCAATGTGATGCAAAACTATATGGTTCGTAGTCCCACCACCCACTCAGGGATGAAGAAAGTGTACATTGATGAAGTGAGTAGCTGCATTTATTGGACTGACCACTCACAGTGTGATTCACCGATTGTAGAAAGATTGTCGTTTTTCATCATTTCCGTGAACGATCACGCCCCAAATACGGACACTCAAGATTGAAATCGTACCTTGTACCGTGTCTGTCGCACTTTGAACGGTGTCGAATTCAAATGACACAAGATTAAATGACATTGCCTGGAGTGGCAGCACACGTGGCACGATTGGGTGACAAAACATGCATTAAAAGCCATGAGGTATATCAAGTCAATTTTTAAGTCTCCTCAACATGTCGCATACTTTATTGTAATGGATCACCCGATTGGAGAAATATGTCCCTCTTGGTCAAATCGCGATTGATTGTCTCGTATATGACCTTAAGTTATATATTCAAAAGCAGCTTTGTATATATGACTGGTGATGAGGGCTTTTGTAAAATAATTATTAAATGAACTATTGGGTATACTTTGCATAGTTAACGAAAGAAGTGTGTTCAAATACTCGTTGATCTTGCAAGCTATATTATTCCCTCTGTTAAATCAATAATTGAATGAAACAAATTTGTTTATCATTTCACTGAAACAACCGCGGGAAGACAAATTTTCTTCATCTATAGATCGTCTTCTTCCAGTTCAAAACTTCTCATATTTATTAATCTCTTTTCTGTCATCACAAAAAGTTTCAAATTGCAAGTAATCGGTATGGCTATTAATACAATGTCTAAATTAATAATTGCATCCGCCCATGCATATCTTTAGTTACTGTATTGTTGTAGAATTGTTTCCCCGATATAGCTCAGTGGAAATGTTACATAATTACATAATCTCATGCTTACAGATAATCTTACTTCAGTGACGCATCAAATGTAAGACGCAGTGACGCCATCAAATGTAAGAGACGCTATTTTCTTCAAATTATACAAATCGAAACTCCCGTTTCTGTGTCTTTATCATGTTTAGCGTCACACCATATCAATTTTACTTTTACTGGTTCTGAAAGGAAGGGTGTCGCCGTGCGATATTTTATCGTTTACAAACAATGTATTTTCATGCTTTGTCTCGATGCATCATGTCAACATAGCTGTAACATTTCAATTTAACGATGTACACGAAATACATGCTAAAACTTTCATCAATCACCAACGTACCTTGGATACAGTGTTTACATCGGTAGTGTGGGTCTATCCACAGTCCCTCTTTGAGCACAGTTCCGATGGCCCTCTCCTAAAATTTAAGCATTGTAAGCTGCGTAAGTGTTGACATATCAGCCCATGCCAACCTACAGGTGTAACATGATCACATTTGCCAACTTCAAATTCAAGGGAACATTTTACGTTGCTCCAATCAGAACTACTGCATGTTATTTAAGCAATAATCCATGTCCAGTATACTACGAGATTTTGACCACTTCACGGTATATCTGCATGCTCGAGAGACAGTCAGTGCATATATGGAGTGAACTGGTCAAAATCGAGTGGCATACCCGTTGCTGGAGTGGTTTCTTGCTATTATATCATAATATTAAATTGAAATCTTGGCGTGAAACGTCAAAAAGGGATTTTTTTCGTTAGCTGAGAGCTAGTGCTTGCTCCAACCGCGCTATATTGTGAATGTCGCACTGTTATTTTCACGTCCAAGTCTCGACCAATCAGATCGCAGTAATTGCGCCATCAACACACTGGTATGATAAATACGTAATAGCTGCCTAAAACTATACACTGAATCGCAGTAGTCGGTGAATGTAAAAAAGCCAGAGTATTATATTGCTTTTGTGTTATTTCCCAGAGTAGTCACATAGTGTTAGCCATCACTCTGCACGGGATGCGCCGTAGTATTATTTATTCATTCAAATTTGGCAATACATTACTTTTACAGGACATTAGTGTAGTAAACAGCAGAGACGCATCTCTCGATTAGTAAATAACATGACATAAAATAAAGTTTGAATTATCATGCAATTGTCGTCAAAAAGTCGCAGATATTTAGGCTTTAAATTATCTGTACTTCCTTATCTGCAAACTAAATATACATGCACGGCGTCGTAGAGTGTGCCTGATCAGTGGATGTCGAATGAAGAATGCAATTGCCAATTTTAAAAGTGTGGAAGTTTACTTCAACATCTCATCAAACATGTTGAGCAGGAAATGTAACTCTTAAACAGGCTGTGTACGTGTGTTTCAAGTTATTCATTACGAGTAAAATTATTGTCATATGTGAATTGATATAAGAAACCTTTCTTGCAATTGTAAATTAGACTACACGATTATAAACCGTGATTTGTTTGCATTTCTCAGTAGCTTGCTGTGGCATCTGTTTTATCATCAAAAGATGTTATCATTTGTCTTGAAGATGCTTAAGCGTTCAATATCAAAGGAATCATAAATATCAATTCGAATGTAGACAGGCAACACATGAGATAGCGGATGATCTTATTGTGGCTGCCATTCGGAACATTTGAGTCACGGACTATGGACACAGCTTTTCAGCGAGCATTTTCCTTCCCCTAGAAGGCAATTGACAGATCATTGCATATGTAACGCACAGCCCAAGCGGATCGGAGCTCGAATGGGTCTCCATAGTGATGACAGGAGACAGGAGAAACATTACAATGGTGCGTATACACGGTGTTTGACTTATGAAGCGAGCTCGAAGATATACCGTGGAACGAATCGACGCAATGTGTGTTTGTAGATTTATGGTAAAATAGATTCACTGTCGTCGAGGTGGAAACCGATCAAACTGAAATGCGTTCCAGCGCATCTTCTGAAATCGATAGTATCTCGTGGCAGGATGGGGAACATACAGAAAAAAACTGACTGTTGATTGCGTGCCTGGTTAGGGAGTTCTGATGTAGAGTTACAGACTCGTGGGCGACATTTTTTGTTTCACAGAGAAAACATCATTTGTGTAGATGAATGATAGTAAACATTGTACCTGTACGCTGTTGCACAAAATTTGCAATGGAAATACATGTGACTTGTGAGGTTCGAGTCGAATGATGCATTGCATATCAACATTGCTGAAACCTTTGTCACTTTTTCACATACAGTATTTGTTTCCAACTATGATGCAATCATTATTGGCCTCCGCTTGCTCGTTTCACTCAAGATTCTATCTCAATTGACGCGTAACAACATTAACAATGAACAAAAACTTGAACCGCTTCTGCTGTGCTCAGCTAAGTTAGCAGATCGAATTTCTAGCATTCATAGGGCACTTAACAATTATCTTTCTATTAAACAGTTTCACTTGAATTATTCATTTGTTCATCTTATTTTCTGATGAAACAGACCAATGTTTAAAATGACCCTCTTCGTTAAAAAACCTATACCCCTTTCAAATCTTCATGTTCAAGTCTTCAAATAGTATCCTGAAACCATAATAGTATGCGTTCATCAGGGTCAAGATTTTCTCTTTCGTACCATACTTGTCGTATTATCCTCTATCATCTAAAACCACCTCGACGTCCATCTCACATACTAATCAGAAAGGGTCGTGGAACTCATTCCCAAAAGTCTCAGAAAAGTTTCAGGTGAACGATTGAATGATGATGTACTAACGTTTTGCAGAGAAAACATCGAAAGGTAAAGAAGAAGTCAGAAGGGTGTACCGCTCAATGAAAGTTTACGTAAATTAAAGATGGGCCCTCAAAAAGGCAGAAAGCTTTTTGTCTTCAACCAAAATATTACACTCAACAAACTGTTACACAGTCCATTGTTATATCCGTATATACAGATGTAACTAACAATTCAGAAAACGTTTAATTCGATAAGTTTGCTTGAGTGATCAGATGAACAATCGTCCCAGTAGTTGATGTAGTACGAAATTGTCACAGTTATTTCGTTTTGGCACCTTGGGTGGAATTAGCTCGCGTCAAATTAAATACAATAGAAAAAATTATTCATCATATTGTGCCTCTACGAGAGAAACAATAATTGAGTGCCCGTCGAATGTGAACAAGTATCAACACCATATACATATACACGACGCAACTATTATCAGGCGTCGATCATTTGTTCTTGATCCAGGATGCCCTTATGATCTGTTTCTGGCACAATTTTAGCCAGCAGGTAATGATGAAATCAGATCATTAATAACACGTGACATACCCTTACTGAAACATACACAAGATCAAAGAGGAGTATATATAGTATATGCAAATTTCTATCCTCCGTCCGTGTAGAATATTTGAGGACGACTCGGAATAAATGAGTAAGATGACTTTGTTTCCTGTCCAGTTCTGATTTTACTTTACTTATATTGGTCAATTCTGGCTGAACATTTCCACCGAGAATTGTTCATTATATAACGTATGCTTTTCATTTAGAACAAACAACAACCCTTATCCTCCTTGGAGTTACTGAACATAACGCACGCAGGAAAGACTCATCAAGCGTTGCAATATGCCTCATCATAAATTCGTTTCATGGTGATATAAAGTATTTAATAATAACTTGGTAAACAAAAAACAAAACCCTAATGTCTACACTGAATCATTCATAATTGATACCAGCTGGCGAACGACCGCAATTTTTGCAATTTATTGAGTGTTTTCTCCCAGTGGCCTGCCAATTCAGATGTGCAGTATCACTTGGAACGCTTTTACATGCCAAGTCTCGCGAGAATTACTCGTCTTTCTCAACAGTGCGGACGCAGATACCCGAGACGCGCAAAATCGATTTTCCTTCGTGGGTGGTATGGAACGCGAAAATTTCAAAAAAAATCACTAAATCTAGCGCTACACATTGTAAAGAAATATCGCCTGTAGTTCATCGAGAATTCAACTTATGTTAATTATAACTAGGCGAATTGAAAGATAAATAGTTAGATTTACCAAAGCGTACATTTTTTAGTGTCTCATTAGTTTATATCGCTGAAAATCGCGAAGTCAAAATGTTGTCTCGTGCGTTTTGACAGAAAATACAACTCATTCACTCCTGAATTTTCTGGTCATGCTCATTACATGTTTCTTCTCCAAGTTTGATTTTGTCACTGTCCTTTTACACAGACATCCAACTGAAACGCTATGCCCTCAGTTTTGGCGATAAGGCCGTGAGACGGAAATGTTAACTTAAAATAGCACTGGCGGGTACAGGTAGTCCTTGCAAATCCCTAAAATAACAGCTAAAGCGCATGCGTGAAGGTTGCCCTCTAGCGACGACACTCATTGTAGCGTTTCTCAAATAATTTTTACTATACCCAAACGGGATTCGAACCCCCACACACTCACAGCAACATCGCCTAGCTGCTAGGCCTCACACAAAACCAGTCGGCTACCGTTTACCGTTTCTCCCGTTTTCATGAACTTTTGCGCCGGAGAAAGTATCTCCCCTATAAAAATGCAGAAAATTAAGCAAGAGGCGATTTACTGAAGCCTTGTATCTCTAAAGCGGCCAATATGAATTTACTAAAAAAGCATGAATGAACTATTACTGATTGTCACTGATTTTTCTGAAATGCACACTTGCATATTGAGCCAGAAAGGGAAAAAAATTACAGTATCACAGCTTCAAGGCTATACCACAGGCTACCCAGACAGTATTAATAAGCTTATTATTGAGTTTTTCTCACTGTTTTCTCTATCAGTTCCTCTCCTTTTCTTCATCACAGTCCCTCTATGGATATAGGGACTGTGTCTTCATGCTCTGACTGATCGGAGTAAATAAAATAAACGGTTATATAATCTAACCTAGCCTCTTAACCCTTAATTCATTTTACACCCATTACAAGGACGTTTATCTCTCATATACACATCTTGTAATTAATTAGTCAACACAACTAATTATGCTAATCCGTGGACTTATCAAGAGTTGGTCAACATTGCAAAGATAGAGATGTAAATGAAAAAGGAGGTTTTAGTAACCTTTCCTATCTTTCGCGATGTTGACCAACCCGTAAAATCCCTGATAAGTCCACGGATTAGCATAATTAGTTGTGTTGACTAATTAATTACAAGGTGTGTATATGAGAGATAAACGTCCTTGTAATGTATGTAAAATGAATAAAGGGTTAAGAGGCTAGGTTAGATTATATAACCGTTTATTTTATTTACTCCGATCAGTCAGAGCATGAAGACACAGTCCCTATATCCATAGAGGGACTGTGATGAAGAAAAGGAGAGGAACTGATAGAGAAAACAGTGAGAAAACTCAATAATGAGCTTATTAATACTGTCTGGGTAGCCTGTGGCTATACCTGAGTTCAATTTAACAATTATTGTTCTAAAAGTACAGGTTTAATTAATGATGAGGTTATGCGATTTACCTAAACTAAAATACGTATTTTTTATAAATCTTTTACAATTTGATGCAAAAAGTATCTTACAACAATACAACGATAGTAGGCCCTATAACTTTATTTTAACTCTATAGCCATGATAGGTATACGCCTCTTTTCACAAGGGTCAAACACAAAGAAAACTTATACACAGAAGACAGAGTACGGATAACAACAACATTACAACACAGACAGGTTTCATGTAAAAGTGTCGAAAAAGCTTTGTCGATAAAATTTGTAACAAGCCTGCTCAAAACCTCTAACACTTGTACAACTTCTTATTGCTGAAGGTCAATTGTTGTACAGGTAATTACTCAAAAAGACTGCTTAAATAATTCGGTTCTAGCAAATGTAACTTGTAGAGCTTTATTATTAATAAATCTTAAATCTTTGTGGATCTTTGTACTTCGTTGTTATATCCCGGATATATGGAGGAGACTGGCCACAACATACTCTTGTAAACAGACACTACTATGTTGTACTTATAGCGATGGGATAGCAGATACCATTGTAGAAGTGTAAACATTTCAATGGATGAGGTACCAATGTCACAATTCAAAATCAGTCGCATTGCCCGCTTTAAAAGACAGTTCAAGTGATCCATATCCTTTTGACTACAACAACCCCAAATACCGAGACCATAATCAAAATATGGTAAAGTGAAACTGTTATAAAATGTGACGCCTTGCTGAAACTGGTAAAAATGCTTAAATTCTGGCAAGAAGATACAGATTACTCTTTATTTTTCACAATACTATCAACATGACTCTGAATCTTCCACACCAAGCATCTTTTCGCTTTCTACATTTTCAATATCACTGTCACCATCTTATGATGGAACTTTGAGTTCATTTTCAACCAAAATTCATAAAATTGCAGCAAATCTAGATTGTAATAATGATTAATGTCTTTAATGGCAATAAATCATTGTTGTAATGACATGTCAAAAAGAAATTTAAATGTTTCAGTCTTGTCACGCATAACGTTCACTGGCCGTCAGTCCATGTAGTGTTGATCTGAAAGAATAAGTTCACACCACTTATTAATATACATGCATATTAAAAACCAGCAAATTTATCATTTATTATACATATGTTTTAAAAGTATTTGTCAATGATTATTTATCAAGTCCTCAGTCAATTGTTGGGACAATTTAGTGCGTAAATTGTATAAAGAATGACACTCTTTGAAAATTATCACTTCAATGGATAAACATGCATGATATATTAACAGATATCAGTAGCAGATATTGTTATATAAAACAGGATTTTCACAAAACATCCTTCCATATCAGCTGTTCTGTGGAATCGTCCGACTTAAATGCTCTCATTTGTTTAGGATCTCATCTCACAAACTTAATGCACATCCGATGTGATCATGAACTCCAAATAGACTCCCTATGCTTGATATGAACTTCAGCCTAATTAGTATACAGCATCGCCCTCTAGACTATCATTTTCCCTAATGTGTACAGGTGAAGCTAAAAAATAGTCACTGCTATGGTTTAAGACAGGGTCATAGGAAGGAAACTTTGTTTTTTTCATGTTTAATACTACGTCACATTGTAGACACTCAGAGAAAAATCGAGAGAAGAATCGGAAATCGTACCCAAAAATGCAAGAAGGTCGTTATTGACGATAGACTATAACAGGTATGGATTCAGAGACGTATTGGAAGCCATCGATGCTGGTTTATTAAGTAAACTATAGCTTTTTGTCATGAAAATCCGTCTCCGAACTCGGCTGTACGTGCGTATAGCGGCTATTCAATTTCCCGACTTCCTATGTATGCATACCAAAGCGGCCATCGCCGTATATCGAACAGCAAGTGACTTTGGCTCGAGGGTAACTTGCATGGTATTGTTTTTGAAATACCGCGACGGTTATAGCTATTCTGCATGATAATACATCAAGTAAGCGACAGAAGATTGTCAACTTAATGCTTCCCTAACAAATAACTGGATTAAACGACCGTGATACTAAATATGAATATTGTGAACGAAGTTATCATCAATTATATCGCCTGGAAAGTTAATGTAATTCCGGTTTTCAGGTGTCTGCATTTCATACGCTATCGTACTGTCAAATGACCTCCTCCAGAAGCGATATTCACAAAATCTATTCCTATACATAAACTGTTACGGAAATTACCAAAATTGTTCAAGATAAGGCCGTGAGACGGAAATGTTAACATCAGAAAGCAGGACATATACTGACAACTTTCTCCTAACGATGCAATCCACTATCGTCAGCAATGTCAATTTTCTTTGGGCATATTTACATTATTTAGAGGAGGATTACTGCATGAACGGTCAATTTTGATCGGAGACCAGTATTCTTAAAATAAGATTACTTAAAATATTCGATCTCAAACTTACTTGGCGAAATTAAACGAAAATTTGGAGAGCTCCACCTACCTGAACCGTCACCCAGTCAGTCTGATGTTGCTCTGAAGCGCACGCCAGGACCCCTTGGCAACGATGGAATTTGGCATAAGCATGCTTAGCAACAACGGAAAAATCGCATATTTGCGTCCGCACTGCAAATCCTTCATCGTTTCTGTCATTTTCAAATATTACACCTCATCAAGCCGATCTATACGGTCATCTTTGCATAACCTTCTTTCATATTCATAGATCTATTCTGCAGTAAAGCGAAACAGATGCACAACTATTAGATTAACAGATATTCATTTTCTGATATATATATATATATATATATATATATATATATATATATATATATAATATATATATATATATATATATATACTTATATTCCTCATAATGACCTCTTGAACGTTCTAATTAATGAAATAATCTTCGTTATATTTGAGGCTGGTACGAAACAATATATAAGTGTTTTAGTCCCTGTAGATGAGGAAAAGGGATACAGCAACTTACTCAACCTTGAAAGCAATTTAAAGATGGCTGTTGCTCATTGTTGAAAGCTACTTCAAAGTTGCCAACAAGCCGCTTGTTCAAACAATCGGTATTCCGATGGTTAAAGATCCCGCATTGTTCAGGGCCACTTTAGTTAACAATTGCAGAGAAAACGAACAAAAGGGTGAACTCAGCAGTTTACGTGTAAAACGAAATTTATTACGAAAATAAAACTAATTGCTAAGTCAGGGATAGAATGCAAGTGTAAAAGTATATACAGACTACTTATCTCAGCTGGGACGGCAAAGCTCAAATCTCAAAGTTTTAACAGTCAGTCGGATGAATGAACAGTCCTTTGGCTTGCATGCTTGAAATTGCACAAAGTCCACAGTATTAAATCCAGTGTTGGCATCGAAGGTCTTAAAAAGTCTTGAAAATTAATACTGCTGGAGTTACTTCGAGTCTTTGGAGACTTGAAGTAACACACAAGAGACACAATCCCAAAATGTCTGCCTGCAAGCTGTGCACGTCCCTATTTATACACATGTGCTTACATAACAGCATAAGAACAATCTAGAACTTTTATTGACATGCTAATTACTGTTCTAAAATTATCTCTCTTGCACAACTCAGTAAATTTCCAGACCATTCCAAACATGACTAATTGAATTCAAGGTTGTGAGGTCATTATAAAGGGCAGTGACCTTGAGAATGTTCTAGACTAATTAAACTCAGGTCATGATGAGTGTGTGCAAATCTACAAATACACAATGATTATCGTATTCTCTTAATTTTACCACGTAACTGCAGTGTTAGTGCAACGAGTGTATCGATTGACCATACGATCTTTTGACGCTCTCAGACTAATAATAAATATAAATATAAATATATATATATATATTATATATATATATATATATATATATATATATATATATATATATATATATATATATATATATATATATACACGTACATACATATGTGGTGTTCGATCTTCCTTCTGGTGTCGTGGTTTAATTTATCTGCATTTGTTACATCATTCGCTGAGGCAACAACGAATTGGAAATAGTCTTCCTGAAATTCTCTTCTCTGCTTTAATTATTAACGATTTTCGGACATAAAAATTACTCGAAATTAGCAAATGTAGTTGTAAGTTTTCCTTAATAGTGTTTCAAATCTGTCCACGTTGATGTCGTCAAGGTTATTCTAAATCAAATAAAATTGAATTTTACCAAATAAATGGACATTTTCCGTATTAAAATAATCTATGCATAATTTGTTCCACTAATGACCTCTTAAGTTATATTTATATTTTTATGATTGAAAGAGTCTATTTTTTTTGAATCAAATCATTTGTTAACATAACATATTGCTCAGCAACAGCTGTATGCAACGTAGTGTTCTTACTGACCCTTTTGACAATCCTCATTACATCACTAATTCTGTCATAGAATATCATTTCACAGGCTCTACCTAGGAAACTTTGTGTCACACTTTTTTCAAATTTTTCCAAAAAAAAACCGCTTGGATAAGAGGCGTCTTGAAAAATTTTCAGGACCAAGTGACATTCTAAAGAGCGACAGCCTTGCTTGGATAATTGCCGGGTGTTTTTCTCTTGTTGAGATGGCATTTTTTCAGAGCTTCCCAAAGCTCACAAGTCGATAGCTCTCACCATCACGACTTCCAATCTGTCATAAGTGACCGCTGGACAGCTTGTCTCCGCTATTCACACACGAACGGAATGTGAGACAACGCGGCGCAATCGTCGGGACTCGGGAGAGTATAAAAGATTTAGACAGGTAATTCAATCTGATCGTGAATCTCTGTCCGTCTTTAATATCTGACGTGTTTTGACATCCGGGATGTATAAAGGTGTTAACTTAGAGAGCCGAATACAAGCTCAAATGTCAAATTATGTTTTGGCAGAGTCGTACACTTGAAGATAAATTACATCCTAAATGAAATGATGATTTGCAAGAGGAGAATGGAACTTTTTCAAATGAATGATTCGGGTTACAAAACAAAAAGCACTCTTAAATATATCTATGACATATACTTATAATATCGATGTAAATGCTATTGTTATGACATATATAGCGTGTTAACTGTTGCATAAGCGAGGCGACTTGAAAACTAAATCTCTTCACTGTATGGATAATTGATTTGTTGAAAATGTTAAACGCTGCTGTACGCTTAAAACATACAAATAACTTCGTAGATGAATTTTGACGTACTGGAACGCACTTTGAATTAGCTGCATGCTTTTTCAGGGTTTTGGATTTTCATTGCAATCAGCGGGTTTTTTAATTTAGCTATAAAGAAATCATAACTTTAATAAATATAGGTACAATTTAAACTTAGTGGCACCTTAAAATAGTGAATTGACAGACTCAGCCAAAACTGCAGAAAAGGATTCTAGCTAAAAATAGATTTTATAATATTTGCCAGTATTTTATCCTGTTTGTGAAATACAAATTTATTGTACTACTCCTAAAATCGTGTTGAAATGCTCATTATTAAAACTTTCAACACAGTCTGTATGTGCGTATAATTATTGTTACTGGTTTTGTTAACACGTGAATATTAGTCTTGTCCAGAATTCATGTGTCGACATTAACATTGTATGCTGTACACTAAATATTGTATCGGCAAGGATAGTCCATTTTTACTTCAAAATACTTTAGGGAAAAGATTGCAAAAACGTCCCTCCGCCCATTGTATAATAATGAAAAAATTATTATTAGTTAGAGGTACTGTCCCTTTATGGTAGAATGCATGCACCTTGGGGAGAGATAGTGAGACTCTCAAACTTTGTCAATTCTTTTCTGATCTACCACATGTGGGCGTTCATTTTGAAGCCCTTTGAGTAAGAAAACTTTTACTGTCTTAGTTTTTTGAAAATCGAAAAGTTTATTTTTACTCCGTAGAGTTAACATAGGGATGGCGGCCATTTTGAATTTCAAATATCGGTAAATCTTGGGTGATTTGTTTCTCTTGTAAGGTGCAAGGTGCAAGGTGGCCCCGATGTTATTGTTGATTTTCAAAGTGTAGGGTTGAAATGAGGAAAATTTAAGCGAAAGTTTAAGTCTTTTAGTTTCGAGGCGCATAGCTCATTTAACTGTGCTGAACTCTAAGCCAATTAAAGACAGATTTATATCGGGATTATTTGAATTCAAAATAAGCGATTTCTGGTTGTACTCTGTGATGGAAACATTCAGTCAAATTTAAACTCTATTTTGTTGTTGATTATTTTCACCGGACTGTGGTATGCAAATCAAGGTCTTTTAAAACTTTCATTACTGAAATTATTCCATTACTGAAATGTAAATGTTTATGTGAAAAGGTTTTGAAAAAGTAAATAATGTTTTAACTTTCCTTTTCTTAAGAAAATATCGATCTCAGAATTGGTCGCCATTTGAGCCATCTGAGTTTGTGCGGAACACTAACAACTTGAAGCAATGCGATATGTTTGTTTTGGTAATAATGGGAGTTGGACTGGTCCTCATTGCTTGGCTTTTCTTGGTAGCAGGTATTGCATTGCTGGCCAAGTGTGAGTCATTGCGTCAGCCCACGATTCACTGAACAGCCTACCACTAACACGACAGTCTGCTACAGTTTATTCCTTCATTTTACTATGTGAACTTCTGATATTTGTTAGTTATATGCCCGCACACTTGGAGCAAGTATAAGGGAGAGCAATTACATGAGAAAAAGTAGCATACATTTTTACGAACATTGTACATTTGCATCGTGTCATATTGTGCATTTTTCCCCTGGGCGCCATCATGTAGTGACAATGTATGATAAAGGTACCAACACACATACAATATCGAACGGAGACCAACCCGCAAACTAGCTAGCTAAGGAACACAAAAAGTTTAGCGTTTTCTGACGCTTCCACAAATACTCTCCTTTCTTACTGCCGGTCTATTCCGTGAACAAAAAGTTAGACTTGCGGTCGTTGGAGTATACCCGTGCTTCTCAAAGACAAACCACGACAACATAGCACTCTCAATCAAATTTCATCGAAAACGCATAGTTATTTAGATATATTATTTTTATGTAAACTTCGAGGTTAGGTCAGCGGTCTACAGACCCATTGGTGTGAAGTGCCAGACTGGACGAGACGAATCTCACTCAGCTGAGGTTAGGCAAACCACAAGTACTGATATATGTGGTGTATTCTGTTACGTTTATATGCGTCCATTTAACAGTCTGATACTCCACACAGTTTATTTTTACACCGTTGTCTCATATGATACAAAAACATAAATGAATATGTATACAGTCTGTGATGCCAAACAGAATACTGCTAAATTTAACCTCTGTGTCCATTATGTCAATAAAGACCCAGCGACAATAGCTCTGACAATTGCTTTTCAGGGTTTTGTTGCAGTGTCAGCAACAGTTTATGGGTGTACTTCCAGCAACGTGTTGAAATACAGAGTACTCAGCTTGTATTGTTATCATTGACTGTATATCTGTCTTCTGTCTTCTGCATTGTTGGTGTTGATAACCAAATTCAGGTCCGGACTTGAATTAAATCGATATCAAGACTTAACAACGAATGTTACACACTGAAAAATTAAATTGCCGAATAAAATACTGGGTATTTGAAGTACTTTAAGAAGTAGGTGTTGAGAAACTAATATTGATGCGTTGAACAAAAATTCCAAAAGAATTGTCAAAAATTACAGGTACTGTAGCTTTTACACAAAGAGTGAAATATTGAAATATCAAAATATCACAATTTTCGTCATCAAAAGCGTGCGACAGGGTCATCAAATGTTTATCCCCTTAGAGTCATCATCTATTTTGAGTGGGTGTAGGGTTCTAGAATTTAACAAAGGCGCAAGAAGAATATGCCTGCCCACCTTCCCTACAATAATTGAGCTTAAACAATCCCTGACTCACACATTTTCCGGGCAGTGACTGTATCCCATCTGTCGCAAGCCCAGGACTAATAATGTAGGACTGTCATTGGCAAAATTATTATCACTTTTAAATGGTGGATACCTGCTGTATTTTTCTCGGTTGATGATCGATATTTACAATTGCGAAAACGCAAAGTGTGCAAAGTGTGCAAATTGAACAGAATTGTTTACGAATCTGCTGGCGTTCTATTATTCAGGCGAAGGTATAGAGCGTGCTTTTCGCAGTCGCTATTTTAGATGTGTTGTGCACAACACACTGTATATATCATTCGTGGCACTCGGTCCAATTTTAGCTCAGTGTACATTATTCTATGTGCGTTTGGCTTCGAGATAAACATAGTAGCTGTTGGAAATCGGTAGATGTGAGATGGAGGAAAATTATCCAAACTCAAGGACAGTGTATTTGTCAAGGTGAGTTGTATTTTTGTAGACTGCAAACATCGTCTGGGGGACTAAGTGTGCTGTTCCTAAACGTGGATCAAAAACGGAGTGGTCAGAGCTCTGTGAGCAAGTGGTAGAAACGATCTTGTGACTGTTACCGCCACAAACAACTCCTGTTGTATGCGTAAATTGCACAAACGTGCCAATAGCAAAACATGTGGCTACTACAACACTATAACTGTGATGTGGCATCGAATGAGAAAGACAAAGCTTGAAGTGCTTTGAAGTTTCTCTTTATTTGTGTTCGAGAATGTCACGGAGATCACTGCATCTGCGTATGTTGTTAATGGGAGTGGTGGGCATTTCTTCGTTCGTTGTATTTGGCTGTAAATGGCAATATACTATATTTGAAACAATGACTATTTCACGTCAAGATCTGGTACACGGCGGCCTCGTTTCGGTACCGTCGTCGTGTATGGTAATATGTCCTTACGACATGCTTGACTAACTTCGTTGATTACGAGCTGGACGTTATCGGTTTTCTGTTGTCAAAGTCTGGTCCGATAGTGCCTCATAAGTCAAGTTTGTTATTGGGCGGTCACTGCTCGTACAGGTGGAAAATATGGTCACTTCGGGACTATGGTGATGAGCAGAAAATGTTTTAAGGTGTTGGTTTTTGAAATGAAGTCCTGAAAATGTTGGTATTTTATATAACTGCGAATGCCATACGTACAGCTTACCAACATTAGGGCTATGTCTGGCCGTAAAAACAAACAAACAAACAAACAAAAATACATACATACATACATACATACATACATACATACATACATACATACATACATACATACATACATACATACATACATACAGACATACAGACACACACACACACACACACACACACACACACACACATACATACACACATACATACATACATACATACATACATACATACATACATACATACATACATACATACATACATACATACATACATACATACATACATACATACATACATACATACATACATACATACATACATACATACATACATACATACATACATAGTTTATCCCTATGTAAACATTACATGTCATGCATCTTCATGAAATAAACTAGAGTGACGACCTATGCTTTGTTACAAAGCAAACAAAGTAACAATAGAAATATAACACATATTATTTTCTGAATCGTTCTTTCGGTGGAAAAAATAGTTTGTTTTTCTTTTCCTATTTTTGACACTGATAGCATTGTTGTAACACATTATCGCTTTGTTACTTGAAATCAATCGTGTACAATTTTGGCGCAGTTTCAGAAGAACTATTATTACCACGCAATCTGTGCATGCTATATGTTTCTGCGAATTGATAGCTTCATTCTATTGTTTATATTCAAAAGACGAAGTGAACAGATTTTATGTACTTTTAACGTTTGACTTTTGATATCAAGTCCATTCTGTAGTGTAAACATTTCCACGACAGATCATGTCAGGTGTTTGGTTCAAATAGAAGGTAGTTTTATTAATAACTTAATTACATAATTACATGTTACTGTGAGTGTTTCCCTGGATAAAACTAGCGACAAGCCTACACTGTGAGTTTTCCTTTGTTGCGAGAGTTTTTCATTGACATTGGCAGTCTACTCGTAGCAATGAAGTTGGACCTATCTTCCTGCAAGCGAGTAAAATACCGCTTTATGAATACATACAGCGGATGCCGCGACAATTGTAAATCTTGAAGTAGACCACAGGCCGATCAAGTGCAATAGCTGGGATGACAGTGAGCCAAAGCTGACAGACATGATGAAAAGAATAATCCGTAATCGCCTATAATGGGATAGGCTGTATCTTCAAATGTTTTTGTCCAATTTGTTCTAGTATTCATTTATCATTTTACATTGCCATTAACTCATAAAACATTGTCAACACAGACTCTACCTCATTACTCGAATCATCATTTATTCGCTTTTGTTTCGGATAATAGCTTTGTACTCTATTTTCATTTTAAGATCATAGGACTTTTATCAAAATATTTTACAGTTTAGCATTTTAATTGACATTGATTACAATTTTTGTGACAGAGGACAATGAAATGTGTGTGTCTTTGTTATCGATGGTATCACAGACGTACGTGTATATCATTGTTGAAAAAAGCAAAGAACACGATTGGAACTAATTTAGGATAATTAGATTGTGGTGTAAGTCGGGTTTAATCTGCAAATGTAAGCGCATCTGCTTTTCTTTTAAGTTATACACTTGTTTTTATGAGTAATTTGTAATATTGCATCATTTAGCTGTAGGGCAGCAAACGCTTTTGAAAAATTGAAAAATAGTAAGGTCCAATTATCCCAAATTAGTTCCAATAATGTTAAAGAGTTGAATATGTCTGTGAAATAGAATATCTACAACAGAGAGTATTTCACAAATCACCTCTCAGCCTTCTTGAAAAATCGATGAAATATTTCTCCATCTCTAAGAAGCTGTGTTTACCTTCTTGCAATACAAATGACTGGCATACATGCGAAAACGCTGACATCGGGCAATCCGATGCAACACGACGAAATACTGAAACTGTGCCCGCGGGAACTTCGGGTATAAAGTACGATAAAGTACGATTTACATCGACACGGGAGACTTAAAGCATTATAGAGACCTCCTGTCATTAAATATTTAACGTAAAGCACACGTTATCTTTTCCTCCCCTGAAGTAAACCCATCGTTGCCGTCGTCGGCGTGCGCAAACTCGGACCCAATTTTAGACATTGTAGACAAGAGGGCGGGAAGGATGTCCCACATGCCTCACGGTGTTATAAATTACCCACAAGTCTCCTTGATGTGTACCAATTGACACTTCCGTTCCACCTTTCCGACTAGACCTTATAGAGTCATATCGTTGTTTGACGTCATTAATAACTTTTGATCAGAGGGTGTTCAATGACAGTGAGAAAATTTTGATGTTGAAAGTTCACGATGAACAACTTGATAAGCCATACTCTAAAGGGGCTACTACGTAGATTAACAATTTTCCTAAATTTAAATTATGTTCATTCCATAATATTTATAGTTTTGCACATGTATATGAAAAGGGTAATCGTTATCCTTAGTTTCGTTCGAACTATTATCTAAATCGCTGTCCTGTTTGCACAAAGTTCTTGAAACTTTGACAGTGGTGCTGTCTCCTCCGGAGACAAGCATCATTTATTCAAAAATATGTCATGAAGATAAATAACAGCCTGTATACACTTATCAGAAGAAGGAAACTCCTTGAGACTATCAGTCCAGTAGGGACATTTGGGAGATGACAAATTAAGAATGCTCGGAGAGCAATTAACAAAGTCTCAGAAAGCGAAAGCTGCAGCTCAGGATTGTACCATTTTATGCAGGGGGTCATGGCTTAATTTGGGCAACTTTTTTAGTTTGTACATCAGTAGATCTACAAATGTCCATGTCTTGATAACTAAGTCTTATCTCTCATTATCACTTCCAGAGTTGTATCCTTCGGCGGTAAGAGCTACAGCAAATGGAAAACGCGGCGTTTTAGCTCACCTGAGCTCCTACGGGGAGATGAAATGTCTTACGGAACGATTGACGACGAGCCAGGGAGCGACGATCACTGCCACCGGAAAAATGGCGTATTTAAAGTTGATAAGAAAGCCCGCAGGAAACTTATTATGGCTAGTGTACTGTGTCTAGCATTCATGGTAGGAGAAGTTATCGGTGAGTGGAAAACTTTGTACTTCATTCATTCATTCATTCATTCATTCATTCATTCATTCATTCATTCATTCATTCATTCATTCATTCATTCATTCGTTCGTTCGTTCGTTCGTTCGTTCGTTCGTTCATTCATTCATTCATTCATTCATTCATTCATTCATTCATTCATTCATTCATTCATTCGTTCATTCATTCATTCATTCATTCATTCATTCATTCATTCATTCATTCATTCATTCATTCATTCATTCATTTACATGAATGGAAAATCATAGATGTTGGCGAGGCATGACAAAGTTAGTGTCTCTCGGGGAAACATGCGATGTAACATATGCATTATACGATTACTTCGTTTGCTTGGAGAATATAGGAATCGCGGTCTGACAACCGTTTGCATTCTATTCTATTTTATTAAACCTGTTTGTTCACAACACACTACCGGCTGATTTTTCCGGTTTTATCTAAGGCATACTGCTGATTATTTTTGAGTTTTATTTACTCAGAATAATATTTGACGTCTGATATTATGATAGTGCAAACATTCTGATTGCCTGACCTAATCAACGCCCAAGCTATGTCCTCTCTCTCTCTCTCTCTCTCTCTCTCTCTCTCTCTCTCTCTCTCTCTCTCTCTCTCTCTCTCTCTCTCTCTCTCTGACGCCTTCATGGCCGGGTAAACGCGCGATGTATGTGTCCCATGTTTGCACGCTTGGTTCCAGTTTGACTTTCCGTTAATCGACGTTTGCCAAATTTATAAATCCATGCTCTCCATTTCAGAAACTCAAAGTACTGATAAAACAGCTAAAAGCACCAGAAACAGACGTTGATAAAATACAATGAAATAACGTCACCAGAAGGCGGGTATATACTCGACTTTGGTGTAAATCTCTCCCGCTGTATATGCCGTGGCCGAGTATTGTATATACAAATATCATGTCTGTTCCTGCCTGCGGCGGAGTTTAGCTTAAATAAATTCTCCCTTTGTGTTTTGTTCGCACAGCTTGATGATGACAAAAGCTTGAAATCGCTAAAGATCACCACAGGCCAGATGTTTTACCATTAATAAGCCAATGGGAAGTGTAATTTTCATTATTTTTGCAGAACAACACTTGACAATTCATTCAAAAGATGTTCATGGTAGCATCGATTAATATTCAGGTGCAGCCAACGAACAATGCACTTTTAAAGGGGTCATTACTATGACAACATATATCATGCATGACAAGTAATGTGAACTGATCAATTTTAAGTCAAGAGGGTAATTAATTTGCTGTTCATAATTTGCCCTCCCACTGCAAATATTTCGACTTACCCTCTCGCACTCAAACTTCATTTTTACCCTCTCCCCGCTTATTTTCGCGTGTTTCCCCTTCCCGCTGTCAATTTTTGAAGCTCCCCTGCCCTGTGGCGAAAACAATCTTGCCGATTTCCCCAGCCCTGGAAAAAATTCCCTCCAAAATTTGTCATTCCATTTCCCCTGCAGACATGGAGCTACCCTACCCTGTGATGAAAAAACCTGTCGATTTTTTCCTGCCCTGTGAAAAAAATTCCCTTGAAAACACCATAGCTCAACTTCCCCCGAACCGTTTTAAAAGAAGCTCCCCCTCTCCTCGTTGTTCGCAAAGCTCTGTCCCCGGGACAACCAACCGATATCTGCCTGCCCGACAAAAAAAACTAAAATTTGCTCCCCTGCCACCTAAAAATATGTCCCCTGCCCAAGCTATATTATAATTTCCCCTGCCCTCAAATATTGCTCCTGGAATAGCTTTTTCGATGAATAGCTCCTTTGGCTGCACTTGAACATTTCTGCAGTAAGTTCATCGTAACACAGGAAAATGAAAGTTTCACAGATGAAACTTCGTGACGTGACCTTTTGGAGCCACAATTGCTATGTGGATGCTAGCCCCATTAGCTTTATTATATACAAATGTTGTCCTTTTAATGATCCTTTAGCATTGGAGACTAGCGCCCGTTTATCATTGCCATTAGTCATGCAGATTATTTTAGGGAACGATCCATCGGCCCCGGGGAGGAGTGAATATACAATGTATATTGCAGGTTTCCAACAGAATACAATGCAAGGTGTTCCTCAATGATCACGTGACACTGGGGAGGGGCGGGGGGGCTCTAATACTATTTAAACCATAGACCACGAAGTAGCGGGACCGTGTTTAAACTTATGAAGAAAGCTGTGTTTTGCTATCATGTTAAGACCGATTTTTTGCCTTTGAGTTAACACAGAAAATGGTGGTTACTTTGAATATCAGCTGTATTAATAGGTTATTTGCAAAACGACACAATCCCTTGATTACCGTCCAGACCCCACATTCTAACATTTTTTTTTCAATGTGCTCTCGTCTAAAGCCTGGGTAAATATTTGACGCATTAATTTTCGGGATATGTAATGAATAGTTTGAAGTCTCCAGAACAAAGTCTCTGGGCTCTGAGAGATCCCTCTGTGAACAGCTCTCTGTTTGTTGTACCATATGCTGCTTCATTTACTAATCGAGATTAAATGAACACTCAGGTCACAGGGCTGTTCCACAAGATGCGCCAACAGTGAACTATTTTTAAATTTTTCAACGTTGTTCTCTCGGCCAATTTAGAAGTAATCGTTTCTCGCGACCAGCCAAACTGCGCCTCGAGGACATAAATTCGGACTTTCAATTTTTTATAATACCGTTTTATGTTAGTGAAAATCGATTTTTTTTCTCATAGAGCTAACACAGGGATTACATTGTTTATTTCAAACATCGGTAAATCTTGGGTAACTTGTTCCTCTAGCACCAAAATTTACCTCACTGGTTTGATGTTGAATCAGAATTGCTGAAAGTTTGCCTGAGGCACTATGATCAAAAGTTTAAGTCTTCCAGATTCGAGTCGCTTACAACCGTTATCGTTAATATCAAAGCGAAAAAGCAACTGTTTTTTTATTGTCACCAATCAGTTTGATGCAGTTATGGCTAAATATACGACATGCTGCAACATCAGTTGTGTCTGTGAATTTTACATGCAAAACTAGACAGATGTAAGTCATAAAATATCGACTTTGTCATCGGGGAAATCATCTACTTGCCTTGCAGGCAGAGCAAATATTTGCTAAATTTGCTCTCGCAGCTGTTGTCTGCATTTCTGGTGTTTGAATTTTGACATTCGTGTCATTAAGATGATTTTTTCTTATTTGCTCAGACGCAACTTATACTATTCACATCTGAAAAGAATTAACGGGTGAAATATTATCAAGTGATATTGGGAGGACATAAGTAAATAACTGAAGGGCTCAATTCCCAGCATTTACCTGTTAAATTTAGTGTAAATTACACATAGACGCTTGTGTTTAAGGTATTATCTGTGTTGAACATGTGCTCTTTTATGTACATGTACGGTGCACGCATGTTAAGTCGGTCTTCCATAACAGATTATATAATGAAACGAACTTGAATGCAATGCTTCATTGGCTACGATCAACAAACACACTACATCGTAAAATAGTGTCTCAACCCCCCCCCCTCCCTCGTCTGTATGTGCCTATCTCGATTTCTTGACCCCTTTCTGCCTGTCCGTCTCTCATTCCACCTGCCTGTTCCGTCTCTTCAAACCCGAGTCGACTATCGTACCAATCTCTCTCTCTCTCTCTCTCTCTCTCTCTCTCTCTCTCTCTCTCTCTCTCTCTCTCTCTCTCTCTCTCTCTCTCTCTCTCTCTCTCTCTCTCTCTCTCTCTCTCTCTCTCTCTCTCTCTCTCTCTCTCTCTCCTTATAGCTTTCCATCATAAGAAAGACGTACATATACTCCAAAGGCCAAGATACCGATACCAATATTCTAGTTATACCTTCGACGTGGTAACTTGAACTTATACTGCCACAGAAAGGCTACATAGATAATATGATTTATAATCCGAGGTGGCCATAACTAGAGTCTAATTTCTATCAAGGTGAATTAACTTAATATGCAAAAACCATCGGGGAAATAACGAAGAAGCTATCTTCGGTTTGGCACATGCATACTTTTTGCCAGTGGCCCTTTTCTTCTTCCCAGGATAATTATAATACTAATGTCACACGTCGTTTGTCAATATTTTATTAATGCCATGTTTTCTCATATAGATTTATGTCGGACTTTAGCAAAAATTGTGTTACGGCAAAAGTGTCTCAGGTTGTCTGTTGCCGTATTGACAGTCGTCGCAGAACCCATTTTATGAGCAATTGAAAGTACTGTCGCTATACAAACTAGTTGACCCAAAGCAAAATGTCGCGTGTTCATAAAAGGAGAATATATATTAAACGAAAACATTACTTCGATTAATAAGATGGATTAAATATAGAATTCTAACATCTTCTGCCCTTTCTGTCACCTGTTCTATGCAAATTGAGTGCTAATTAACTAGGTCTTGGCAAACGGATGAACTGAATATAATTGATGTTATTGTTGAACTCCATTACAGGGAAATTAAATGGTTTACTAGTATATAGGTTGGATATTAATGGCTTTCTATAAGACTTCATTACATGGTTTTGTCATTTGGCGTCGTGTCAGAATACACATGAAGAGAAAATGCCGAGAGAGTTTGACCGCTTGACCTCGCTGTTAATTTTATGCAGGAAATTACAATAACAATGCTTGGTCGAATGACGCAGTGCCTTGAGGGTGGGATCGCCAGTGGTATAGGGGGAGGAGTACCTTCCCGATGGTGATAAGTGGTGCGGATTACCGTCGCCTAGGTGACTGGCGTTGCAAATACCTGGACTGAACCCACGCGTGGACTGAACCATTTGGTTTTTTTTGGGTGTCGATGGTACTTTGACAATAAAAGTAAAGATGCACAGATATCGAGTTTATTGTCTTGTTTATGAGCGGCCAGTATTTCCAACAGCATGAATTACGTGCATTTGCCCTAGAAGAAATAAATAATTTCGAATAAAACATCGCGAATATAACCACATTCCTTAAGCTCGACGTACCCCAAAGAACCATGAAATCGCCCGACTTTCGATTGAAGAGATGAGTTTTGCCAAACCGCGTATACAGAAAAAGTGGCAGATGACTTTATTTTTAGAATCATAGACAGTATAGCGAGATGTAAAAAATGTGAAAGAGGCTCCCCATCTAACTATCCTAAATGTTTTTGTGTCGAGTTTGTGTTTGATTCGTTTCGAAAATGTGTTCCTACATTCTTATCCGATTGTGTGTGTTAATAAAAATGTTTGTTTCGCTTTGGATATTTGTAGAGAAGTTTGGATTAGTGTGTACGGTAATGTTTTGTTTGTGTGGGGAAAGCTTATGGCGAGACGCAGCCGGACCTATATGTTGTTACAAAAGTTGATAGAGTCGCCCTTTGACGCTTGCGTTTCGAAACCCGGTTGTGGTTTCTCATCAGTCGCGGTGTAGATTCTTTCCTTAGTTTGTGTTTGTGAAAATTTATTTTAATGCATTTTAGTGGTCTTGCTTTTCGATTAGCGAGGCAAGTATATTAATTTTGGTCACGTTGTGAGTCCGTTTGGTGGTTCGGTTTGTTTGTTCTATGTTTCTTTACTTCGGTAAATTTTGTTTTGACTGGTGTGTCTTTTAGATTTTTGCGGAGGTTTGTGAATTTTTAGGCAATAAGTACCACTGGGGGTACGGATTTTATGTTTATTGGATCAAGATACTCACAAGTATCCTGGTTGATGTGCTTGTTCTCGTACATTTTGATTCACAGTTCGTTTACTTTGTTTACTGTTTGTTCTGGCTTGTTGTGTATAATACTGAGTGTTGCGTAATTGCCTTTCGCATTCGAGTACGTAATCGTTTGTGTTGACAATGACGAAAACCCGACCCTTGTCGAGGGTTTTTTTTCCCGAAATTTGTCTATTGTTTGCAAGCTGGTTTATCGCGATTCTTTTAGCACGCGACATGTTTTGTTTCCTTGTTTGAAAGGGTATCTCTAGAAGTGCGAGTTTAGCAGCTTCAGATAGCTTTCAAGTTTTTGGTGTTTGTTGTTTGTGGAGCCCAATTTGACTTTTCTTTGAATTTGTGTTGTTGCGATTGTTTGTGTCTCACGATGTAGCGTAGTCACATTTTACGACTTTATTTGTTGAAATCCTGAGGTGGTTTTATTCTGTTTGGTTTTGTTGGCGTCCGAATTAATTTTAAGGCCTTTGCCTAGTACTATTTTTCGGAGTTTCATAGTTTGAGCGATGATAGGTTGTTGTTGAATTTCATGTTGTTGTCGGCTTTTCTTTGGAAATAGCTGATTTATTTCCACGGCCATTTTTTCTGTCACGTTATTTTTATGTGTACGATTTTTGTTATTTCTTGTAAGTGTTTGTGTGTTCTATGTCATTTTATGGGGTTTTTTTGGGGGTAGTTCTCTTTTTGGAGTGTTTGGTGGCCCTGAAAAGGGCCGCTTGGTATGGGTTTTTGTTAGCGCTTGGCGCGTTTGTTTTGGCGATGAGCCTATAGCTTTTTTATGCTTCTTTTCGCCGATTCGATGTGCTTGGTAAGTAGGTGTTTGCCGCCTTCTTGTCACTGTGTGTGCGTACATGGACAGTCTGCATAGCCCTTGAATGTGGTCTCGATTTTGATCAAACCAAGCGGTACCTCCATGATCAAACTTACAATTTAGGAGTATATATCAAAACTGATAAATGATTTATGTTTTCACATGGGTTCACAAAAAGTTTCGCCCCGGTGTTCATTTTTGGCCCAGGAATTCCATCTACCCACCCTTTACAGAGTAGTAAGCTTATGGGCAAGTAAATATGGATGCGCCGGTGCGATTCAACGATCAACCTCTATATCGCATCGAAAGTCAACAATTTTACGGCACGGACTATGATTTTATAAGTTTATACACAGTCCCCCGTGGATAGAGAGACTGTGGTTTATATAAAAATTATAAGGCGCGGGGTATTATATATTGACTGATTACTGTAGCTATAGGCTACATTCAGGACGGGCAGCGACGGGCAGTAATTAGTAGGCAAAACCATGGTCCCTCCACAGAGGGACCGTGGCAAAAACAGGTGGTTTTCACCGTGGGCAGAACTCGGTGCAATGATACTGAACATTAATAGTTAGCCTGTCACCTTGAAGGTAATGCTGTAGGTGAAACAAGTAAGCTTACTTCAAACGCACGATGGTACAAACATTCCTACCTCCATGGTACAAACAACACCACAAGTGAAACGTACACATAGAAATACACGCGTTCCTACGTTGTGCCCACCCGGGCCACGCGATTAAAATATGACTGATACTGCTGGATAGTGTTAATTGGGTCGGTAAACAGTCAACTAATAGTTTAATTGACTACCTGGGTGATTGGCAGGTCGTGTCCAACGACCCATATGCAAAGCAGGCCAAAAGACAAAACCCCCAAAGTTATTGACAGCTGGCCAGGGGTCACCATGAATACGTAATGAAGCTTCACTACGCAGAACTGCGTAGTCAAGCCACAGGCACACGACGTCTTTTGAAATCACTTGTCTGTAATTTTAATGTTGAAACATGCATTTTATTAAAATCTGTGCAAACGGAAATCGTGCGGGCAGCTATTGAGACATACAGTACAGTGAACAGTCCCCCGTGCACGGCTGTGGCCGCTCAGCTCTACTGTTAACGTTACTAACTTTATAGAAACGGCGAATTTTAAAATCACTTGTCTACAATTTTAATGTTGAAACATGCATTTTATTGATAACTGTACGAACGGAAATCATGCAAGCAGCTTTTGAGACATACAGTGAGCAGCGCCCAAAACACGGCTGTGGCCGCTCGGCTGTCTTGTACACATTACTCTAAAGGTACGAAAGTATTTGGAAAATAATTTTTAAATTAGACAAAATTAACGGTTATTGGCCATCCTCGAGATTCAATCTTCAATTTAATCAAGGGAATACTTACACAAATCGATCGATCGGCTTCCTAACTTGTAAAGTCAACATCGGCCCTATCTACGGCTGATAATTAGCGCAATGTTTTTTTACGGACAAGTCCCATGCCAGCGCCATTTTACAAAGTGTGCGGCTTGAAGTTGACGCATGCGCATACTTTCCTTTTAAACCAATACATCATTGTTATTCGTACTGATATGGGAGCCTTCAAAATGGCGGTGTCACGGGAGTTGTCCGGAGGTAAAATTTAGCGACTTACCAGCAATTACATGGCCCGGTGCAGTTTTTGTGTTTCAAGAACCCAGTCGATCGATTTAGTACCACGCATGCGACAACACAGAGAAGTTTGAATCCCCAGGGTTGCCAACAACGTTTTATTTTACGGATTTTATTTAAATTATTTTCCCAATAGTTTCGTACCTTTAGAGTAATGTGTACAAGATAGCCGAGCGGCCACAGCCGTGTTCTGGGCGCTGCTCACAGTATGTCTCAAAAGCTGTCCGCATGATTTCTGTTTGCACAGTTGTTAATAAATGCAAGTTTCACCATTCAATTACAGACAAGTGATTTTAAAATTCGTCGTGCGCCTATGCTCAAGCCCTTCTAACCGGTCAAACTCTCCTCGGCATTTTCCGCATGAGATAATACTTTTCTGTTTTAACTCTGAAATGAGCGGGAATAGGCAAAGTTGCACAATAAATATGTCGGACATAGAACGAAATGTGTGCAATGGTGCCTGGGCCCGCGCCGTGTCTAGCTCAAGGGCAATGTGAAACTACATGCATGTTGTGACGTCATTACCTACCAGGAAGAAACGTACATGCCTGTTTACACAGCACATATACAAACATACGTACGCATGAACATAACCATATATGTATGCATATATCATCAATACAGACACTCATCGCATCCATCAATCAATCCATTCATTCATACATGCATACATGTACAGGGGGAATTTGGGGAAGGGTCACTTTTTAGAAAACTGTCCAGGGGGGGGGGGGGTCACTTTTTATAAACCTATAAGCCTATCTTGGGGAGGGTTTTACAGCCTAACCTTCGATTTCCTGAATAGGAAATCACAGATGAAATACATAAACATTATCCACAAGCTTCACAAGCAAAGGAGATGCCGTGGTATCCTACATTAAACACCTTGAATCGTTAAAACTGATGAAAGACAAGAGACAAAAACATATGAGACACGTGGCAAAGTGTATATCAATTATGAAACGTCTATAAATGCACAGATATTGTTAGTTTTATATTGGAAAATATTTTCATAGTTCTCACATAGACTACGATGTAGAGTGAATCAACATTTCTATAAAATCCCAAAAGCCAATTTCTGTACACACATTCATGTTTTACTTCCCATGTCATGCAAAGTTCATTTACATATATTATCAAACATGTAAATGTTCAGATATACCTTATTTTGTTGGGGAAATTGTCAATAATTTGCCTGTTAGACTTCCATGTATTATGATTTGATATTTTTGGGTAAAGCACTATATCAGCCACATCTTGCCTTCTTACAGTTGCACAAAATACGGTGACCCTCCCACAAATGCATGAAATATCATGTCGCTTCAAAAATGCTTGCGTGATAAATTGCGACCCTCCCTCCCAAGACGCCAGCAATCCCCCTTGTAATTTCTATCCCTCATTTACATAACAATTACACCAATTTTATGTAAATTAGCAGATACTATTTCGGAAATTCCCCAGGAGAATAATGCAGTGGTTGGGGAGAGTCACGTTTTAGAATGTTGGACAGGGTTAGGGTCACACTTTAGACGCAAGGATGGGGAGGGTCCCATTTTACAGTCCGGGTGCACACGGAATTTCCCCGGCCCCACCCTATGTAATTACTGAGACTCCCTAAAACACATACATGCATCATAGACCCTCGAGGGTCTATGCATGCATGCACGTGGTATTGATATCAGCAAAGCATACCATGGCGTACCTGGCGTTATACAACAAGAGATAAGGGGCAGTAAGGCGAAAACGGAATTCCTCCGACTTATCCCAGGTTCAACTTACCGACTTTTATCAGCATTCGGTTCAACGGGCACAGTCGCTGAATTTTGACGTCAACTTCATGAATTTTGAATAATTTGATAAAGCAGTTAGATTGCAGGTAGCTGAAAAGTGACTATCAAGTCCGGTTACAGTCACTGTGACGACGCTTTCCGATGCATCTCCATACTTACACCTTCATGGCTGTTGTTCTCTATGTTAAATACAGTTTATTGCTCTACTTTGAAAATCATGTGGAAATCAAGTGTTTAACTCTTCAACAAAGTCTACGTATCTGTACAATGTCATATGTTATCGTTGACGACAGAATTCTATTCCGGACCAAAACTCATTTGACAATGATAACATTCCATATTGCAGCATTTGAACCGATATTTGATGTTTGTAAGGCTGATATTTTTTGTAGTTCTGTATATACTTTAGAGAACAGAGGGGAAATGTTAAAATTTACAGCCTTATACATGCAAGATTGTTCATTTGTCGTGACATAAAACAGTCAAATCGGCCAGAATTAACAGCCCCAGGCAGCGTGTATGTCCCTCCCGAATGTGTCATTGTCAATTGCATCTTAACTGATAAACTTCGTGCTTCTCAGCTAATGATATATGAATACTAGATGACAGGGATTTGGTGTGAACCAGTGAATTATAAACAAATAGCGATTACTTCATCTGCCCATTGATTTGGTTGTCTCTCGTACGCCTAAAGATCATTCATAGCTCGTCCTGAAAAGCACTAAGTGTATTGGACAGGCGAAATATTATTATTATTATTATTATTATTATTATTATTATTATTATTATTATTATTATTATTATTATTATTTATTTATTTATTTATTTATTTATTTATTTATTTATTTATTTATTTATTTGACGAGGGTAGTCTGATTTGCAAAATGAATTATAACTTCCAGGACAGCCCTCAATACATACTACCGATATTCATAAAGAAAAGCGAAGATATGATCTGTGGTAAATTTATGTTATGATTATGGTCGACATTGAGTTTTATGATCTCTGCACTTTCTAGACCCTCACATTTACTGACATTGATGCTGTTGTACTTCTCTTATAGAGAAAGGGAATCTCAACACCGAAGTACAAAATCAGAATTATATCATGCCAGTATATTGATGGCGCAAATACTGCAATCTGATTGGTCGAGACATGAAAATAACCATGCTGTATTAGCAATATAGTACGGCTGGAACAGGCACCAGCTTTCAGCTTGGAAAAAAGTTCCTTTTTGACGTTTCATGCTATAATTTCAATTTAATGTTATGATAGCAATAAACCAATTTTCAGCAATGGGTATACAACTCTGTTTTGACCGGTTCACTCACAATCGCTCGACGTACATTATGTCATGAACTGGTCACAACCTCGTGGTTTGTATGTATACCGTCGCTGGTTGTGGTTTATTGCTTAAATATACAATGCTAGATACTTAAAAGTTCTACTCGACTTTGAAACTGACATTTGTATTATGTCAGACGAACATTCAGTCCATTATAACTGTCTGGAACGTCCATGACATTGTTTTATTTGCATCTTATATTCTTGCAGGTGGCTATTTCTCAGGGAGTCTGGCTATTATGACTGACGCAGCCCACATGTTAACCGACTTCGCCAGTTTTCTCATAAGCCTTTTCTCCTTGTGGGTCGCTTCTAGACCCCCGACGAAACGGATGAACTTCGGATGGCACAGGGCAGGTAAGTAGAGCTCATCTTCGATTTTGGTCACGTGGTTTATGCTACTGACTCGCCGGATAAGTCGTAAAAAATCCCATAGTGCATTTCGACGACTCTCGTTGTTTTCAAGATAACTTATCAGATGAAAATAGTACAGGGGGAAAAGCATACCTATGATCATGAATACAAATAGATTCAAGTCATATTTCATCTAGAATCTTTCGTCACCTGTCAAAGACAGTTTTGAAACGGCGTCTTAAAACGCAAGAAGTCTGAAATAACATCAGCAAAAACAAAGATTTTCAAAATCGCTGCATGGAGGCAAAAAAGGCTGAAATACTTTACTGAAGTACGAAAAAGGATTAGAACAGGCCATACAGATAACGCTCCAGAACTAAAAATAAAGATTTCTCACCTCGCTGGTCACCGACCATGAAGTTAAATGTAAACAGAAATGTTCTAGAATTCAGTTGACATACATTTAACTATAGCAGTTCCTTTTCATTTCATACCCCAATCGCGGATTTTTCTTCATTTTTTGACGAAATTTTAAGTCTGCTAGACGGTAAAAGCCCGAACAAATGTTCCAACTGTTGTTGTACTCGAATTTTTTCCAAGATATATATTCAAAACACCCACTCGACGTAGTCCCTGTAGTTGATAGTCTCCTTAGGAGTCCCGGATGAACACGGCACGGAACGTTGACGGCAACGCTGCGGTGAGAAAAAGATCCCCGTTATAGTGCAGAGTGATGTTGCCTGCAAATCCTTCAAAGTATTGTTTAAGAACGAGACAGTTGAATTTAAAGTTATATCTCCATATTGTTGACAACAAAGGTTTAACGGACCGTGGATGTGAATTCGTAAATTGAAAAATAGATCAAAATAGCGATTGTCTTTCTATGCATATAGACATAAGCAAGTATATTAATTCGCATTTTCAGTAACTATATTTAAAGTGTTGACA
Organism: Ptychodera flava; assembly: GCF_041260155.1. Lineage (NCBI taxonomy): Eukaryota > Metazoa > Hemichordata > Enteropneusta > Ptychoderidae > Ptychodera > Ptychodera flava. The sequence goes on along the minus strand of NC_091944.1, from coordinate 31,602,717 downwards.
ACAGAAAGCAGAGCGATAAACGAGCTGGGCTAAAACGGCATATTTTTCTGTTGATCTTCTTACAACACCACAGAGTAATATCATAGACAGAGTGGCAACAGCTATTGTTTAAGGCGTGAAGCGGTTACGTAAGCAATCCGTGTTTGCCTCGCCTCACGAAGCTCTTGGCTCTCTTTTCCGAAGAGTGCCGACCATGCACCCTTCGGTAATTTTCGGATTTTCACCAATTGTTAACGAAAGTATGTTCGACAAAGCTTGTGTTGTAGTTGTCGTGTGGTGCTGATCGGAATTGATGTGCTGGCAAAACGCGAGTGTTTTAAGCTTCAGGAAAGTGGTTTTACCGTTTTAAAAATTCCTCTCATATTTTTATGAATATATAATGAGTGTGTTTGAACCAAATTTGAAAGTCTTTTATCGATACTGTCTGGTTTTACTCAATGGTTTACGGTCAGTCACACCGTCTTTTACACGTGCGCCAAGAAAGGACATGTTTATGAAACTGCTGGCGTGTTATGTTTTTGATTGGCGTGAGGCAGTGTTTCTGGCCCTGAGAGCTCACAAAGTAACTATGGTTGCTACGCGACTGGCAGTACGATGCCATCTCGTCGTATGTTTCGCATAATCTCGTGTAATTATCAACCACAAACCAGCCTCCAAAAAGTTTAACACCTTTGAAGCTCATTTTAATATGAAAGCCAATAGTCTACCGAGACGACCATGGAACAAAAGGCATGCAGTGTTGCCACTCTGTCTATGATATTACTCTGTGCACACACAAAACGCGAAAAACATCCGTATTTGAATTTCAAGTGACATTTCCATCGTTGTTGGTCATATCTTTGCTTTCGTCATCCTTGTTGATATGAAATGGAAATGACAAGACATAAACAGAGCTTTTTTTGAGGGAAATGCTTTCTCAGGAACTTTAAAGCTTTGAGTGGAGCCTGACCACTTCATTGTATTTGAGTGTTATGAAAGTAACGATAAACTCGATTTGCTTCGTACCGATAAAATGTTCATGATGACGAGACAGCGGTAGAATTGCCACTTTTTCACTGTTTTTATATTACAAAATGTCAATTGTATAATTCTTGTTATACTGCCAAACACGTCGGAACACCCTCTGTATAGCTTGTCAACACAATGTCCACACGTGTAAAATGCATTATTATTGTTTACATTTGAATTCGGGTCCGGCGGGAATTCACTTATCAACAATAACAATGTAGTCTAACATGTACAAGCTTAGTTGACAAGCTGAATACTGTGTATTTCAACATATGAGTAGAACAAGAAAATTTAGTTTATATTAAAACAAAACAGGGGAAAATCTTCGAAAGCTACTGGCCCTTTAAAAGCGTCGCAATGTGATAAATATCCCATTAGAGATATAGCGTCTCAAGACGAAGCGACGCTCTCATAAAGATTTTATGACTTCTGTGTAAAATACATAACTCTGTAGAGTCATGTTGAGTAATTAAAAGTATCCCTGTGTTTTTCTATAGCACTAGCAATTTGCAGTCAAAGTTCTGGTCAGTTCATACGCCCCTCGATTAACAGTTTACTATATTCTCGTTAAAAAATTCACCATTTCTCGGAGACTGTTCGCATTAAAGTTTAATGAAATTACATAGTGCCAGGTAACATATATCAATGCAACAGTCCCAGATCGATATCTTCACAATCCGCTGAGAGGAAGGAAATGCATAATTGACATGATCAAATGACACGGATACTTCAGTTTTAGAAGAGCTATTCATTTTCACATAAATATTAAAGTAAGGTAGTATGCACCTCGAAAGTGAAAGACAAAAACTTTTGCTCAAACTTTCCTCAATGAAGCTTTTGACAATTCTCTTACCAGATCATAAATAAAAGTCAGGGGTAATCGTGCAAAACTTGGTACTAGAGAGACACATTACCTGAGATTTCCCGATATTTGAAATTCAAAATGGCCGCCATCCCTGAGTTAACTCTATGGGAAAAATAAAATTTTCGATATTCGAAAAACTAAGACGGCGAAAAGTTTTATCTTACACCAAGAGCTTTGAAATGAGCCCCACAATTGGCAGATCAGAAAACAATTGGAAAACTGTCACAGTCCGAATATCTGTCCCCGAGGCGCGTTCTACCTTAATTCGGTGCAGGCTTTTGTCTGTCCACGCAGTGCTATAGCTTCTGCCAATTAAAATTCGGTGTTCCGTCACAAAAGACAAGCGAGATTAGATCGGAGAGTTGTGTCTTTTTTAAGAGATACCGCTTATCCATGTATATTTTATTGACTGTCACTTACAGAGGATTCACAGAGTCGTGTCTTCATGGACACAGAAACAAAAAAAAACATTTGATGTACCCCATTAATTACAAAACAGATCGTAAATTGACAATCTTCCCTGAACACCGGCGGAAAATATACAATATTACTACAAAGTACTTTTCATAATTAAAATGGTTAGTCAAGCATAACTAAAGATAAAAGTCAATTATTTTTTCCACAATATTCTGCAGTCATTATTTCAAGCAAATTTTCTGACACAGAGTTCACAAATTCCCGCAAGGTAACATGCTTATTTGTCATTCCCAAAGGAAAACCAGTTTTTGTCCTTTTATTTTGTTTTTGTTACATTTTGGATAAAATTAGAGCTGGGTATGTCAAGTGATTATATATTACGTTACATCGAATAATACTAGTATATGATATGATATGATATCTTTACACTGCACTTTTGTTTTCATGTGCATCTATCACGTGCGTTTTCGGTAGTACCAGGTGTAAAATTATAGATTCTGAAGGCGTTCTATCCGTTTTGTCAAAATCCTCCCATGAAATTTCAGATTAAGAAACCGAAACCATGTGGTCTCCTGACCATTGAATTATAAACTGTGGATAATTTTTACCAAACAATTTCGAAACGTAATACCGTAACACATTCTATTTGATCGGAGTAGACTGCAAAACATCTTGTTTCGGATTTTTTGAACGTGTCCTTGTCCGTGGCTGCATGGTACCAACATACTCAAAATGGTCCCCATTTCAATTTTAGAGCGCCAAACTATTTCTGACAATTTCAATCATTCACATCGGCATTTTTGAACGCCACCAAAGGTTACGCAGCGTAACTTCACAGACAAACACAGGGATAGAGAACGTGTTGACGTCAATGGTGGCGTTTACCAAAACCTTATGCAAATGAGCCGACACTTATCTAGCGAATCACAAACCTTGTGCTGAAGTACAGCAAGATCTACCCGGCAGTCGTCACATGATATATCGATGTTATTGAAACTCGTGGTCAGTCTTCAGACGGTATTTCATGTGTAAACACCAGAAATGCCAGAAAAGTAGCGTTTTGTGAACTCCCTCTCCCCCCGAGAAGGAGGGACTGTGGTTAATGATAACATAGAAAGCCCTCACCCACATACATGAACTAGCAGTCAGAAATTACAGGCAGTTAAATGTTTAAAATTACCTAATTAATAATGATATGGATACCGTGGTAACATGACTGCCTATTCTGGGAATAATCATCGTCTACTAAACTCCTACACAGTATACACATTCTTTCTGATGAATCTTGCCCAGTACTTAATTTTAAATTGTTTAGCACGGTAGATAAGTGCCTGTATGGACTGACTAATAGATTTTCAGTAAATTGCCGTCTGTTTTGCGAAAAATAAACGTCCGTAAATAAGACTTGTTTCCTGTCGTATTAGCTTAATCACGCTATTTGCAGGGATAGTCATCGCGTTAATGAGCACTGTAAGCACCTGGGCAATATTTCGGTTCGTACAACAACACAATCGTAAAATAAAATGGTTCAATTTGATTTTTAAAACAAGGTAATGGTATTTAGCGGCTTAAAAGTATCATCAGTACAAGTGATACAGAAAATACGGGTATCTGCAGCAGTGTATGGTTTCTATTTAGACGTTCCTAGTCTGTATGTGTCTCTGTGTACATAAACAAAACGTTTACGGCTGGCAATCTACCGCCTGCCTTTCCCAATCAAAATTCTAATACTCTATACAAATACATTCTAGTGCAGCTTTTCTGATTAAATCGCAAGGGATTAATCAAACAACAAATTATAGCTGTCTTTCTCTTTAGCTTGATTGATGTATATACCAGACATTCTTTGCTTTAATAAGGGATAGACGATTAGATCATTGGAAGGGGATAGGGATATGGACATGCCATTGTGTTGAGTATTCCAAAATTTAAGAAAACAGACATTTTAGGATTTTGCACAGCATGCAATTTTACACACTTTTTTCTGTCGACCTTGAATATTTTTGTCAAATTAAGCATGTCTGCAGAAATGTGGAGTTCGCGTTGTTTGCTCGGTTTTCTATTCATTGTTGGCTACCCCCTTCCTAAACCTGATGGTCCATCCCTAAATAATGAAATATCATCGATAGAACAGCCCTCATATACATTCATTCAGTGATGATTAATCAAGTCACGAAGCGGATGACGTCGAAGGACAAAACCGACCAAAAAGAATTTACTGTCAGCTGCGACGGTATGCCCTTGAGTTTCCAACCTACACAGCTGCAAATGCCCGTGTAGTAAAATCTGACAGTCAGTCGGCAAAACAAAATGATTATTTGACAAACTTGACGATCTCAAGAGCTAGACCTTACCTGTTGCTTTTAAGTATTCAGTAACCAAAAAGGTCATTTTTCTTATCCCCACACCCTGCCTTTATGATCAACTATAGCCGGTCCCTCAATCACATAACTATGGTTCATGATAAAACAAACAATGGTGGACAAGCGATATCAAAGGACAAGTTGTTCAACTAACTTTTCCTATATGACAGCACCAGCGTCACCTTTATCCATTGCAATATGGAAAAGACTGGAAAATACGTGGGTTTATGCCATTCTGCAGTACAATTTACCATTATCCTAAGGGGCTATATATCATCTGAGAGTCCCTCTATAACAAGCAATTTTTTCTACCCTAAGGAGACTGTGACGCAGTTTTCTCAATACGTGTGTCGCAATGTCCTGGTAAAATCGTGCATCTCATTAGGAGCTAAATTTACGAACATGGTCACTTTTGCACTTTTATACAATATCGCGTTAATGAATTGAAATGTCTCTTTATTCACAGCGATCGTAAAATACATTTGCCTTATTTGTCCGAAATCGACGCTATGTTGGTCAAGTTTGAAAAAAAAAACATCGAGCGAAAAGACACATCCAAGAAGTAAAGTCATCAAAAGTTGTCAGAATATTGACAACATTGTGTTTTGAGTAGGCCAACCCAGTGGATTATTAATTCTATTACCCCATTGCAAGGAAGCACTATGAAGTTGACCATAATTTAACTGACGTAACCCATTGTCTAGGTTTTGATCCAAAGGTCCAATTTCCTGCAAATAGTCTTAAGTTGAGGATGAATTTCACTTTGTCATAGAATGCCCAAAATACAGCACTTATCGAGACATATTATTTTCATCCATAAGTTTGTATAATCCTGGTTTTCTTGATTTGAATGACAGAGAAAAGTTCATTTATATCTTTACTCACAAAGATAAACTACCTCTTGTGAAATTTATTTCTTGTACTTTAGTTCCTCCCCCAGCAGCAGCTTCATCAAGTGTTTGTTGAAGTTTGCATTTTTGAGTTTTGAAATTTTTGCCTTACCACACTCCCTGAGTGTGTTGTTGAGTAATAAAGTGACTAATAAGAGAACATGAATACACGCAAAGTATCATATGCACACGTATTCAATATATTTGTGACGATGAGATAGAAAAAGGTCTCTAACTGTCTTAAGATCTTTTCATAGTATAAATTACAAATAGCAATATTAGAAGCAGAGCGGAATATACCTCAGTCCTTGCACCATGATGATGTCACACTGTAAGTTTCGTTGTTTTGACTCATTTTAGGATTTTTGACAATGTACCGTTCCATCTCTCCTTTTTCAGAAATCCTCGGTGCTCTAGTATCGGTCATACTAATATGGCTTGTGACCGGTGTGTTAGTGTACCTAGCCATTCACCGAGTCATCGCCAAGGATTATGAAATTGGTGCTGACATAATGCTGATAACAGCTGGCTGTGGTGTAGCGGTCAATTTGATGTGAGTAGAGTCATTGAAAATAGAATTGCCACAACACAAGTATTCCAGGGGATTTGTCAGATTTTCTCCTTTATTTAAGTGCTATAATACGCAGCCTTGCAATAAATGTATCCCAATGCTTTTATTAAAACTATTTACATTGGCGTCAAAAATACTCGCCAGTGAAAAATCTTCACGCGGTGGGGGCGATTAAGGCACAATGAGGCGGTAATCTGGCCATTCATGACGTCATCTGCCGATGACCAACAAATGCACATTTACGTCAGATTTAAATATGCTGGCAAATTCAGAATTGATCATACTATTCGGACTGTTCAAACTAATATACCATCGTTATTTCCGGCACTTCATGTCACGATGTGAAATTTACATATAATAGGCCTACCTAAATTGCTTTCACACCTGATATCCACACCGTAATTATTTCATGAAGAAATCGCTCTTTTTCTCGTCATGAACTCAGTACAAACACTTATGTTGTCTATTAAGTATAATTGCAAGCCCTATTACCATCAGAAGCGTCATTCACACGAAAGATTTCACGTTGCGCTGCTTTGGGGGCATAGTGTTTGTTACTCTGTATTATCATGTGAAGTCAAGATACGAATCACGTGATCAATAAATCAGCCCATCTCCTCAAAGTCAAAATATCTTTCTCATCGGACGTCGTACCTGGACTCAGATACCAATTCTATTTGATTTGTATATGCCAAGACAGATACACTAACGTGATAAGGCAACGTGAATATTGATATCGGGCAAAAACATGCTTTCTTGACTAAGTATTGACTTATCATCACGAAAGAATTGTTGTTTGGTGTACCAAAAGTGCGAAGGTCTGTGCCAGGAATGGATAATTAGTACGCCGGGTTTTTTTGTGAATAACGCGTTATATCACACATTAGAATTATTATACACTTTTATAAACAAATGACAATATGAGACTAAAATATGGAAAATCTGTCTCAATAAGGAAATATAGTCAAGGATATTGATCGGGTGCTTGCATGTCATTTTCAACTGACTTACCTTAATACATTTCTTTATCGGAAACGTATTTTCTTAGCTTTATGGAACATTGAGTCGTTACACCTTGCTCCTACCGCAGTTCCTCTATCCACACAGGTACTGTCACGAAAACCTACCTATTCTCTGAAACATTAAAAACAAATATTGAATCGAACTTACAATAATATTTTACGGGCAAGTTGTCATTTTGCCATTTAATTGTCAGTCTTTATTCAACATTTCATGCGAAGGTTGTTTGACAATGCCTATAATTGGGCGTAAAGGAAAAATGTGTTTCCGTTAACAAGCTCATGGGAAATTGTGGTAGGTTGGTTGGAAACTTGTTTTTTTTTTTATTGACGGTGGGACTCATCAAAAAACGGCAAGTTATGCGTAATTTTTGAAAATGAGAAAAAAGTTTCGGTGAGTATTTCAGGTTACTGGAAAACACACATATTGTTTTGATAGGCCTAACAGTAAACGGTCCTTTAACGTGTCTTCAAAGTATGTGTGCAGGCATGTACATTAAACACACTTATACTTTACGATGTAATTTACTAAGAATGTATGTTTTCTATTATTTCTCTTCAGTTTGTCAGACAGCGTTTCATGTTCTATCGACAAAACCATGTCAAATTTGTTGTCTTCAAAGACAACTTGTTGATAGAGCCTATAAAAGGGGGACATCCAATTTTATTGTTGAAGTAGAATTTAGACCGGAATTAATCGCATGTTGAAACATGTCTGTAATTGTTTTATAATATCATCAAACTCACAGCTCCTGTCCTTGTAACAATATAACTGGAATAAGTGATTAGTGTTTGTAGAGCATACTGCCTGCTACAATCGTTGAAATTGTACACCCTATGTTTCAGCATTGGTATAACGCTTCACGACTGTGGGCATGGACATACGCACGGCAGTACCTTTCCTGCGCACTCTCACAGCCATGAAGATGGGTCGGGACATCGGGAACAAAACGTCAATGTCAGGGCGGCGCTCATTCATGTTCTCGGTGACATTTTACAGAGTGTGGGTGTCCTCACGGCAGCCGTGATTATTTATTTCAAGGTGGGTAGAGAATTGCCATAATCGAAAGCCTGCGCCAGCGAAGCTTCTACGCATGCGTAGATTTGCAAAAATCTTTGATAATACTCTTTTTGACTAGTTATCAGAAAAGTAAAAGTGGGTCACGGTACCTCAGTGACAGCATTTGAACAGCACCAAAAATAGTGACGGGAGCGCAAAATTAGAAGTTACAGTTTGTTTGCACTGACTAGCTACGCATAATGAGAAAGCAAAAGTATTTTTGCCTCCAAGCATGGCATATCTGCAACATAATTGCAAAAAGGTTTAAGACGATCCAAAAAGTATACATCTTGAGGTCACTAACAGACAATCATCAGTGTGATTCACAAGTAAATGGTATCATAATTATGAAGAAAGAATTGTAACTACCGCAAATAATTTTATTTTTATTCCATATACAGCCAGAGTACGCCATAGCAGATCCGATATGTACATTTATATTTTCCGCGATAGTGTTGTCAACAACAGTCAGTATACTCAAAGATGCAATTGTCGTACTTATGGAAGGTGAGTTCTATATTCAGACAAAAAATGAGTAAATAATTATACTTTAAGAGTGAATTCTGGAACGATATTGTTTCTCCAACCTGCCTCAGGAATATTGGGTAGGGTTGTTAGGAGCTTTATGTGACTTTCGATTAATTTTGAGTTTTCATTTACTCTCGTCCATTGATACGATGACCCAGCGAAAACGACAAAAGTCAGCAAAGTTATGTTTAACTTCATTTTCTCAGCCGCAGGAAATGACTGTAGGCCCATTTATTTTAAAATACCATGGGTTAAATTAGTGCAAACATCTATATTTTGGTGTTGGTATAGGTACCGATGTTATTTAACCAAGAAAGCACACCCAGCGACGGTATACCTCGAGATTTTGACCAGTTCACGACATACATGCACGAGGCACGAGCGATAGCGAGTGCATATATGAAGTGAACTGGTCAAAATCGAGTGGTATACCGTCGCTGGGTGTGATTTATTGCTATTATATCATAACAGTATATTGAAATTCTGGCGCGGAACGTGAAAAACGGATTTTTGCTCAAGCTGAGAGCTCGCGAGTATGCCAGCCATGGTATATCGCCAATATACCACTGTTCTTTTCGCGTCTCGACCAGCCAGATCGCTGTATTTGCACCATCAAGCAAATACAGCGATCTGATTGGTCGAGACATGAAAGGAACCGGCGTATATTCGTGGTATACATACCATGGCTGACACACGCGCAAGCTCTCGGCTTAAGCAAAAATCCGCTTTTGACGTTCCATTCCAGAATTACAATATACTGTTATGATATAATAGCAATAAATCATACCCAGTGACGGTATATCACTCCGTTTTGACCAGTTCACGACATATATGCACTCGCTATCGCTCGTGAATATATGTCGTGAACTGGTAAAAATCTCGTGGTATACCATCGCTGAGTGTGCTTTATTGCTTAAATAAAAACCTAAGAAATCACATCACTGGAAAAAGTTATAAAATGCGTTGACTCGGTGTCGAGATTTTACTTTCGAAAGGAAAAGGAAGGCACAGGAAAGTTCTGTTTGTGACACATTCACGGAGTTCATAATCTTCCGATTTTTGAATATGTCGTAGTACATTAATTCGAAAGAAACCCGAACGAAAACCGATGCAACCTCAGACGGCCAACGTAAGTAGTCTGTGCGTGAAGAGTACTACAGTGAATTGATAAATGGACCTCAACCTTAATGCGACACACTGTAGATCTACAGTTCACAAAATCTGCGCCGTTGTCATGACCTATAAATATGATTTGCTTTTTTGCTTCCACTTTCAGCCACACCAAAGGGGTTCGATTTTACTGAAGTGCAGAGTACATTAAGTGAAATAGATGGTGTGAAATCTATCCATTCATTACATATATGGTCATTGACAATGGGTAGGAACGCACTAGCAGTACATTTAGCCATAGGTGAGTCATTCATCGATTTTGGTCTCTGGTATTGAGTTGAGTTCACAACATATTGATTTCTTTCTAACTGTTCGCTGCACATATTGCAGACTGAATAGTCTCCATTTGTAAGTAGGCAATGATGCTTCTTACTCGGCTTGTTAATATAAAAATATTCATCAGTTGTTTACTAAGACGACTGTTCCGGGCAATTCAAAAACAATACAGTTTAATATTTATATGACTAGAATGAACTTTGCTGGGAATCCGCTATAATTGGAAAATTACAATCTTTACGAGCGATATTTGTTCGGAATTTATGTTTAGCGGGAAGACATAACGTGGATCGAGACCAGCAACTCACCAATAAGATCGACCAAAACTTATTTTTATAATCAGCCCAAACTGTAAAACCTCCGAGCGAAGACGACACAGAGGTGATTAACAAAGACCGGGAAAGCACTGTGACTGATTTAATCTTGTTTTCTGCCATCATAGAATCACCGACAGAGGGCAAAGAGGTGGACCCACAAAGCGTGTTATCAGAAGCTGCCAGGATACTTGAAGCACGGTACAACCTTCACGACACAACTATACAGATAGAAAACTATAGCGAAGGCATGGAGACATGTTCTCAGTGTAGAGCACCCCTGGATTAGACGACAGCTAGCAAATAATAAGAGAAAAGATGTACTTTTGTAAATTTATAGAATAGATTTATGATATCTCTTTTATCCAGCTGGCTATGTTATTGTCAATTCGTGTTATCTATACGGTATGTCATCATACTATCAACGTGTGGATTGTTGTTTTTTTTGGGGGGGGGGGGTGACTTAAAGCGTATGTTAATGTGTTAAACAAAGTAAAATGCAATATATGTGTTGAAAACGAAGCTTAGTTGCCGTAGATAAATCTTTCTTTCAACGGATTACACAAAGCCACATAGTCCATGATTGAAAATGACCCGAAGGACAGTTTATTATAAGTAGCAGCGGGTACTGACGATTGACAAATTGATAATATTCAAATATTTACACATGATTATTACAATTACAACGGACAAATTCAGTGGAACCGGTCTTCTTCGTGGGTTAACGTCACATTACATTCCGTGCATAAGCCGCTATTGATTCCACCGTGACTCCTATCATAAAAATGCAGTGTCACTTTAAGGTAGTATGCACCTCGAAAATGAAAGACTTAAACTTTTGCTCTAACTTTCCTCAAGGAATCTTTCAATCATTCTCTTTCAAAATCAAGAATAAAAATAGGGGGTCACCGTACAAATTTTGGTACTAGAGAAACAAATTACTCAAGATTTACCGATATTAGAAATTCAAAATGGCCGCCATCCCTGTGTTAACTCTATGGAGAAGAATGAAAATTTTCGAATTTCAAAAAACTAAGCCGGTGAAAAGTTTTCTTTCACCAAGAGCTTTAAAATGAACCCCCACATATGGTATATCAGAACAGAATTGTAAAAGTTTGAGAGTCCGAATGTCTGTCCCCGAGGTGCGTTCTACCTTAAAGGGCGTGGATCGTCTCTTGAGCATTCGCGAAATGTGACACCTACGCAACGCTTGGTATATACCGTGGCATAGCTCACAACACTGTATTTTACAAGGGATTCAATTTAGTAAAAATGTACGCATGTTTGCATTATTTCATTTGTGATGTGAACAGAATACGCGCACGTGAATGTTTGGTCCGAACAAGAACTACAAATAACTATTTAAGCTATTTATTTTGTTCCAACATTGTCATAAGAAAAGAGCGGCACAGCGAGACGTACAGTTTGTCTGTTTCGCGCACAAACTGTCGTGCGGTTGCGAAGACCTGAGCTGTTAAATACGTTCATTACGAATGAAGGTGGTAACTTTAATTTCAGAAGACGATCAGTAGAAACTGCTTGTTAAAAAGTATCAGCATTAGTTAGTGCACAGAAAAATGCAGGGAGCATGCGCGAGTGATGACGATCTACGTCCTTTATTGAGCGAAACAAGTGACCCAAATCGCTATGAAAAACGATATTTTTCATTTTCATTTTTTTAAAAATTGTTTGCATACATATACAACATATGGCCATGTGGCATACCAAATTATGCAAAGGTTTGTTTGCAGGAAAAGTGTTTTGACTCTGTCAGTAAAATTGCATGAACTTAAGAATTGAAGTTCCAGAATGTACGCTTGATGAATAAATACAAAGTAGTGTTGCGTTAGTCATTCAGGCTTCTTTTCAAATATTTCGAATAGTTTATTACCAAACAGCTGGCTGGATTAAACACGTGAAGGCCCCTGTGGAAAGTCAATGAATACAAATCAGTGTTTTGTTGTCAGATGTATCAATTGTATATTAGATTTCGGTACGGACTCAATACAACTGTACGGCAGCTGTCGACATATTTGATTGTTTCTCTCCTTATTTGCCCTAAAGGTAATACACGTCTCCATAGTCAAGTTTTTGCTCAATTTTTAATACTTTAAACCATTCGCTGTAACAGTCGAGAATCAAAATAACGTGTCGCTATGCAAATTTGGGGTCAGAGAACCAAAATACCTTCAATTCATCAGCGTCTGAAATTTAAGTAACGACCGCTATATACGCGTTAACGCTAAGAGGGAAAATCTGTTTTTTGATTTCAGCTAAAGTAAAAAGCAAAAACTTCATTTACTTAACATGTTTTGATATGAGTCCTCAAAAGGAACATACTGAAGGGAGGGCAATACTGTAGAAAAATTGTCAATTCTTGTTTATTGTTACATATTTTGTGATTTCTTGATGAACCACGTCGCGTTTAACGCCAGTATATCTTCAGGGAGTGCGTGTTATCGTTGGAGGGGAGCACTGATATCATAATCAAATATTTATGTTCTATATACGCGAGCTTCCACGAACATGGCCGATCCCACGATCTGCAGCAACTATTCGGACTGTGAATCTTTAGCCAGCTGGTGAATAAATTCCAAAATTAAATGGAAATTCTATCGTAGCTTCTGATTAAAGTATCTATCTATGCAGTTTGCATGGTGTTGACTATATTTAATTGTAAATAGTGGGATACTTGTAACTCAATACTTGTCTATAATTGTATGACATATCTGCATGCACATGTATATACAAGAAATATGTTTTGCTTTTGAAGATAAATCTGTTTACATATCACTGAGAATCCAAAGCAACGATGTAAATATGGATGTTCTGAAATACGAAATGTCGATTTATGTTAAACCTCTCGGCACATTTACAGGGGAGAACGAACGAACGATCTATGTCATATGTAATGTCAAAATTTTACTAAAATGTGTTATTTTGCCAAGCGTCACATGTGTGTTGGAACCACAATTGAAGTGAAGGGGAGCAACGTAGAACCTAAAAGGTTTACAGAAGCTCATATGTATAATCATCGTATTTGTCTTGTGCATAATATCTCTCAATGATTTAAAACATGTCAAAATATGACACCCTCTGTGAGTTTCAAGTAAGGGAGTTTGCTTTATTCACGAAGAGAGTTCCTTTTTGAGTAAGTGATGTTCTAAAAAATCTTAATATGAAATATATTCACATTTCTAGAATATCACAGAAATTTATATTACGTCTGCCTTTAGCAGTTACGCAGATTACATTGCGCCTTGCCCGCCTCCCGTAGTCCATCCCTTGTTTTCAAGTTGAACTTGACGATGAGAATGAGAAATGTTAGCGATCAACTTATTCAAAATGAGAAGAACACATTTCAGTTCACCAAAATCTCCTGCATGTACAGGAAATATCAACTCAGCCTGGGTCAACATTCTCCCAGGTTGAACATCTTTTGGATCAGGTTTTAAAAACGGATTGTCACACATATGATGTCATCACCTGCATCATGATGTCATCATTAATATGTATACACACAACAACAGTAGCTTTTTAAACCTCCGAATCAATTTTCTCATAGTCTCACGTACTGTATGATATAACTGACAATGTCAATACATGCCTGTGTAATATGTAAATGTGTATATGACTAAAAGTATATGTTTTATGACTTCATCTCATAATCTGCCTGAATATTTCATCACATTTAATAGAAATCCTTTCTTCCGGATCTGTATGAACTATTTGTAATGTATATCTTTTCCAAATGTTTCGTTTTTAGGCCATTTAAAGAAAATTCTTTGTTTGCCGTTCCTAATTTTTCAAGTTGAAACCTACCAGCCAGCCAGGGAAACAAACACAGACAAAAACACAAGTGTATTAACATAAGCTCATTATTTACTTGGTTTCTTTTGGAAAAATGATATTTTTATTTGTAATAGTGTTAACATTGTGTTTGTTTTCTTATTTTTTCTGAAAACCTACCAGCACGCTGACGGCAAACAAATAATTTTATTTAAAGCGCCTTATCACAGATTACATATCAGTCAATATTCTGTTTTGCTCTTTCGTTGTATTCGGTCAGCTATTGTGCGAAGGTTTGTAACACAGTTGAAAGTGCAATATCAAGCTGATGTCTTAATATTTAAATGTACGATATTATTTCTCAAAGAAGCAAATCCCGACTTACTTCTTGCTGTTACTTCCATTGTAATACCCTATAGAATTATGTTAGTTTGCGCATCGAAATCTAAGACATACTTGCCTCAAAAAACGTTCTTTTTCGAAATCAGGAATAAAAATTGGGGGTGTTGCCGTTTAAAAGAGAGAAAAAATGCCCAATATTTACGGAAACTTTAAATACAAAATGGCCGCCAACCTTGAATAAACTATATCGAAAGAAAAATAATATTTTCGATTCTCCCCTCCCCTCCCCCCCCAAAGAAAAAAGTCGGTAAAAATTTAATTACTCCAAAAGCTTCAAAATGAGCCCCCACGAGTGGTGGATAGAAAGTAATGTGAGAGTTCCAGAATCCGAATATCTGTCCCCGAGTCGCATTCTACCTTAGTTGTAAAAACAGCGTCTTGATGAAAAGAATGCAATGCCAATTTAATGATGTATTACTATTGACCTTCGATTATTGGGACGGAAACAGGGGTCTGGTCATGCCCTGGAATTTTTGGATTAAAAATAATTGCAATTTAAATACATGACAAAGAGGGTTTTTTATCTTCAAGAATATATCATACATTAACAATATTTATTACGTGTAAAACATTTATACTTACTTTAAATTTTGTCGAAAGTTTGAAAGTTTGCCCCCCCCCCCCCAGCAATGTGGCAATATGGCCAACCTTGTCTATGGTTTGAAGAGCGAGGGAAACTTGCCATGGTATCTCAAAAGTGTCAATAAACTTTTGACAATATTTTCTGTTTTCATTCTAGAAAACAAATGTTATATTTTTATTTTTATGCCTTACGCATGTTAAAATACTAAGTATTTGCCTTGAAAACAAAATACATTGCGTGCAATATAATACAACCTTACTGTTGAAAAATGAACTCTGACCTTTGCTAATTATCCGTTTTGAACTCTGACCTGAGCTAATTATCCGTTTTGAACTCTGACCTGTGCTAATTATCCGTTTTCAACTATAACATTGGACGTTGAAACCATACATGCTGTGTTGATAAATTGAACAACAGGTATTTTGAGATGATTTTGGGATTACACCGTAGAAACATCTTTACAAACAGTAAAGTTACAGGAAAATACTTCAAAAAATTAAGGCTTTAAACGCCGCTAACCTTACACTTTGCTGAGTGCTTATCAACACATGAAAAGTCAATGGTGAGTGCTTACTAAAGCTTGGACTGATAGAAGCTTTTGTGTTATTCAACATCATCAGTTCAGGGCCCTTATAGCAGTCATACTTTCTTTACAAAGATGTTATCCACGCGCGATTTTATGAATTCCTGGACTACCTCACCAGGCAGATCTGATTGATGGATCCCATGCTATGATAACTTAGGAAGGAAGGCGTTCCTGCCACGTAGATTGGGTTTTACAGCGAACTTTGCCCAGACAAAAAGTTTTAGCCCGACTGCATGACCAGCCCGACTGCATGACCTTCTGCAGATGTCGAGTTCAGAATGCACTTAGAAATGTATGAAATACGAACAAAGAGTACAAATTTTGTGATTGAACAACACTTAATTTTAACTTTTAGTATAATTATGTTCAAAGATTAGCCGAAATTATGCTTCAACTTCGGCACTCGCTTATATCGCTCACTTTGACGCCTTGCTATGTTTCAAGAGATATCGTTTTTCAAATTCGTTAGTATTTGCTGGCAGATGAACTATTTTGTATGATATGACTAAGTGTTGTGCAATTTTAGACAAAAATATTATACACATATTGACCTGCCATGAGGGTAACAGCTTACGTTTGTTTACCTGAGAAACGTCCATAACAGTTTGTTTCATGAGGCCGTAGGTCGGGGAAACTGACTATTTTGGGCAACCCATGCCAGAGGGAACACAAACATATGTCATTACTCGAATATGACTAGTCAATACGTGTTATTTAACACACCTCATCCAATGTTCTCGCCGAAAAGTCGAGAAGTTCCTCAATATTCTTCTAATTCGCTCGTCAAGGCCGCAGACGACACAGATCTTCACGCGTTAGAATGTGCGCATGCGTTGATGTCACAGTCAAATTTCCCTAGTCAGTTCCGAACTGTTTAATGGTTAACTGTCACTGTTATCGGGTAACATGCTCTTTGCATATATCAGCGTGAAAATGATGCATTCTACTTGTCAGTTAATTAACGAATCACAACAAAGTTTGGACGAAGAATGGTACAATGGCATCTGTGACTTTTTCATTACAATACACCTCAACCAATCTCTGTCGTGATTCTTTAGTTTGTTTTTAATATCTTGGTATGTATCATGTTGGTGCTGATACATGTAAATAGTTGATTGCCGAAAAGGTTGACCGTTTTGAAAACTGTTAACCGTTTAACAGTTCGAACAACTGTTGACTGGGTGAAATAGAAAGTGCCGTCTACGCATGCTCACATTCTAGAACACCTAAAGGAAGATGGTTACGGCGTCTCACTTCGACTGAGATCAATGACAGCAGAAATTTTCAAATTTTCAGTGAGAAAATTGGATGAAGTGTGTTGTAATGGACATACTGCTTGGTCTTATTCAGTAAGCAGCATAGTTTGCTTTCCCTCGGGCCTGAGAGTCGCCACCAACAGTCTGTTTCCCTCGGCTTGTGAAACACGCAATTTTGGGCGACTGTATAGTTGTAAGCCATCGGGCAAACAAATGTATGCTGTTCTGACTCAAGGGCTGTCAATTTGTATGCTACAAGGTTTCTGTCGATCCTTCGATACAACCGCAGGCCACTATTAAAATCCATTCAAGCGTGAATACAGATGATTTTAGTTACTGTTAACGATTATTTGAACATCAAAAGGAAAACGACCAAACAAAGCATAAATTTAGATGTTATATTGCTTCGACATCATAGCTACTATTTAGTTTACCGATGTGAAATGATGACATTTACCGATGAATAGTTTCCAACAATAATGGCTAAGAATGTTGAATTTACGAATATCAATGGAAATGTACATTCTTTGTTTCTTAAGAAACTGCTTTTGAATGTCTATAAAAATAAATAAATTATCCTTATCAAACTTTTCTTGAGTGTATATTGACTGGTGAGAAAGAGAAAAACGTTGTTCTTGTTGCAACATGGTAATGAATTGTCACACAATTCTAAGCAAATAAGAGGTGCGATAATAGCAAGATATACATCAAACTTGTGACAAGTCTTAGGGTAATCGGCCGGATACGTCTGAGTATTGATTCAGGATAGAATATTTCAGGGTAAAATTACCAACAGGCGACTACATTGGATCGAACTGCAAAACTAAGTGCATGTCTAATTTGCTAAGCTTGCAGGTTTGAATAACATTCGCTTTATCATACAGTAAAGTGGCTCCGTACTAGTAAAAGTAATCACATCACATGTTTCGTACAAGATATAGAATCTGCAGAAAATCTATTTAATCTACCATATGATTTTAAAGATATATCAGGGCTCAAAGTAAAACGTAAACAAAGTGACGCAATGTGGCTTGGAAAGAACAATTGGAGGAAAGAAACACCATTGGGTCTAAGGTGGCCAGATGACCCAATTGAAATCGCTGGTATTTATATATCATGTGATAAAAGAAGACTCTGAACATGAACTTTGCAGAGCCAATAGAAAAAATTCAATGCAGAAATGGAAATGCAGAGATCTGACCGTGTTGGGTAAAATTCAAATTATTAAGAGTATAGCTATTTCCAGAATCCAGTATGTTATGAATGTGGTTGATATATCACTTAATAGATTGACAAAAATTAAAAGATTGTTATAGAAATTTCTGTGTAAAGGTCCTGACAAAATAGTTATAGAAAGACTATGATAGGTGACATACGACAAGGTGGAATTTCAATGCCAGGTATCAGCTCCATATATAAAGCCAAAAGTAAAAATTGGACCCGAAAATAATATTTTGGCATCACCATCAAACTCCCTTGGAAATTGTTTGGGTTTTTTTCGAATTGGAATGAGTAGGTGGCATAGAGATATTACAAAACTGTAATTTTATAGTCAATGAGCTTTCGAATAAATTTACTAGTTTCTTCAGAAACATATTACAAGTTTGGTCAGAAATTAAATAATCAGTTGACAATAAAAAAGACTTATTAGAACAAATAATTTGGAATAATCTAATTTTCAAAGAATTAATAACAGTTGACATACTGTACATTGGACAGTAAGAGGAAATGGTCAAATAAAAATGGTCAAATACTATCATAGGATGAGATATGTGAAATGGGAGTACCACGGTCATCTATCTTAGCTGGTTTGGTCTCATCAAAGCACTTCTAAATGATTTTAAAAACAACATAGATACTGCAAAAATTACCAATTTTACTGTTCCTGAAAGACATATTAATTTGAAGTGTGGTACTGTGTTAAAGGATATAAACAATTGCTTCTCTAGGAATGTGTATAAAGACATTGTAAATCTTTACTTCATCCCCCAAAGGTCAGAACTGTAATATTCAATGAATTTATTGATAATTGGGATACTCTATACCAGATACCTCATAAAACAACAATAGATAATAAGATGAGAGCCTGAGCCTTTCAGTTTAAAATACTGCATAATATTCTACCAACTAATGTAATCCTGTCAAAAATGACATCACCAAGAGTTGATTCTGAGAAATGTACATTCTGTGAGAAAACTGATGAAACTTTAATTCATCTTTTCCGTGATAATTGTGAAACTGTATTGGAATTTTGGGATTGATTATACATGCTGTGGGGAAGAAAATTGGGATGATCAAATATTCCAGATGCGAGACAAATTCTTCTTGTCAATGAACACTTTTCAGTATTGTTAATTTTTGTTATACTTGTTGCAAAGCGACATATTTATAGGTTTATCAGGTTGTAGGAAACAAAACCCAGATCAGTTGGTTTACACAAAATTTCTTAAAGATATTCAAAAAATAGGATTTCACATAGCTGTAAGAAAAAGTAAGCTGAATTCACATATCAGAAAATTGGAATGGGGAAAGTTTCTGAAGCTTGTGACTTGACAACTTTTTAACACTGAATGTGCTTGAAACTGAGATCCTTGCCTGTTACACCATAATTAAGCTAGAATGAGCCTCGGGATCAGATATTCCGACTCTAAAACTTTTATAATTCTTTTTCTGACATACCACTTGTGGGGATTCATTTTAAAGCTCTTGCTGTAAGAAAACTTTCTACCATCTTAGTTTTTCGAGAATCGATAACTTTATTTTTCCCCATAGAGCTAACACAGGAATGGCGGCCATTTTGAATTTCAAATACCGGTAAACCTTGGGTTATTTGTTTCTCTTGTACCAAAACTTGCAAGGTGACCCCCGATATTTATTTAAGTCTTCGACTTCCAAGGCGCATACTACCTTAAAGGGACATTATCTGTGACTTTTGACTGCTGAACTGGCCGAGGGTTGCGGCTAATGGAGCTTAAAATTATATGGACAAAAGACATTTCTTTAACAAAATATGTTGTAAACTTTTAAGAAAACCTAATGAAATTTATTAAATACAAAAAGTAGTCATATAGAGGCTTATATAAGGTTGTATCATCACAACTAAATAAATTTGATTCGGTAATAGCATGCCCGTCTACCGAATCAATACAGACCAACCGAGCAAGCGTGACACTCTCATAAGCGACATATTAAGACCTAAGTATAGTTCACTCAACGAAATTACGTCATACCCTATTTATCAACTTTCCGTGAAATTTAAACAATTCCCGTTAGAAATCAAGAATTAAGATCGGCGGTCACCGAGCAAAGTTTAGTACTAGAGAAACAAATCAACTACACAATACTGACAATTGAAAATCAAGATGGCCGCCATCCCTGTATTAACTCTTTGGGGACAATTTAAAATTTTCTCAGAAATAAGCCGGTGAAAGTTTATTCATAGCACGAATCTCCACAATTGGTACACCAGAAAGAGTACTGTAAATTGTTTGGGGTGAATATCTGTCCCGGAGGCGCATTCTAGCCTATTTTGCGTATACTGTACTCACAAGTCAACCATCGGGCATCGACCATTCTTTTGAAAGTAGACCAAGAAACTGTGGTAAGTACAGGAATACAACCACTAAAATCCTTGCAAAGATGTACAAGTTAGTCACTTGGGTTTCTGGTGTTTCACCCAGATTTATTGTATCTCTGTAATAACACAGCAAAACCAGTGGAAGCTCCAAGGAAAAAGTCAAAACAATCACATTGTAAACCCTGTATCCATATTTTAAAAAAAATTCAAGTCTGAACTGTAATCGTTACAAGTCAATGTCACTATGAAAATGTTTTAGTTTTTATTGAATTAACCCTGCGATTTTAAAGCAATTTTTTACAAATTATTGTTATAAAAACCCCGATTGTTCTTTCTCAACAGCTAGGGGTAAAAATATAAAATAACATCGACGATAAACTGTAGTTTCTGTTCTGAATCATTGCACATCTGTCAAATTTAGAAAATACTGATTGATCACCAAGCATATAATTACTTGAATGTTTAAATGACCAAACTAGAATTAGTTACCTGTAAATCAAATTCATGTATTAGTACTGTAAGTTAGTCATGCAATCTTAAAGAAACGGACAGGCAGAATCTGACTGTCCGGTGCCTAACGCCTCAAGGTTTTCACCGTCTCAGTTGTGTGTAATTTCATTTTTCTTGACAGCGTTATTACAGGGATGGCGGCCATTTTGAATTCAAATAAAGAGGGCTATTAATATATGTGTGGTTTGGTTTTGCAACGCCCTGCTGGAAAAATGGCAATTTAAACCCTGGACTGAAGATTCTAAATTTATACGGTACCTCATCATATAATACAAAATATATTCCCAGGGTAACAGCTGCCATAATGGCAGACTGTTAACACCTGTTGCCTTTTAGTAAACAACGAGCTGTTAACTTTGACAGCTGGTTTTGATTTGTCGGGATGCGTCAAGCATATTAACAAAATATTTCCATTTTCTGAATGCTTGTTTTAATTGATGCTCGACACCAACGATTTTAGGGGTGGAGGGAGATTCTCACCCAGCATGCTTTGTATGACACACGCCTTGATTAACACCTGGATGTAGTTAAGGTAGTATACGCCTTGAAAATGCTCACACTCAAACTTGCTCAAACTTTCCTCAAGGAATCTTTCAACCATTCTCTTTCAAAACCAAGAATAAAAATCGGGGGTCATGGTGCAAATTTTGGTACTAGAGAAACAAATTACTATCCTTTACCGATGTTTGAAATTCAAAATGGCCGTCATCCCTGTGTTAACTCTATGGAGAAAAGTAAAATTTTAGATTTAAAAAAAACTGAGACAGTTAAAGTCTTTCTTACTCCAAACGCTTTATAAATGAGCCCCCACAAGTGGTAGATCAGAAAAGAACTGGAAAAGTTTGAGAGTCCAAATGACTGTCCTCAAGGCGCATTCTACCTTTAAGGGGAGCACTGCACCAAACACAGCATATTTTGCTCAAAAATCACTATTTCGCAAATATTCACTCAGTTTTAATTAATTTGTGAACCCAATATTAAAATATTGGTAGAGTTCACCTTTTAGCTTGTCAAGCAGTTATAAGTTACATGATAAAGAAGTGTCAATTTATGCAAATGTATGCAAATCACCCAATTTCCTGACTTCCTTTTCCTCCCAATTTCACAATTTCAAAAGAATTTAACTCCACTCTAGCTGGTTCAAATTTTCTGAAATTTCCACATTATATTCTTTAAATGCTACATAACAAAACGACTATTTTGTTTGGCAATAAAGTTCTTACATTTTGAATAAGAGGCATTTTAATTTTGCTAATCATGATTTTAATCACTTTTTTGAGTGTCAGTCTTTCAATTACCCTAGCCATTTTAGAGTGAGGATAGATAATGCAAAACAAAACAGTCGTTTTCTTCTACATATACTCTATTTTATAATGAAATATTACATTTCAGAAAATAATGTCAACTTTTGGACTTAAATAAATTTTTATCATTAATACCAAAATTGAGTTTTTTTACCCCAAATATACACCCATTTCATCCTACGAGTAAACTACTGCTACCATACTAATTTTTAGAGTCTCTCCTTTTTGAAAATATATAGTATGAAGCAGTTTCTTTGTCATCTTTGATGAGAAATATTGCTTTGAAAAAACTGTGTTGGCAACACGCAGCTCCACCTTAAATCATACAGCGACTGATTTTAAGAAACCTCACATGCTCATACTGACGATATACCAGCAGGGGGCTGTCAGCAAGCTGGTTTTCAGAGCTTCACCTGAGTTTTATACACATAAATACGTGATTACAAGATATTTTGTATACAATATAAACATTGGGCGAAAGAGAAAGTTATTCGTAAATTAAGGTTCCCTAACTGCGCTTCGCAAAGAATCTGAACCAACCTTACCATTTCTCCCTCCCCGATGTCTTCACTGTCCTTCCTAAAAACGCAGTCTGCCCACAACCCTCTCCTCAGCTTGACACTGCCATTTTTTTTGCTTATGAGAACACATATTTACAGATCTTCATATGTATCTGTATCGTATTCCTTAGTAACATAAGATATCGCCATCACAAGCAGCAAAATCACTATGTTCTCAGCTTTCCGATTCAAGCTACATTGCATTAAAAACCTGTCACTTCTTTGAAATGGAAAACTCACAACACAATTGCAAATCTTTGTTCTTTTTATCTGATCTTTTGAACTTTTATGTCTTTCATGGTATTTTTAGACTGATTGTAAACAGTCTGATTAAACACCAAAACAAGCATCACCATGAACACATAAAAAACTCGTACTCGGTTACAGATAATGCTCCTCTAACAGTGTTAAGTTTAATCCTTTATTAGCCACATTTGATGATTATCGTGAAAACTTTCTGAAAATCCGTACCACACAAACACCAGGCTGGAAAGCATTCAAACCAAGTGTCCAAATAGATGAACGGCAACAGGTAGCCACTTGATAAAATGTCTTCTTTATAAATTCCGCCATTCCTACTGAGAAGCATTCTGATTCGCTTACAGTTCCGACATTTTCGGTCACATGAGCAGATATAACATGGACGTCCATAATACATTGAGAACAAGTCATTGACAATGACATAGTCCCCATTTGTAATAAGAGTATTAGTCTTGATGGGGCAGGGAAATGTGGTCATTAAGAAGTATCACTGGAGTGTATATGTTGAGATCTATGGGCACATAGGTCTATGTCGTTGTTCCCAATTTGAAACACATGAGGCATGTCTAAGTTATGGTTCTAAATCGGGAAAAAAGATCAGACCTGTAGCTGTATTGGCCAGCCAAGAAATACATATGCGCAAAATGAGGTACAAGATCTGACATCTTAAGGTCTAATATTCTATCAAATTGGAGGGTATAGAACTTGTGGTTACTGAGTTATGCATATATATGTATAATCAAGGTTGAAGGTCATCAAGGTCACGTGACATTTTGAAAAAAAAAAACAGTATTGCTAATTAATCCCTATATGCCAAAAATCAGACCTCTAGCTCTATTCGTTTGCCCAGAATTAGATATGTGCATAATTAATGAAGTACAGCGTGTGTTGTCATAAGGTCTCCCATCCTACTAAATATAAAGGACATAGCACTTGTGGTTACTTATTTATGGACATCAACGTATATTTTAGGTAAAAGGTCATCGAGGTCACATGACATTTGGTCAAAAAATTTCTATCCTATAGTTATCCCTATATACCAAAAATCAGAAATCCAGCTCTATTGGCTTGCTCAGAATTAGATATGTGCATAATTAATGAGGTACAGTATGTGGTGTCATAAGGTCTTCCATCATACCAAATATGAAGGATGTACCACTTGTGGTTACTGAGTTATGGACAAATATGTATATGTGAGGTCAAAGGTCACCGAGGTCACGTGACATTTTGTCAAAAAATTGTATTGCTAAGTTATCCCTATATACCAAAAAACAGACCTCTAGCTCTATTGGCTCACTCAAAATTATATATGCACATAATTAATGAGGTACAATATGTGGCGTCATAAGGTGTCCCATCATACCTTATATGAAGGGTGTAGCACTTGTGGTTACTGAGTTATGGACAAATATGTATATTTGAGGTCAAAGGTCACCGAGGTCACGTGACATTTTGTCAAAATATCTGATATATCTGCGTGAATGGAGGGACATGACCCAATCTATTAGCCCCCTGGACTTCATCCGTGGGGACTAAAAACTGTGTCACTGCATCCTTTTTGCAATATGAATACGATGAGAAACTAAATTTTTATTTTACTTGGGCTTATACATGGGATTGTATGGAGAGCTGACTTATACATGGGAGTCTATGGACGATGTAAACTAAAAAGTCCTCTAACACGCCCAAATTTGATCGCATTGTGAAACAAATCGACGTGCATCTGTATGGGGTAGGGTACTATCCTTGTGCAAAGTTTGAAAGAAATTGACCTGGACATGTCTGAGATATCTGTGTGAATGGATGGACGGACGGACGGACACACGCACGGACGCACGCACGCACGGACATGACCAAACCTATACAGTGTAAGTCCCCCCGGACGGTGTCCGTGGGGACTAATAAACATGTTCACAACCAATGTGTTTGAAGTGCATATCCATGAGTCTTCGTTTTCTTTTCCTTTCTGTGAAGCTGCTCCTTGGGCAAAGCAATATTCAAGGACACCCTCAGCTCTGCCCCCCAAAAGAAAAACTGTGCACGCAAAGTTGTGACAAATCCATTAAAGTCGAATGTGTCTTGGAGACAGCTTGTCGGATTCTAAAATATTTACAATACTTTTCTGGTCTATCACATGTGGGGTTCATTTGGAAGTGCTTTGAGTATGAAATCGAAAATTAATTTTTTTTCCCAACAAAAGTTAACACAAGGATGGCTGACTTCATTGAATTCCAAATCTCAGTAAATGTTAGGTCATATTTCTGGATCAAACATTTGTACCGTGGCACCTGATTTGGTAAGAGAATGGTTGGAAGTTTCGTTGAGGAAAGTTTCAGCAAACGTTGAAGTCTTTTACTTTCGAGGTGCAAACTTCTTTAAGCATATTACAGACTTCCTACAAACACACACATCAAATTGTACACGTATGCAGACCTATGGTCTGTGCATACACACAGACACAGACCAGGACATACATATCCTAATAATGGTGGTATTGGCACCACTACGTACCCGATAAAGCACTTTCGTGTTGAAATCGAAGACTGACCAAACCACAGTGATTTCTCATTTTCCCTGTTTCTGCAAAAGTATTCAAAAGTTTGACAAAAATATGGCAAAATAGCATAACAGAAGACATGAAGTGTACTGACAGCATTGGCTATGATGACGTCAGATTGCCCAACAACATGCTGGGTAAAACCATTTTGAAGTGCAGCTGCCAATTATAAACGCAATGATTTGATGTCAATCATCAACAGCTCTTGATGTCATGTTGCCTAATGTGCATAACAACTTGATGATGTCATACTTGCTAATCATTGTCACAGTGCGAAACCTGTCAGCCCCTTTGTCAATCTTTTGAATCATTTCTATTGATTTGACATGTGGAAAGTTATAGAATTTGACAATATTCAGAAAAATCACATTTTTCAGTCAGTAGTCCAAAAAAAGGAATATTGTTTATGATTTCATATTTTTGCAGCGGTCACTCACATTTGCCACTAAAACAGTAACTTTGACCAATTTTGACAAAAACTTTTTCCAGGGAGTTTGGCTGACTAAGTTCTTTTCATGGTTAAAGGGAAACCATTGTCGGAACTGCGAGTTTCTTGTTTACAAACAATGCATTTCATGCATGGTATCTAGATGCATCTCATAAACATAGCTGCAACATTTAAATTATACGATGTACCGGTACATTACGACAGACATGTTTCAACTTTCATCAATCACCATCGTACCTTGGATACAGTGTTTACATTCATCGTATGGGTCCCATACAACATTTGAGCACAGTTCCCATGACTGTATCCCTTTAACATTCATCATATCACACATTTTATAAAAATATATTCATTTATGTATTTTATTTGTTAAAATATGACAGGATTTCTACAACTATTTTTTTAAAACTGCTAAAAAGCAAGAGTTGTGTAAAATTTGGATAGCACTGTGTTAAAAGATAAGCACCCTCTGACAAAGTCCTTTCAGGAGTATTGTTTTACCCGTTAAGTGCCAAAGTCAACTTTTGTTGCCTTTAAAGAATAAAACATAGCCAGCAAATTTTTTTTCAGATCTAGACAATTTTTTTCAGATATTTCCTGAAATTTTGGTCAAAAATTGTTGCCATTGAAAGCTTATGTCCATTTGTTCCAAAATTATCAAAAAAGTACAGAAAATTCATAACAATTGGTAAAATGTTACACTGAAATTTTTGTGCGACAAATTACAGCACTCAAAGGGTTAATGTATCAATACTATTCTAGGTCTACTTCCCACAACATGTTGAAATACCTAGTACTCAGCTTATACACATGGATTGTATACATGTGACTTAAAGTGCAGTTATTGATAATATAAAGGTCAGGACAGATCATTGAATTGAATTTTCACGAGGAACACAGCAAATCACTCACACTTGCTGCACTGAGAAGACAAATACTGGGATGTTTCAACATATTGTAGGAAGAAGACAGAGAAATTATAGTTGGTGCATCGATCAAAAATACTGAAAAAATAAAATCTTTAGAAGTTACAGTTACTGTTGTTCTGTTTCGGAATGAGCAAATACACTCACTTTGACATTTCAAAATGTCAAGATAATTTGTGTCATCTCAATAAAGCCTTCTTTATTAGCATAGATTTACTGAGTTCAGAATTTCTTGAGAATTATTAATCAGAGGAATGAGATATCCATTTATGAATACAAAACCATGGTAGTCTTAGATCACAGAAGAGTGGCTTAGAGCAGCCCTCATTGTGTGTCTGTAAGGCTGGGGTTTACTAAAACTCCACATCATAACATTGCATCCAAAATAACAAGTTAGCAAGTTCTCTTCATGTTGCATAGTTTGCAGGGTTGATGTTGCAAAGTTCAAGTACAGTGAAGTTAAAATGACAATGTCACAACATACTAATGTGACATGTTTGAAAACTTATTCCAAACTGTAGGGCTTGTTGATTTATTGGAAAATGAGAATTATTTGCATCTTTTCAGTCAGCAGGGGAGTTAATTTATGCACACTAGCATACAACCTAGCATACTTTTACTTACAGTAAATAAATTAATTCCTAAGTAGACTGAACAAGTGCAAACAAGTCATACATTTCTTGGGATAAGTTGAAAGACGTGGAAATTTTAGATTAAAAGGATGCCTGAAGGTTTGAGGAAACAATGAACTTCCAAAAAGTCAACAAAAAGAACGATTGCTGACATTGTTATTGAGAAAATATGCAACACTGCTATTAGATGCACAGTTCCATCTTTGTTATGCTCTATAACATGGTTGTATTGCACACTGTTGTTTGCTCAAACATAGACAGTGGCCAGTGCTGACGATGTTTACTCTCAACAAAAACTGCAGGTGTGTTACAGTGTCCATATGCCAGGTCGGGTCATGTTTAAAAAATCAGGCGTGCCTCACCAAATGCTGGTCAAGCTATGCAAAAGAGCACCATCATGAAGCATATTAAAAAGTCTTTCAATGAAATATCAACCATTTGATGGTTTTCAAATTCTTAAAAGTTTATCTTTTTAAAACTGCGGAATAATTTCCTCAATAGTTCAACACAGCAGATTGCAACATTTCACAAACAATGTTTTTAACATAATTGTACTAACATAATAGCACAAACATGAGTTTAAAGACTGAAAAATGACATATATCATAACTTTCAATTTGTGTTATCATATCATCTTTTCATATCAAGTGTCCATGAGTTGTTTTTCACCTGAGCTTATCGAGGTAATATGTCACTGACAGTGCCCTCTATCAGCAATGTGAAAGAAAGTCTGCTCATGATGATTATATTTTTAGTTTAAAGGCCCCTTAGTATGATCAGAGGCCTTGAAATGTGATAAAATATTATTCATAATCGTTGTCATGAAATAGCGCCCTCTAGCACACAAAGCATGCTCAGTTCAGTGGGCACACCAAGGCAGAATGGTCTTTTCAGAAATGAAGATACACCACATTACTTGCTTGATGATATTTAGAATATAAAGATTAAAATACACATCCAAATTCAACAATATATATAATATTTCCATGATTTTGTGTTCTCATTTTCTGTGTCAGTATTTTTCCATTATGTCTTAATGCAGACAACCTTCTCTTCCGTGTAGAACTCTATGGAATCTTTGCAGCCTTCCCGTCCAAGACCGGATGACTTCATTCCACCAAATGGCATATTGAGATCCCGGACAAACCAGCAGTTAGCCCACACCATTCCAACCTTCATTGGAAAGAAAACATCTTGGCTAATACATGAACTGAAATTTGACAATGTACTCTGACACAATACTGACCAATGATAAGATATCACACAAAAATGTTTAACTCTAAAATGATAACACAGACAGCTAAGTATGCACCGTTGTCAGGCTTCTAGCAATATACATGTGAAATAAATTAAATAATCATTTTCTTGTATTTATTTTTCTCAATATAACTGTCACAATGAGACTCATAAAAAATTCATCAAATAAATATGTTTGACAGCCTATTATAGAGGGTGTACAAACACTAATTAGTTGATTAAATAACCTGCATGTGTTCTCTAACACCTAATTCTTGCATCCTTTCAACATGATACTACACCAATTGTACATAAATATGAAGTCTAAAGAGAGGGACGTTTCTGAAATTTTGAAAAATACCTGACTGTGTGTCAGCACCCTGCAGAGTAAGTAATTTGTTAATACTGCGGCTGAGGGTTAACTTCAAATGCAGCAACAAAATCTTGAATGATCCTAATTGATCAGTGAGTTAAAGATAAACTTAGCTAAAATTCATAATTTTTATGCTTCTAGATTAAGAAAGGAAACCTCTCATAGTAGTGTCCAATAATGCTTTATTGTTTTAATATTTATAAACATGTATTTATGAAATTAATTTGTATCTAATGTGTCTGTATCAATGTTTCTTTTCATGTATTGTATAAAAGGTCTGAGGCCTCAAATTCTGAATAAACCAAACATTACTGCTTACTGCTAAAGATAAAACTCATTCCTTATATATTATTCCTTATATACTTTGGCATGACAGCAGAAGAACAGAGCTTTTTTTTTTTAATTCTTTCCCAATAATTTCGTAGCATTAAATGCCTATACTTGTTGCAAAAACAATGTTAAAGTGAAAAATACCAGATCTTGTTTCCTGATAGAGTGTCCCCTGTGATTTATATCTCTACCAACCTCATCCCTCAAGACTGCCAATTATGCACACAGAAAAATTGTGATATATACCTGATACAAGCTAATTATGAATATAACAAAAGTAATTAGAGGATATTTGATGAATAATTGTTTTAGCTCCATAAGATGTAACTTTTGATGTATTTCAAATATTGTTGTAGTTTCTCCAATGCTCAGTGTCCTGTTCTATTCTCTAAATCATTTCCAAATTCCCAGTGTTCAACTTGTCGACAAATCCTGTATATGTGTACAGTAAACAATTATTGTTGACGACTGAATTCTGGGCCAGAATTGAATTCATTAGTCAACAATAAGATTCCATGCTGTACACAATGTATTGCTTTGGAAAAGCTGATCTGAAGGATGCAGGGCTCATCATTGCTTTGCCTGAGGGGCCCTTTGTGATGAATAAATGCAAACATGCCCCTTAGGATGGTGTTGATGTGTACTGTAGCCAGTACGGGCCCAGTTTCCTTCAGTTAAGCCACTAATGCCTTGTAATTATGTATACTTAGGAGAGAGGAATAAAGATACAAACGTATTGTACAGAACAATAATTTCGGAAATATTATTATAAGATACAAAATAGGAATTCTCCCATCATTAAACCCAGTCACTCCATATATTGGTCAAATCTCTTTGTTTCCTGTGATTTGACCAGACTTTTGCACACAAAATTAGGGATGACTAGGGAATGAGAACCAATTACAATTGGATAAACTTACATGTAGTTTTTGTGCCACTCTGTGTGTTTTGCCAACGTCCTTTGTCCAAACACAAGCTGACAGACCATACTTGACACCATTGGCCCTTTGAATCACCTGGGCAAAACGTCAAAGCAGGTCAAAAGGTCAGAACAACCACACTTAAATACATGATCAGCACATGTTAACTGACCTACATTCATGTATGGTACCCACTTGGAGAGTTAACAATGTGACTAGCTTCTATTACAAATATGATAATCTCTCTGGCTCCCGATACACATTGATGTGACCGAGAGACTAGTGTGTGAACCTTGAAGGGACCATACGAACAAGGGCAAAACAATACATGTACCTCTTTGGCTTTGCCATCTGCATAATGAAAAATGAATGACAAAAACTTGTACAGATTTCAGGATGTGACACTGACATAATTATTTCTTTTGCCATTAGGATATGATCTGTAGCAAAGCAGCTGAAACACATGTCCTTACAGACTGATAATTCTATGACGTCATTTGCACATATTCTGCATGTCACACTTCATATGCTCACGACAAGACTTAACTAATCATCACTTCAAAATTGTATCCATCTCGTTGCTGACATGAAACCTTCCGCATAAATAGATATTGTTCACCAGCATACAAAAGTACAGTAGAACATGCACAACACATACACTATGCAATATGCAAACAGATCTCCACTTGTGAGCTCATTGGCTCATGGGCTACTTGGCCAGTGTGTGATAAGGAAAAATTCTGTACAAGTATGAGGGCGCTTTCCCCGACAACATTACATTGCGAAGAAATGAATATGGTATTTACAACATCCTTTCATGGATATCACATTAGAATGGAAAGACTCACTTCTTCTTCAGTTTCAAAGGGTGTGATGCAGACAACTGGTCCAAAGATTTCTTCCTGCATGCACTGAGAGTTGTCAGTCAGTCCAGTTACAACTGTTGGTTTCATAAAATAACCCTAGCATGAACAGAGAATATAACAAAACAATTACATGAGACAACTTGATCTCAGTCAACAAAATAAAATTTGAGGTATAATTTAATTTCAGCCGCATGTACGTGTATCCGTTTGACAGTAAACATAAGATTAACACTACAATTGTAATGGTTTTGATCTGATGCACCTTGATATCTTACATTTGGAACAGCTGACTTAATAACTGATGTCATGGCTTCTGACAATGTATACCTGTTTATGTTTTTCTGGTAAGTCTGGTTCTTGTCTACCCCATCTCCACAGTGGATCATTCCACCATCTTTCCTGGCAAGGGCAACATAACCCTTGACCTTGGCTAAGTGTTCTTTACTGACCAATGCTCCCATATTTGTTGTGTCTTCATAAGGCACACCGACTTTGATCTTTTCTGAAAGAAAGACAAAAATCTTGTCACAGAAACTGATAGTCGACTTTGCCCTGACAACAAGTCAAGAGTAATATCCTCCGTGTTTTTCACTTAGGAACATTGACTTATTGTAATCAGTTCTTCACTTCAAAAACTTACAAATAGTTCAGAATTCATAAACATAGACAGTGTCAACTGGTCAGGCAACATTTTAGCAGAAACAGTAGAAGCTGCTATATATGATTTTAGGCACAGATCACTCTCCCATAAAACATCAATGTTCTTGTTGTAAATTTGTACATACCATATCTCTGGTATTCTGGAAACCAACTGGACTTTCTAGGTGGATATCATACTCACACAAATTAATAAATGAGGAGAACATTCAGGTATGTGAGTATTAATGCATACACAGCTAGGGATTTTGATCATGTCTTCCTGGCCTACATGTAGACATTTTAGAAACATGTACAAGTATTTATAATAATAATCTTTATCACTAATGACTCCCTAGCTTACTAGTGACTAAAGCAAAACACTTTCTGTACCAATCCTCAATCTTGGCCATATTAGCTGTAGAACTGTTGACACAACTCACCTTGCTGCTTCTACGAATTTCTCCAGGAAGGTCTGGTAGATGCCTTTCTGTACAAATATTCTACTCATGCAGAGACAGATCTCACCCTGGTTGGCAAAACTTGACTTAACACTGGTAGGAATACACTCTTCTAAATTAACATCATCAAACACTATACTAGGGTTCTTTCCACCAAGCTGCATGACAACAAATGTCGTAAATGTCACTGAATTATCATCTCATGTTTGAATGTCTGCGTACACTGGTGTATTCAAACTGATATGCAAAGGTCTCTATGATACAACTAGTAGTCTCGTCAAACAATCACAATATACTTTTTAACCACAACACAGATGCAAAGTAGTGGAATTTTACAACAGCAACATGACATATTTGATAATATCTTGTAGAGGCTAACCCTTTTCAGGTCACAGTCTTCCAAATGAACATCAATATTCCCAGAAGATCTCTGTGACACAGACCACTGATCAAGACATGCATTGCATCAAGTCAGTAAAATACATTTGCTCATGTACATGTACTATATGTCGTTGCATGATTTAAGTCTGCAGTCAAATCATACATATGTTTAAATATGTTATGAAGGTCAAGTTATCTTTTACTGGTTTTCACACAAACTGACCTGATATCATCAGATGAACCTGGCCCTAACAAAAGTAACGGGACACTCCAAATAATGCTCTGAATCTTTCCATGTTTCGAGAACTGTCATCTGACCTACCTCTAAAGACAACTTCTTACAGTATGGCGCGCTGTCTTGTCGTATCTTTTCAGCCGTGGCAGTACTCCCAGTGAAGGAGACAAAGGAGACGTCCGGATGTTTGACCAGGGCACTGCCAGCTTTTGGTCCAGTTCCAAACACTATGTTGACAACACCAGCTGGCAATCCTGTACAGTAATACCACAACATGCCATAGTCATCTAAACTTACTTGTACCGGTATATCATGACGGAAATTCTCCACAATATCAAAATAGTTAGTCCTTATATCATATCTTGTATGCACTGGATTCTGATTTCACTGCTAGGTGATTTAATGTATACCAAGGTAACGGTACATGTATTATGTAGGACCAATTAATCAATTAATAAGTCAATTAATCAAGACATCAGCCATCAATACCTTGTCCTTACATTATCAAGGTCATCATCCTAAGGGTATTTGCTGTACATAAGGCCAGATAAAAAATTATTGCTCCTCAGATCAAACTGTACTAGAGAAACAAATTACCCAAGATTTAACAATATTTGAATTCAAAATGGTCGCCATCCCTGTGTAAACTCATATGGAGGATCGATTTTCAAAAAACTAAGACAGTGAAAATTTTTCTTACACCAAGGGCTTTAAAATGAGCCCCCACAAGTGGTAGATTAGAAAAGAATTGTAAAAGTTTGACAGTCAGAATATCTGCCCCGAGGAGCAATATTCTACCTTAATCTACGTGCTGGTTGACTTTGACTTACCAGCATCATTGAAGACTTTACCCAGCATCCACGCTGTCACTGACGTCATTTCACTGGGCTTACAGACACACGTATTCCCTGTAGCTATGCATGGTGCTATCTTGAAGGTTAACAAATACAGAGGTAAATTCCACGGACTGATCAAGCCAGCAACGCCAACCGGAGAACGAGTTGTGTAATTGATAGCCCCTCGGTCCTCCATGACAGTTGAGCTACAAGTATCAGTGATGACAAAGAAAGTAGCTTTGATTTTCACAGTAATTTGATATGAAAATTGGTCCATGATAATGAAAATTACAGTATTGATATTTGGCAATGATTGAGTTACTTTCAAATTGAATGGTTTGCAACAGAAATTTTGTTGCAAGCTGACAGGAAGTAGTGCACAACAAGTTTTGTCTTTGTCATATATACAGGCTTATAGTATATATACTTCAAACTGTATTCATTTGGCAGAGGGCGCTGTTTTTAGTATATACATGCTCTTCTTACCTGCTCACCCCAATTGCCGCATTCTAATGTAAAATTTTACTACCTGCGTATTTAATGATTGGTCAAATCAAAATTAGTAGTGAGATGAGCACATGTACAGTCTGTGCATTGATGCTTGAGTCATTATACCAGTACATGGCTTGTAAAGTATGAAACAGGTATTAATAACAAGCATGGTACACAGTGATATTCACTGAAGTTCTGGTACGATACATGAATATTGCACAAACTTCAAAATTCTACATCATATAATGAATTTAAACATGTTTTAACAATTTCACCAACATTTCACTGTGCAGAGGTCCAAACTAACTGTAGACAAGACTCTGATTGACCCAAACTCTAGTAGTTAGGATTGAAAGTTAAACAGTAAAACACCACCAGTAAAGTGTTATTCACTTACAGATTTGTGACATGCAGAATGGTTGAGGCAAACATGCGGAAGTTGTAGACAGCTCTTGGAATATCCACACTCCTGGCCAGGGAGACAGGTTTTCCTTGATCTTTAGACTCCATCTTGGCAAACTCCTCAAGACGGGATTCCAATACGTCTGCTATTTTATTCAAGATTCTTGACCTCTCTGGAGCTGGTGTAGTTGACCATCTTGACAAGTGAATTAAGAGACAGTTTGTCAGTTAGCTACTCATATAAAGTGTAGTAAATCTGTGGCAGCTGCAGTTTCATAAAAGCAAGCATTCTCTATTGCTTAACCCTTTGAGCGCCAAAGTAAATTTTTGTCACCTTTATAGGATATACCTGACAGAGTCAACTTTTTTCTGATTTTTGCCAAAATTTTGGTAAAAAACTGCAGCTGATGAAATGTGATATCCATTTGGTCCAAAATTATGAAAAAAAGTACAGAAAAGTTCACAAAAATTGGTAAAATATCGCATTAAAATTTTGGTGGGAAAATTACAGCAGTCAAAGGAAAGGGTTAATGATAGTGAACCCTCCTTGAATTGTTTTACAGAGTTTAAGTTCACCACATTAAATAATAAACATTTTACAGAACAATTTATATACACAGTGTTGGGGTCTATGAAATCTAGTTCAACAGAAGTAGTCTTCTTCCAATGGCCCTAAAGGCCGGCGACTCAACCCAAAGCATCAAGTTTGTTCTAGCCTGTAAGAAGATTCTGAGGTTAACTATCATTAACCCTTTGACTGCTGTAATTTTCCCACTAAAATTTTGATGCAATATTTTACCAATTTTTGTGAATTTTTCTGTACTTTTTTGCATTTGTTCTAGCCTGTAAGAAGATTATGGAGGTGTCATAGCATTTTGTTTTCCATTGAAATTGTCATCTAGTAAGTAAATTTCTAGACTGAAAGCTCTGTCACTCAGAAGCGTATAGAGCGCCCTCAAGCAACAGATCTTTCAGTCTAGTACATTTCCTGGCGATATAATCTAACTCTTGGCACAGGCCTTTAAATAAATAAATAAATAGTTGTGTATGAATAACATAAAAATTTCTACTCCTGTATAATATGATACATAAAATTCAAAGAGAAAAGATTTACATATATCAAAATAGTATTGCAAAAGTTTGATAATCTGAATATCTATCCCCGAGGCACATTCAACTTTAGATCATTTTAATTTATTAGCTTCACATCAACACATTTAAAATTAGAAAACTTTTGATTCAGAGAGTTGTTTCAGTATACATCACTGGCACATCAGAACTGCCTCACATACCACTACACACATTAATGACATCAAAAAAGCAGATGTATAATATTCTAAACATGATACAACATGTACACGTGATATTATTTTGCATTTCTATAAATGCTGTTCATTGTTGACTATAGACCACCATAGCCTAGATTATCGCTTATCAGTGAAATATGACGTCAAGATATCAACAGCATGATGTACACAATCTTATCAAAAGAACTGTTTTTATGCTCAGACAACAAAATATCATGATTTACTGCGTTCAAGAACTACCATATCTTATGATTTCTCTGCACCAACTCATTACACTGTCCAGGCCAGTCATTGTCAATGACATATGTTTGTAGAGTTTCATGAGGTCTGTCTCTGAAAAGGATTGGACATGGATGGTGTCTTCTATGGGGGATAGTGGACTATGTAAAAGGGTTAGAGTCACAATTATTCCAAAAAGAGGGGAGTGGACATAGCAGCAATATTTTGCATATCTATATCTAGATACCAGCATAATATACCATCATCATCATCATAGGAGTTAAGGGTTCAACCATTTGAGTAAGAGGGGGTGATGATGGGAGCAATTTCACCAGTCAAATAGTTTGGATAGCAGTACAAGTATCTGGAATTATGAATTTTATATTTACTTTCTATGATATCTTCCTAGCACCATATAGACTTGTACACAATATCATGTACACTACATTGCCATCCCTATTGACCTAATATTTCTCCTTGTAAATAAGGGAAGGCCTTGCAAATTAAACAGCGGTGACCAACTCAAAACAAAACTCCTAAAACATTCATTTTTCCAACTCACACATTCAGTGAACTTGAAGCAGGTGTTCACTCATGGTGTTTTTTGGTGAAATACACCATTCATACTATCAGAAATGTTAGCTGTGGAAACGCTGCTATCTGTTGGCGGGGTAGTGGGGATCGCTATGCGGGTCAAAGGTCAACTTCGCCTCGGATAGCTGCGGGCCACCTGCCATCGAAAGTGGGTCTATTACAACGACACAACATGTATCGGAACTTTGAACGGCAAAATAAACCAAAGTGAGCGTCATTCAATAAAATGACCGATACCTGCCTGAACTCTGATTATTGCTCATTCCCTAACTCCTTTTGTGAACAAAATTTCTGGTTCGTTTACGTAATTCGGCCGATTTTCCAAGGAGTACTCAAGATTTTCACTCCAGCAGCAAACTTTGACTTCTATTGATATGCTAATAAGGATGTCGCTCGTTCGAACGTGAATAGCGTAACGGTCGGTCAGATCCTATTAGTGGAACTGTTTACACTGATATGGGGGTGAACAGATGGAAACCTGCAGCATGCCTTCTTATCAAACAAAATACGACCTTCTAAATTTATGTTTTTATGAAATTTTTATTACATATCATGTTAAAATGTATCACCAAATATTGAAATAACTGTTTAATATAAAAGTTTATTCCATAGATTTTCAAGAAATGATTTCGTAAGTAAAACCTAAACTTTAGGCTTAAGTGCAGGTGTTCTGATTGGGATCTATGGGTGTATAATGATCTGGAGGGAGCGAGTACGTCGACCAGGGTCTATATGAATATGTCAACGTTGGTATAACTGATACCACGCGGTGACTGATACCAGCCGTCTCCCTGACATGCCATGG
Source organism: Ptychodera flava (assembly GCF_041260155.1). Taxonomy (NCBI): domain Eukaryota; kingdom Metazoa; phylum Hemichordata; class Enteropneusta; family Ptychoderidae; genus Ptychodera; species Ptychodera flava. The sequence goes on along the minus strand of NC_091944.1, from coordinate 31,564,752 downwards.
ATCAAACGGCAAGATCGACAGTGCAAATATATAAAAAAAAATGCGGCTAGATTTCCGAGATTGTTTAATTCCAACACTTAACTTTACGACTGAGCTGTCGATAGTGTTTCAAATGTAAAACCACAAACAGGCCGTTTTTCTACAGCTTACCATATGATGTTTAAAGTTGTACAAATTCAAGTTTTATTTCACGCGCGACGGTGTGAAACCAAGTAACTGATTCAGAAACGATCTTTTGTAAAGATTACGATGTGGATGTGTAAAGTTGTACAGGTTCAAGTTTTATTTCTTGATTGTTCATTCAGAAAAAGTTTGATCGATGTAAAACATCGTTTGGCAATACTTTCCCTCAACCTTCGAAGTTGAAGCAATAACTCGAGTTTCAGTCTCGAAATTCGAGATATCTGGATATACCTCTATGCTGGTGCACAGCATTCTGTTAAAGAGGATAATTTGTCTGGAAATGTGGAATTTATCGCCCGGCACCATATCAGCGCAGAGTCGGATACCATATCAGCGTTCAACTGTCGCGTTGTTTTTCACTGATTGAAAAGACTAATGAAACAAATCGGCGAAAGTCTGATGCCAGTGACGATTCGAGACAACAAAATTTCTGGTTCGTTTACGTAATTCGGCCGATTTTCCAAGGAGTACTCAAGATTTTCACTCCAGCAGCGAACTTTGACTTCTATTGATATGCTAATAATCACGTTCGAACAAGCGACATCCTTATTAGCATATCAATAGAAGTCAAAGTTCGCTGCTGGAGTGAAAATCTTGAATACTCCTTAGAAAATCGGCCGAATTACGTAAACGAACCAGGAATTTTGTTCACAAAAGGAGTTAGGGAATGAGCAATAATCAGAGTTCAGGCAGGTATAGGTCATTTTATTGAATTACGCTCACTTTGGTTTATTTTCCCGTTCAAAGTTCCGATACATGTTGTGTCGTCGTAATAGACCCACTTTCGATGGCAGGTGGCCCGCAGCTATCCGTGGCGGCGTTGACCTTTGACCCGCATAGCGATCCCCGCTACCCCGCCAACAGATAGCTGCGTTTCCACAGCTACAGAAATGTATGACACCCTACACTTACTAACTCACAGTGAATGACCTAAGATGAACTTTTGATTGACATCCTTTAATGCCATATCATGCAAAATGATCAAATGCGTCTGTACACAGGAAAACATATCAACAAAGCAGAGATATAAATTATGTCTATGATATGTGTGTATGTACATTGGAGGACAGGACAATGTTTTCAGTTCAAAAATTCAAATTGACAGAAAGCAGTGCCAATGTAATGTAATGTATGATCAATGACCTGGGAATGACCTTACTATTGTATTATGCATACATTATCAGCAGCACCTAAACAAGTAAACAAAAGACATGCTTATCTTGTCATTCACAAATCATGTGTTAGATAAGCAATAGAGAACAACAACCTCACATGTTATATGTTCACAGTCAAACACTGGCCCTGGGCTTTGCTTATCCATATATGTCTCGGTGTATTATGAATTATTACACTGTGGAATGGGTTTCTGTGGACTGAACTGCACTAACTGGCAGTTCTTGACTGTGAGAGTTCCTTGGCCATAAACTATAGTGTGGTTTCAACCATAGTCCCCTTTGTGGAGGGACTGTGTATTAACCCATAGACCTTAAAAACGGCAGTGATTTTTAAGGTCTATGATTAACCTAATATCACATTGCAAATTCTTACGTCCAATCAGGTCACCTTGGTTAACATCGGTGAGGACAACATGTCTCATATATGGCATTTTAATAAAGACTTCAACATTTGAAGGCCCCTGAAAATAGAGATACCGTATAAACATGAGTTTTCTGCGTTAACCCTCCATATCATACCACACCAAGACTGGAGGGTGAAAATATATACAGTTTTGGCTTATAATAATTAATGCTAGGCTTTTTATTGGTTTGGCCAGGGTCTATACACTCAAACTCATATAAAGTTTGAGGACTATGACTTTTCAAGATTTTCAAGGACCTTCTTGGGTACAAAATACCATTTTTCAAATATCTATTTTAACATGTATCATTTTTTTAATATCATTTTACATGTCATTACCACAATGCCATGACTGATTATCTTGCTTTTGAAAATTGGGATGGATTATCAATTTTCCAGGACCTTCCAAGACTCAATTTCATTTTCAAGGGCCTTTCCAGGACTTATCGGGACGTTTTAAAATTCAAGGACTTTTCGTGGAGTGTACGGACCCTGCTTGGTAGAAGGGACAGTAATAGAGGAGGCAGAATAAGCCTTAAAATGGCATCCAAGCAATACAAAGTTATCATACAAACATATCTTGTGTACATTTTCATACCCGGTAAGGTGATAAATGTCCTTGGTACATATTTCAATCCGTCATTGCCTGTCATAGACCTGTACAAAATTATCAAACTGTTCTGATAAGTTTGTTCCTATCATTAAATAAATCCTTCACTGGGGATGCAGTTGAGTATTTTTGAGTGCTAGACTTATTTGCCAGGTGAGTATAGCTCACGTACAGTAAGTTGTCACAACTTACTGGAGCTATATGCTCAACTGGCAAATAACTCACGGTGAGTTTGACTCCAATCAAGAATTTACTGAATTTTTGATGTACAAGAACTGCCGTAACTGTTATCTAATAAGTGAAATCTTGCTAAATCTTTGCCGCAATTTCAAGGAAAGAGACATGTTGATTAGAAATATTATATTAATATTGTTAAGCTTAATACTTTGTATCACTTTATAATAACATCACACTATGAAATCATCAGAACTACTTGGAAACAAAATGCTTCATCCTTGATAAATCACTGCTTACTCACTGGTTAACAAGGCAGACAAGGGAATCAGATCACTCACAATGGTTTTAGCATTGCCTATTGAGAATGTGTCCATTGTACTAGTTTATCCATGGACGTACCATGTCCATGGTTTATCTAGGACTGTAGGAGACACAATCAAGACATTACGTAAGACTCTAAAGTAATTACTTCTTTCAACAATTACCTTGAGTGTCTCTCTGTAAAGAATATGAATGGAGCTCTGAGAGTTACACAATCATTCCTTTGCAGGTATCAGGTACTGTGTAGTTTGAAAATTGAAATGTGTAAGGAAAGCCTGAGTCTCTTCCAGATAAATGTGCCACAGTAAATCATTACTTTGATTTTATAATTATGCCTACAGAAATTAATCTGTTACAGTACCCCCTGTTCCTCCATTTAAACAATGCAGGTTGAACTGTACTGACTTTAAACAATGCAGGTTGAACTGTACTGACTCTTAGGGTAGCAATGTACATTTCGCTTCTCTCAAAGCCCATCATTGACTAATTAAGCACAATGGACCTCTCCTGCCCGTCCCCCTGGTGCAACAACCCCACCCCCTCCCCATTCAGTTAGCTGGCTATTTGCCATGCCCCAATATTGCATTTGCTTAACATTTTCTTTTGCCAGACACTACCTAACCACATTGTTGAGCGCTTATCTGTACTGGGTAGAGATAAAGCTAACCATGGGCCATGAAAAACTCAGGGATGTACCACTTTCTACAATTAGAATTCATTAAGGGAGGGCTCTTCTGTTGGCATTTACAGCCAAGCATTCACCCAGTAGATTCTTGACTACCAGTATGACTCTGAAGAGATTTCAAGATGTTTTTTGCTCTTACAGAGCTCGCATGTATGCCAGCCATGGTATATCACCAATATACCATGTTTCTTTTCGTGTCTCGACCAATCAGATCACTGCATTTGCAGATCAATATTATTACTATTACATCATTCCAGTATATTGATGGTGCAAATACAGCAATCTGATTGGTTGAGACGCAAAAATAACCGTGGTATATTCGTGATATACCATGGCTGGCATACACCCAAGCTCTAAGCTTGAGCAAAGAATCCGCTTTTAACGTTCCATGCCAGAATTTCAATATTTATTATGATATAATAGCAATAAATCACACCCAGCAACAGTATACCATGAGATTTTGAACAGTTCACTTCATATATGCACTCGCTATCGCTCCTGCATATATGTCCTGTGAATTGGTCAAAATCTCATGGTATACTACTGTCACTGGGTGTGCTTAAAATATTGCTTAAATATATACCAGTATATTATTAATAGTGCAAATGCAGTGGTCTGATTTGTACAAGAAGCGAAAAAACTTGCATATTCGCATTATACCACAGCTGGCATATATTTTTTGGCGTTCCATGCCTGAATTTAAATATACTGTGATGATATAATAGCAATAAATCACACCCAGCAACGGTATACCTCTCGGTTTTGACCAGTTAACTTCATATACCAGTATGCACTTGCTATCGCTTATGCATATATCATGAACTGGTCAAAATCTTGTGGTATACCGTCCCTGGGTGGGATTTATTGCTTAAACATGCCATAGTCTACCGCTAGTCCCCTCCTACCACATTATGGAGCCATCATTATTTACGTCGTTGGGGGGGGGTCACTCGAAAAATTGAAAACTTCAAAGGGGGTTGCTCAAAATGTGGAGAGGAAAATGGGGATTACTCAATGTTTGGTGCAAAATAAATTGAAAAACCCTCTCAGATTGCATCATTGCGCCATCAATTTCTCAAAATTTTCAATGCGAGAGGGGGCACACCCCCCTCTCATACTATCCCCCCTTGGGGTGTTCTAACAGTTTTACTAGTATATATAGAAAACACCTCTCAGATTGCACCAGACTGCACCATTGCACTCATCCATTTCTCAAATTTTTACTGGATCTAGAATAAAAGTGAACTGTTGTAAAATTCATCCTTTATTATCACAGAAACATATATTTTAATTGACTTCAGGCTTTTCACGGGAAGCTGGCAGCTGGAGAAATGACACAAAAAGATCAAAGATTGTCCATTCCTGCATATCTTTGGTCTTCAATCTCTTGCAAACTGAGAACTGTTTTTTACTCAGTAACAATATTCAACAACCAAACTGACAATAAAAATATCAGTGTTCAATGTCATTTTCAAACAATTTTACTGAGTGCAAAATAAACTGAAACATCTCTCACAGTCTCAGATTGCACCAGACTGCACCATTGCACACATCAATTCTCAAAATTTTCCACGTAAGATAGGACATCCCCTCTGACACTTTCCTCCTCATGCAGCCTCTTGCATGTTCTCCCCATGTACTTTCAAATTCTGCCTAGTCAGATATCCTAGTGAAAACCCTGTCACAATACCCAGCCAAATTGAACAATACTGTATGGTTGGATACTGGTTATAGCATGAGCTTTTATTGTCACTTTGAATTTCATTTTGCTGGTTTCACCTTAGGCTTTAGAACCGTGGGATTCACTATGCAAAGCCACTTTATGTAATGATGTGTTGCTATAAATGGGTGTTTCGCCATAACCCCCCCCCCCTCCGCCCCGTATATCTGTACCGGGTAGAGATTAGAAATACCGTAATATTAAGCTAACTATGGGCCGTGAAAAACTCATTATACATCGAGGGCGACCTGGTCGCCACCACAGGTGCTCGCAGTGTGGTTCGGTTGGATATTTTTCTCGAGGGTCTATGGTTCATCGAAGGTCGAATTTTTGAAGCCATGCCTCACAGTTTTGGCTGGCCTTCGATCGACAAAGCAACACTGCGAGCGCCTGTACCTGTGGGTGGTCCGGGTCGCATAAGGTAAAGTTTTCATCGATTTTTGGCAGATCATTGGTCCAATGTGTCTTCCTACTTACTGTCAAGAGATGCCCCAGACAAATCACTGGCGCTCATCGGTTTGTGCAATGATTATGAGTACCATAGAGGTAGCAAGAAAGTGGGTACAGAGTCGCTTGCGGTTACATGGCATGGCGAATGTCCCTGGTTACAAGTCAAAGGGGCCTAGGGGCCTTTACCGTGTACATAACCACATGCGAATGGGGCGACATGTAGCTGGGTCTGCTCGATCGCCTTCTCGCTGAGATGTGTATGTGCTGCTCAGCGAACCGAGGAGGGTGCAGACAGCCAACCGACGATAGCGTGCTTTGAGATAAATGTAACATCGTATTTACCGTTGCTTCACTCGTTGCACATGACAGAGTTTAGGTACTATACACTCCACTACAGAACGAAATTCAAACACAAATACTCACGATGCGAAAGCTCTCTTTGCGACGCCAACAGCGATTTCGACCTCTCGTTCCCCGCTGTCCGGAATTTTTGCCCACACCTCCCCGGTGGATGGGTCGTAACTGTCGATGTGTGCATCGCAGGAGACATACTTTCCATCTATGAAGTTTTCAACTACAACTTCTACGGGCATCTTGGATTCACAAACAGGCCGATGTCGTGAGAACAGGGATCATTCGTGCACGCAAATCCAAACAACTCGACCTCAATCAACCCGAACACTACGAACAGCGTAGATCGGAAGCGGCTGTCTGCTGCAGTACGAGTGATGACGTAGCTGCTGACCCACCATGACACATGTGACATGACATACCAGGGCCAGAAGTTCACTGTTCCGTCGACTGCGGCGCACTTCTGAGATCACACGGTGCCGGAAAAAATTTAATGTTACACATATGTTGTTCTCAGTGAGGTCACCCTTCAATCCTGTGTAATGCAAACGGAGGGATAAAAACAGTCACTTCGCCCACTGCGATGTATGGATAAATAATTCAAGTTTCATTTATAAGATGAAAACAAAGTTGATGATATAGGCCTAATCGACGAATTTTCAAGCTCACTGAGATAAACGGTTTCACCTTCAGCTCTTTCTTTAGGGGATTAAACAGGTGGCCGTTATTATTTACGCATAAGGTAGGAAAAAATTGGTGAGGTCACTTAAAATTTGTCTCTGGGTTTAGCCTACAAGGATTCGCTGTCAATTTCAAGTTGAATCGATTGACGTGATGCTTGTGAGACGGGACTAGCAATATATGCATCGTTGCGAGATAATGTCACATCTGTTTCTAGTTTAACTCTAAACTAACTGTCCAGTTAATTGAATCCATTTTTATATGCTAATACACCATACAGTACATGTTGAGCTGAAGTACAGGGAACTTACAATCGTGTTGTTGTTGTTGTTGTCGTCGTCGTCGTCGTCGTTGTTGTTGTTCGTCTAATTCATGTTATAAAATTGAAGAAACATTAGTTGCTGTTACTGTTGTTTGAATCGCATTGATTTTGTTGCAAAACATGTAAGGAACACTATGATAATCAAAACGATTATATAGTCTTGAGTACCGGAGACGTGCTGTGTATACAAAATGTTTGTAACACAGGCGTTACGTGGACCGGGTAGTTTGTGTAAGGGTATTTTATCCTATGAGGTTTATGTTACATTCCAACATTCAGAAAGCCGGATTGTAGCATAAACTCATAGCATAAACTACACTTTTACAAACTACCCAGTCCACATAACGCCTATGGTTTGTAAGTACCCAATAAGTAGGCCTACAGAGTACACTGGTCGACCGTTACATTCCTACATTCCTGTTACAGGTATCAAGGGACATATGCCTGGCACCCTTCCAGTTCACACATCAAACTTTCAAGGCAAGAAAATCACGACCGTTTTACAACCGATCGATCAATCAAAAAGTGTAGTGACCCCGCGGTAGTGACAGGCACTGGCATTACGTGTAACATTGCCGATCTACTTTTGGGCTTTGAAATCACTTTACCGACCGTCTTGCAAACCGATGGAGAAAATTATTGCATTTCCTCGTCCTGTCGGGACATTTTAACCTGAACAGGCCAAGATTTCCTAGCCTTGAAAGTTTGATGTGTCAACTAGAAGGGTGCTATCCACGATGGCAAACGCTCCACAAACAAAAGAAGCGAAAAACACAAAAAGCATCAAAAGCAAATCAATAAAACTAAACTAAAGAAACACAAGATCTGTTATTTAAAGTTGATCAGTAATTTCTCAAAACACACACGATCGATCCCCGAAATAATAGCACTACAAAGGCTTGAAGCTAGAGTTGCCCTATAAACTCGATCATGGAAGACACGGAAACACCACAACAATCGTATCCATTCAAAGCAAAAACACACTGGAATTCAACAATCAACAATCTACAGGCTGACTCGAAATTTAATTTCTGAGAAACGAAACTAGAAGCCATCCAACCAAACCTGACAATGAGATCATAATTAAACTTTCGGCAAAGAATGACGGGAACTGTAACGTTTAACACGACAGATAAAACCATTAAACAGGCAAATGCGGACTGTCAGTTTACATTGGACCTCGTTCTTGTTAGTTGTCAAAGGTAACAGAATGAAAGAATACAAGAACAAAGACAACAGACATATCCCAATATCTTCCAAGAACCCCGTGTCGACATGGATTTGACGACAAAATGAACACAACGAAAGAGTCATTATAGACTCAAACACAGGATTAAGAAAAACGAAATAATCACTGATTAAGAAAAACGAAATAATCACTGAAAACTAACTCAACACATTTAAAAGTCAGTTCACTTATTATACAGGAAAATCGCGAGAGCAAACATAATTACATCGAACCATCTTCTCCAGAAGAACAATATCATTAAAATAACAGAGATAATATACTAAATCACTATTCCTCGGTGATTGGGAGATGACTAAATCAAGCGACTGATGAAGAGACCATATACGCTACAAAGCCCATCAAATAAATCACAAATTTAACAAATTTTTACAAGCAAAGATCCAAGGGCGTCTCGCCACAGTGTATCCCGATAATATCGCAAGACACATTAAAACAAAACACTCAATACGACATGTGCGCTCCACACAATGATAATCCCGCCAATAGTTCCCCCCCCCCCCGAAAAAAGAACCCCAAAACACAATATTGGGGACCGCACTGACTTTTTCGGCCTAAATCAACTCGATTCCGATTTATGCCTACCCGAATCACTCAACCGCTCACAAACTGCAAAAATTTGCTCTTGTGACGCCCGAAACCGTTAGTTTTCCAGCGATGCACGGTCAAGGCCCAGTGGCCGGACATTAGATATGTCCATGTGAGATCGGACACTGGGCCCGGGGGCCCTTGACCGTGCATCGCTGGAAAACTAACGGTTTGTGGCGTCACAAGAGCAGATTTTTATTTTTGCAGTCTATGAGCGATTGAATTATTAGGGTACGTATAGAGCGGAATCGAATTGATTTCGGCCGAAAATAGTCAAAAAAGTAGTTCGAGTGCGGTTCCAATTTGGACCGCATGTCGCTGGTTTTGTTCATGGACCTAAGCAGCGCTGTGATGGGAGGAACCACAGTCACTCGTGAGCTATTCAGCTCTGGGACTATTTGCCCCATAGACGTGTGTACATATACAGATATAAGCGGGTTTTTCTCAAGCATATATATATATTTATTTATTAGCCGTGTTCACAATAATGACATTGGCTCAGAAAGAAAGAGATAAGGGGAAGAATGTACCCACGTCTATGGGGCGCATAGTCCAAGAGCGGAATAGATTACAAGGGACTGTGGAGGAACGCTGGGAACAAAGAGCGTTGTAGTACGCAGGGCTCTGGGGGCATGTGATCAAGTGAGTTGCATTTGTCTGACAGTGCATAAGCACAGAGGTCATCTTGTTTCTGAGCTCAGAGGATTTGTCTGGGTGCTGCTAAAGCCCATTTTTTGCTCACGTGTTCACACACGTGAGCATATGTCGCAGCGATGTCTGTCTGTCTGTCTGTCTGTCTGTCTGTCCGTCTGTCTGTCTGTCTGTCTGTGTGTCTGTCTGTCTGTGGGTCCGATATCTCAAAAACGGCTGATCAGATCAGAATCAAATCAGGTACATAGATTCAGTTAGCAAATGGCAAGAACTGATTAGTTTTTGGTGGGTGTGGCTTGCATAATTAAGCCTCATTTGCATAAATATGTATTTTATTAAAACTTGTTATAACTTACAAATGAATGGTCTGAGTGAAGTGAACGTTTGTAGGCTGTTGCAACAGTGCAATGACATTATCTGTTCAATCAATGTACGATATGGATACATAATTAGGTAAATGGGCATAACTGAAATTAATTTGATGGGGGTTTTGTTGTCAGTGAATTAAAAAAAAGGCATTACCAAACCTTCTGTTGAGGGCGCTTTACAACGGCATCTTCAATCGGTATGTATTGACAGAATTAATTGATTAAATTTGTTCAAACGCTTGACACATTCACAGTTATGTAGATGTGTTTTGTTTTGTTTTTTCACTTTGTTGTAATGAATTTATCTTTTTCAAGTATGTATTGACAGCGGCATGTCTGATACATTTTACCCACAAACCCTAGCGGCATAAAGCCAGTCTTACTGCACTTACTGTACTTGTAAGTTGTACGTTTCGTCTCCCCGCCATCGTCGCGTAAATCAAGCTATACCGTCGTATCATAACGAGCACATAGTTCTTCGCTTGTCTCCACAGCCTTTCTGTGCTGTGAGTACGCTTATCCGGCTTTTTGCTGTACAAATTCTGAAGCGTGATTTTGGTGGACTGTCGGTGTGGTGTCGGTAAGTAATTCAAAGTAATTTGTGTGTGATGTGTTGATTCTATGTCGTGATTTGATGTATGCACCTTTGTTCGATACCACGATTTGACTTGGACGCTTTGAGTTTACGATTGAGAAAGTGAATAATACGGTACATGCATCAAAAGAATTGAGAAGGAGCGCGACTGTGACTCGATCGTGACTGGGAGCTGTAGTTCCGAACTTGACTTTTTCATGGCATAGATTTGTACGGTCGGCTCTTGCCCTGCGTACCCTGCTGTGTGTTTCGGGCGTTACACGGCCTCCGCCACTATCATCTACATCATCACATCTTTCATCTAGTCTAATGAGGTCTTCCAAATCCTTTGTATTCATTTAGACCCATATTTTTTCAACAACGGCTTTTGAGATTTTCTGGCGCACGTTTGTTGGCTCATTATAAAGTTAGTCTTGGGGTCGACTGTTCAGAGATGACAGCTGTAGTTGCTTCATTGTGAGAAGGCAGACAAGGCCCTCTGTCACAAACCTTAAAAAGTCTGTAGCATGATTGAAAAAATCCATTACTTTACGCTTCACTGTTCTGTGATTAAATGTTTTCTTGGCGTGCGCCAATGTCAGCTGCGCTGGCTCCTCAGTAGAATTCATCCATTAGATCCATTAGATGTGGTGGGGGCCCGTAACACCCGAAACACACAGCACGGTACGCAGAGCTAGCTAGGTCGGGTCGATTTCTGTGTACGCTGCACTGTCTCCAAAACCCACGTGGGTCCGGCCCGACAGCGTATCCCTTAGCGTACACGAGAGGTCCTGCACGAAGATTAACAACTTGACAGGTGTCAATGTTATTACTATTTCATAAAAATAGTCCACGTAAAGATTGGTTTGTGACAATCGACGAGAGTCATAGGCTGGATAGGCTAATTTTGTCGTGGCACCTAATTTTGTCGTGGCAAAGCCATAGATTAGGGTTAGGGATTTTAGATAGGGCTATAGTTTCTCGTTCTCCTAGATATCGCGGGGACATGGATATTCTGGGTACACTGTTAGCAATGATGAATAGTTACTATTATTGTTTGTGTATAGGGTCTGTTGTCGTGCTTCGAAAGGGTTTCAGGTAATATTTCATGATATCGTCATAATAATATGTCCCCATTTACATACTTTTTTAGTTTCCTATAATGTGGGACAAGCTGAGTTCGATGGTTGGTACTCAGTGGCAAAGACTTTGCTTGGAAAATGCGTTACCATGAAAAGCGAATAAGAATGTACATGGAAATTCATGTAAATGTTATCACACTTATGTAATTGGTTTTTAAAGTTAATTTGTTACAGGATCGGTAATTGTAGTTGCGGCAAACAGCAGACAGATGATAGTGTTGTTTTCACAATACGCCACAGGGTATTGCAAGCAATATTCGTCTTGAAGTTATGAATAAGACCAATAAATGTAAGGTAACCTTTTTTCATTATGCAAGCCATACCTGTGGCTAGTATGTGCCCATTACTTAACCCTAGCTATCTCGTGTGTTATAGTTTTAGAAGAAAACAGTCCATAGGTGGAAGGCTTGTATATGAAAACATAGGGCAAAGTCCCTGAAGCTACTATAGACATGGATACAAAATTAAGTATTTCCTGACTGTATGAAATTATCTCACTAAGGTCATCCTAGGGACATGTAAACCTAATAATATTAAAGCTGTCTGACCAGCGGTTTTGAAAAAACAAGCGACTCAACAGTTGACAGAGCTCTGCTGTGTTATGTAGAGAATAACCTTTTGTGACACATGTATTGATGAAGAAGGTGGATATCTTATCAAGTAATATTCCATCTGCACCTGCTTATGGTGTGTATGTGTCTCACCTTCTCAGATATTGTAGGGCTTGTGATTCCTACGCGGATTTTCAAATGAGACACAACTTATTAGTATCAAAACTAGTGAGACAGGGCTATACATCCAAAAGACTCGTGAGGACTTTCAAAAAGTTCTACGGTCGATATTATGACATTGTGGCCAAATATGACACCTCGGTCACTCAAATGATTAGCGACAGCATTCCCGGCTTTGACTTATAACAGTGATTCATATACTGTATCACTTCATACAATATTAGACAATTTTGGGACCAATCCTGACGGGTGTAGCATGCTAGCAGGACCCATTACCCATTCCGGACACCTGGTACCACCACTAACTATCAGTGGTTCAGGATGGTCCTACTTAAATTTGTAAATCTCAAATGTCCCATGGACCTGGTAATGTATTACCTTGAATGAAAATGATTATTGGAACAGTTTAATGTCATATTGATAGCTCATTTCAGGATTGCCTGACCAAAAATGGAGAAAAATTCCGTAAAAATACAGATTTGCATATTTCATCAGACTATATTAGTCTATAATAGCAAATAAACGAGAGTTAATTACATTCTAATTAAAGTTAAAAAGACTTGCTTAAATCAAGATTTACGTCATAAAAAAACAGCATATCTGTCAGGTTATAAAGAATCTTGAGCTGGTTATCTTCTAATATCAGTATTTTCATCCTATTAATCAAGCACATTTTAACTTTCAAATTAACATTGTAGGTACGGTAAGTTCTGTTGAATAAGTTGAGACTGTACCTACTCAGAGAAAGCACACTGAAGAGCCAAATGTTTGAAACTTAAGAAGTTCAAGGTCATCAAAAGCATTATAAGGAATCATGTTACACTTTCATTGCACTGTTTACACAGATTGCATAATTGCTATAAATAGCACAATAGGAATCTTACAGCCCAGCTTTACCATAAAAACCCTATCACTTTGACCACTCTTTTAATTGACCACTCTATTTTTTTCCTCAAAAAGTAATCTTATTTTATCCTTACCAAGTCAACCATAAATGGAAATTAGAACTTTCTCCATCTCTATTTATTTTACCACCCTATCATGACAAACTATTAGATAACATACAGGGCACAATAAATGACGGTTCAGAATAAATCAAACTTGGGATTCAGGAAAGTTGCCTTTACGTGTTTTAATCCTCCAAGATGGTAAGCATTTCACTATGAACTGTCAAAAAAAGTTGAACTTTCTGATAATTCTACACTAAAATTATTTTGGCTTTGATGATTTCCTAATTAATTCAATTATTTAAAATCATATTAATTATTTTATTCTGGGTGAATTGATAGGGTTTATACAGTACAAGAATTACATACAATGTAAGTCAAATTTGACCAAAAATAACAAAAAAATTCCTTAAAAATACACATTTGCATATTTCATCACAATTTGAACAAATCTAAGTTGGGTTATCCCTAGGGACCTGTATACCAAATAACAAAGCTGTCTGACCAGCGGTTATGAAGAAGAAGATTTTTTACCAAAAACACCTTTTTTGGCATTAATTTGCCTATTTTCAACAATATCAAAAAATTAAAAAAATAGTTTCTCAAAATCATATTTTTCATCTACACAACAAATATCAAATCAGTAAGTACTGCGGTTCTCAAGATATTTGAGTGGACGGACGCCTCACAAACGGACATACATACATACATACATACATACATACATACAGACTGACGACGGACGCCGGACGGATACCCATCCCAATAGCTTCTATAGACTATAGTCTATAGTAGCTAAAAATGACATTTATTCATCATATTCATAACTTCCAGACAAATATTGCTTGCAAGATCCTGTGAGTAGGCCACCACTGTAATTGTTGATAGATCAATAAAGCCTGTCGGCTGGTAGGAACTGATCAATTAGTGTCTGTGTGTGTAGTGTGGAGATTTCCTGACTTTCCATCCTGTAAATTTTGACAATTTTCTAAAGTACAGCGAGCTATGGCCAGTAGTTGGTAAAAATGCACGTTTCACATTGTTGAAGCTATCGTGCTATGGGGAGTTGTATGCCATTGTACATTATAGAACCCAAACGTGTAAGGCAAACGTGCATGACTAAACACTGTAAAAGTCTGCACGTTAGACATTTTAGACACGTTAGGTCCGTACACATTAGGTTTGCATGATACACGATAGGTCAGCATGATTGGCATGGTAGATTTTGACCGATGTTGAAAACCTAAAATGACATGCACGTTAGACATTTTAGACACTTTAGGTCCGTACACGTAAGGTCTGCACGATACACGATAGGTTTGCATGATTGGCATGATAGAAATTGGAGTCATGTGGAGAACCTAAAATGACATACACGTTAGACATTTTAGACACGTTAGGTCCGTACACGTTAGGTTTGCACGATACACGATAGGTTTGCACGATTGGCATGATAGATTTTGACTCATGTGGAGAACCTAAAATGACATGCACGTTAGACATTTTAGACACGTTAGGTGTGTACACGTTAGGTTTGCACGATACACGATAGGTTTGCACGATTGGCATGATAGATTTTGACCCATGTTTAGAACCTAAAATGACATGCACCTTAGACATTTTAGACACGTTAGGTGCGTACACGTAAGGTCTGCACGATACACGATAGGTTTGCACGATTGGCATGATAGATTTTGACTCATGTGGAGAACCTAAATGACATGCACGTGAGACATTTTAGACACGTTAGGTGTGTACACGTTAGGTTTGCACGATACACGATAGGTTTGCACGATTGGCATGATAGATTTTGACCCATGTTTAGAACCTTAAAATGACATGCACCTTAGACATTTTAGACACGTTAGGTCCGTACACGTAAGGTCTGCACGATACACGATAGGTTTGCACGATTGGCATGATAGATTTTGACCCATGTCTAGAACCTAAGATGACATACAGGTTAGACATTTTAGACACGTTAGGTGCGTACACGTTAGGTTTGCACGATACACGTTAGGTTTGCACGATTGGCATGATAGATTTTGACCTATGTGGAGAACCTAAAATGACATGCACGTTAGACATTTTAGACACGTTAGGTGCGTACACGTTAGGTCGGCACGTTACACGATAGGTTTGCACGATTGGCATGATAGAGTTAGACCTTACCGTGTTTGTAGGCCATCACGTGAATCTTGAGACATATCGTATAACGTGCGGACCTAAGATTTACGGAGATAACGTGTCCAAAATGTCTAACGTGTATGTCATTTTAGGTTGTCCACGAGTCAAAATCTATCATGCCAATCGTGCAAATTTATCGTGTAACGTGCTGACCCAACGTGTACGGACCTAACGTGTGTAAAATGTCTAACGTGTATGTCCAGATAAGTCGAATGGTACCATATGTCAATCGTGCAGTCATGATATACACGTTGACACTTTAGACACGATAGGTGCATCCATGTTTGGCGTGCACGATACACGATAGGTTTGCACGATTGGCATGATAGAATAGGACTTATTTGTACGCCCTAAAATGCAATACATGTTAGACATAGGTTCTTTAACGTTAGGTCTGCACGATACACGATAGGTTTGCACGTTTGGCATTTTAGGCACGTTAGTTCCAACTGGCATACACGTTAGACATTTTAGAAACGATAGGTGCGGATATGTTGGGTCTGCACGATACACGATAGGTTTGCAAGTTTGGCTTTTTTGGTCACGTTAGTTCGGCTGTTAGTTCCGACCTAACATGTCAAACATGCACTACTAAAATGTAAAAATGTCTAAAATGAAAAAATCCCGACTACTGGCCATGGATGAGTACAGCTTGTAAAAAATTACACAAGTTTAGTAATATGCAGATTAATTTTAGTGCCCTTTCTAATCCAGCTTTGAGTGTTGAATGAATCATTATGAGGACAAAATGGTAATGTGATGAAATGTCACAGGACAAAGTGATGATAAACCATGAATTCACTTATTATTAATGAAAAGTATCCTCTATGAGTGAACTAATGAGTTTGAAATGGGTCCTAAAAGATAAACTTAATTTGATGAGATTTACATCCGTGTGTTGCCCTTATATTTCATTAAAACAAAATGACATGTCATGCACACATCAAAAACATAAGATAGCTATTTGAAGAGATTGTTGGACATGAAAGTTGTGTGACAAATGTTAACAGAGCTTTCGATAATGTTGTATCACTGTTCTAGTAAATTATATGGCACTTCATGGAGTCAACAAAATTTATGACAGTGGTCATTTTAATCCTTGGTGTTATGTTTTTTTTCATTTGCAGAAATGGTCTATTGATGATTACATCACCACAGGGCATTTATTAGGACAGTCCAATTAAATCCACATATTTTTTGTGTGAGTTCATTCACTTTTGCCATTCTTAATTAGTTAGTCCATGCAGCTTTTCATTGTGTGTGTATTCAGGCATCCAGGTAGATATTTCAGACATGCCCCAACCGATTTCAATTTGTTCTTCGATCCTATCAATGCCATCAGGCAGCCATTATGTTATAATTTGTGGCCATTCACAAGATATATCTGACATACCTGGACCAATGTCATGCAAACTTGCCTTTGTGGGAATGGTGTTGTGTCATCAATGATGAACTTGTTGGTCAATAATTTCCATGAAAAAAATGGAATAAGTTCTTTACATGTTGTAAAACATCAAATTCATCTTTTTTGCCAATTTTTTTCACCGGTACAAATATGTATATTTAACAGGATGCAATGGATGTCTTACTTTGATTTTTTGTTTCTTTAACAGCTATACCAGGAGACCATATACGTGGTGAAATTCAGTCACCCATAGGAGGCACAGCTATAACTTGCCCATAGGAGGCACAATAATAACTTGCCCATAGGAGGCACAGCTATAACTTGCCCACAGGAGGCGCAATAATAACTTGCCCATAGGAGGCGCAATAATAACTTGCCCATAGGAGGCGCAATAAAAACTTGCCCACAGGAGGCGCAATAATAACTTGCCCATAGCAGGGGCGCAATAATAACTTGCCCATAGGAGGCGCAAACAATAGCTTGCCCAAAGGCGTACAACACAATCACTTGCCTATAAGAGGCACAGACTGCCCAGTTGAGGCACAGTTGCCCATAGACGGTACAGACTGCCTGTAGAGGCGCGTTCAAGATCACAAATTGATAGTCAACAAGCATTGGTTACAACATTGCTGATAGTACTTTGAGCAAACACTGTTGTGGTTAATTTAGCATTTAGATTACAACTGATTTGGCATTGATAATATTCAGTATTAGCTTGCAGAAGGAAAAAAATAAGGCAGTAAATTTTTGTCTTTGTCTTCCTCAGTGTACATTGTGGAATTATAGCGTGAATATTTAACAGCACACAAGTTAGTGTTTTATCATTTACTTCCTGACAGGAAACAAGAGTATTGTTCACAGGCAGATTATTTGCAATCAAATAGAATTACTTCAGGGTACTGAATATATAAGGAAGACTGACATTTCTCTACAATTTCTGAAAATTGGCATTCATTTACTTCATAATAAACAAGAACAGTCATACCACATTCTATCATTGTCTACTTATAACTGACAACCCTTTAAACTGCTTTTTTCTGTCTAGGTCCAGCTTCCCCAATACAGTTGGACCTAAATTTGGTAGTGAAAGGGTTCAACGTTTAAACTGCACAATATTGACAAGCAATAACACATTCATAGTCTACAATCTCAACAAACACAATCATTCTTTCATCAATACTTCAACTTTTAAGGTTTCACTTTTCACAGCATCAGAAGAAATCAAGGAAGCAATAAGCAACATCAGTCAAATTATTAATTTTTCTTCCTATACAAGTGCTTGAATTGATTGTAAGAACTTATTATAATATTAAGCACACCCATAACACAACGTTACTATAAAACTACAATGAGAGTAAAAAAACTGAGCATAAAAGCAAAAAATGAAAGAAATAAATTGTACATGCAACAAAAAAGACAGTTGCAGACTCCTCACAGATGTTACACAATGGTTAATGTCGAAGGTGATGGTAATTGCTTGTTCCGTGCTATAAGTCTAGGACTCTATGGGACACAAGATCATCATCATGCGATAAGAGTACGTACTGTTGACTATGTAATTGAACATTGGGACAGATATGAGGATCCAATTAAAGGTGAATATGAAAGATGGCATATTGTCTCTCAAGATGACTATAGGCAGTATATGTCAAGATCTGAACCAGGTAATGCAACTTATGGAGGGGACATTGAAATAAATGCTGCAGCGCTTGCATATAACATTAATATTGCAGTTCATCTTGACACTTTAAGTGAACCATTAGAGACTGTTGGCAATTCTTCTGTAACTATACATCTTTTGTATCATGCAATCCGTGTTGAAGGAGAAATTGATAGTGGTCACTATGACTTTCTGCAAAGCACAGAGCAAAATTTGTCACAAGCAATAAATGTAAACAGTTTTGGACCAGCACAAACAGAGAAATCTTCTATGGCGCAAAATGAACATTGTGTAAATTATAGAGAAATAGAGAAACAGAGAGACATGATTGCCAAGAGAGAAAAGAGAGAACAAATAGAGTTTAGGCAAAGCGAAAAGCAAAGAGATTTAACAGCCAAGCAAAATAAACGAGCTGATCCAGCATACAGGCAAACTGAAAGTCAAAGAGATATGAATGCTAAGAAAACTATGAGAGCTGATGATGTGTATAAACAAACAGAAAACAAGAGAAACAGGACATCAATGAAATTGAGACGGTGTGATGATGAGTACAGACAAACTGAAAGACAAAGGAATGTAATTGCTAAGAAAACAAAGAGAAGTGATGATGTATATAAACAAACTGAAAACAACAGAAATAGAGAATCGAAGAAATTAAGACGGTGTGATGATGAGTACAGACAAACTGAAAGACAAAGGAATGTAATTGCTAAGAAAACAAAGAGAAGTGATGATGTATATAAGCAAACTGAAAACAACAGAAATAGGGAATCGAAGAAATTAAGACGGTGTGATGATGAGTACAGACAAACTGAAAGGCAAAGAGATGTCAATGCTAAGAAAACAAAGAGAAGTGATGATGTATATAAACAAACTGAAAACAACAGAAATAGGAAATCGAAGAAATTAAGACGGTGTGATGATGAGTACAGACAAACTGAAAGACAAAGGAATGTTATTGCTAAGAAAACAAAGAGAAGTGATGATATATATAAACAAACTGAAAACAACAGAAATAGGGAATCGAAGAAATTAAGACGGTGTGATGATGAGTACAGACAAAATGAAAGGCTAAGGGATTTGAATGATAAGAAAACGAAACGATCTGATGAACTATTTCGACAAACTGAACAGAAGAGAAACAGCGCATCAAAGAAATTAAGACGGTGTGATGATGAGTACAGACAAAATGAAAGGGAAAGAATGCAAATGCTAAAAAGACAAAGAGAACTGACCAGCTCTTCAGGGAAAGCGAAAAGATCAGAGATGCCAATATTAAAAGTATTAAAAGAACTGATAAATCATATAGAGAGAGAGAGCAAATGAGAGATAGATTAAACAAACTAAACAACAGAAGATGTAGTGCTGCCAAATCTATTGAAGAGCTTATACAAATTTTTCATGGTGCAGTTCAGAATGGCCCGAATTTTGTATGTGTGTGCTGCCAACAGCTGTGGTACAGAGAAAGTGTTTTGAACTACAATAATGTTAAAGAAAAGTTAAACACCTTTGCATCATCTCAGGCTACAGATAATGATATGGCACCATTATGTAAAACTTGCTATTCATATTTAAAAGAGTCAAAGTTGCCTCCTTGTTCTGTGGCCAATAACATGTCATTTCCATTAATTCCCCCCGAGTTACAGTTACATCCACTAGAAGAAAGACTTGTTGCCTTACGCATTCCATTCATGCAAATAAGAGAATTGCCAAGAGGTAGACAAGTTAGTCTCAGAGGTAACATAGTCAATGTTATAGCTGATGTATCAACTACTGTCTCTACATTACCTAGAACTTTAAATGAATCGCAGACAATACCTGTCAAATTTAAAAGAAAGATTAGCTATAGTCATGCCTATCAGGTAGAGAATGTCAGACCAGTGAAAGTCTTACAAGCAGCTAATTGGTTGGTTAAAAATAGCCCCTTATATAAAGCAGAACTGATTACAATATCTACAGATTGGGTTGTTTGCAGAAAGGATGAAAACCACAATTGGCAGGAATTTTGTGAGGAAAATGATGATCACGATTATTCTCACATGTCTGACAAACAAACATGTAAACATGATGACAGTAATAATCATGATGATGATGATGATGATAATTGGACTGAAGAAATAAAATTGGAAGATCATCCTGCTGGCACATTGGATACAATGCTATCACCTTTATATGATCAGCACACAGACTCTGATGGCGCTGTTTGTTATGCACCAGGCGAGAACAATAAACCACTGGGAATATTTCAAGACAAATATTCTGAGGAGCTCTCATTTCCAACAATATATTGTGGTCAACCCAGACAAAAGAAACGCATAGTCCCTGTATTATATAGTACATTGTGTAAATGGGAACTTCGACACAAAGATAGGAGAGTTGCAAAGTCGATGCCTAACATTTTCTTAAACTAAAAAATTACAAATCAAGCAGATTAAAGACAAGGCAACATTATGTTTGCGAAAATGTAATCTGAAGGGCCGCAAATTAACAGCTGGTGAACTTCAATCACCACAAAATGTTGATAAAATTGTTCGACTTGATGAGGGATTCAGAGTGTTGAAGACACTTAGAGGTTCACCACCATACTGGGAGAGTGCAAAGAAAGATATATTTGCCATGATACGTCAACTTGGTATTCCAACATTTTTCATGTCATTTTCATCAGCAGAGTCTAAATGGATACATCTATTGAAAATTCTTGGAAGGACAGTTCACAACAAGGAATACACAGATGACGATGTATTGAACATGTCTTGGAATACAAAATCTGATTTGATAAAATCTGACCCTGTGACGTGTGCTCGACACTTTGACTATTCATTTCAACGATTTATGCATGATTTCCTAATGAGCTCATATCATCCAATTGGTGAAATACACGATTACTTTTACAGAGTGGAATTCCAACAAAGAGGATCACCACATATACACATGCTTGTATGGATTAAAGATGCACCACAATATGGTGAAAATAGTGATGATGACATCACACAATTCATAGATCAGTATATTACATGTTCAAATGATACCAGTAATGAATCCTTCGCTGAATTGATAAATTATCAAATGCACAGGCATGCAAAAACCTGTAAGAAAAAAGGCCAATGTGTTTGCAGATTTGGATTTCCTGTGCCACCTATGCCAAGAACAATGATATTGCAGCCATTGCCAATGGATACTGATGAAAGCACAGAACAGATCCTTCAAAAGCACTATGAAAATATCAAGACTGTTGTTACTGATTTACAATTTGGAGAAACTCTTTCTTTTTCTGAATTCTTAAATAAACTACAACTTGATGAACAAACCTATATTAATGCAATACAATCATCTCTAACATCAGACAAAATATTCCTCAAGAGGTCACCAAATGAAATAAGAATTAACAGCTACAATGAAACCCTACTCAAAGCTTGGAGAGCAAACATGGACATTCAATTCATTCTTGATCCATATGCATGTGCCATGTACATCGCATCTTACATTAGTAAAGCTCAACGTGGAATGAGTAATTTGCTCAGTAGAGCTGTGGAAGAAGCAAGGGAAGGATGTCATGATATCAGAGAAAGTGTCAGGCATATAGGAAACAAATTCCTTAATCATGTTGAAGTTAGTGCTCAAGAAGCTGTTTACCTTGTTATGCAAATGAGACTAAGAAGAGCTTCACGCGGCTTCACATTTATTAACACATCACCCCCTGATGATAGAGTTATCCTATTGAAACCTCTTGATGACATACAAAACATGCGTCCACATGCTACTGACATAGAGAGTGATAGCATCTTAAAAAAATATGAGAGGCGCCCAAAAGCCCTTGAGAAATTGTGCTTGGCAGACTTGGCAGCATGGTACAGTTTTCAAAAGTTAAAAGATAACCCGCAAGATCATTATCAAGATAATGATGACTTGTACAAAACCGATGAAGAGGATGATGATGATGAAAACAAAACAACATATCAGATACGTGGCCTTCTGTATAAAAAACGCACCAAAAGTAAAGTTATCAGATATGTTCGTTTTCATAGGGAAAAAGACAAAGAAAATCATTACAGAGAGTTAATAATGTTGTTTTATCCATGGCGAAATGAAAATGAACTCCTTGCAGGATGTAAAACATACTATGATCGCTATATGCAAGTAAAATGTGAAGTAGATTCTAAAGAAAAGGAGTACAATAAAAATGCTCAGGAATTAGATCAAGCTATTGAAGCAGTACAGAACACAGCCATTGATATGTTTGATAATGTTGCTCCAAACACACAACATCAAGAACAACAAGACATTTTAGAAGGATCAAGGCCAAGTGAAACATTGAGTATGTTTGCACCACGTGATGACAGTCATTCTCAATATGACATTGGACAGGACATTGGCATCAGTACTAATAATCCCATTATTGAAGATCTTCAACAACCACGAATGGCTGATAATGAATTATATCCACTTTTACAGAAACTCAACAAGAAACAAAAGAAATATTCTATCACATAGTACATTGGATGAAAACAAGGACAGAGCCATTGCATATTTTTGTAACAGGTGGCGCTGGTGTAGGGAAATCTGTTGTTCTCAAATCATTGTATCAAGTACTTTAAAATATCTTTCAAGTCTTCCTGGTGAAAATCCTGACAACATACACTTTTACTAGTTGCACCTACTGGAAAAGCCGCTTACAACATTAAGGGTACTACAATTCATTCAGCTTTTCAAATTCCTGCATCTCAAGGTTTTCATTATAGACCACTGACATCTGAAAGACTTAATACTCTACAAGCAAAATACAGGAACTTAAAAGTCATATTCATAGATGAAATCTCCATGGTTGGTAATGGTATGTTAAATTATATCAATCTCAGACTACAACAGATAATGGCCAACAATAAAATCTTTGGTGGTGTCAGCGTCGTTGGCTTTGGCGACTTATATCAACTAAACCTGTCTTTGATAGTTGGATATTTAACGACCTTCAACATGATTATGGGCCATTGGCTGTCAATATCTGGAAAGACCTGTTCAAAATGTTTGAATTAACAGATATTATGAGGCAAAAAGATGACCAGAATTTTGCTAAATTACTCAACCGTATACGTGAGGGAAAGCATACATCTGATGACATAAAAGTTCTGCAAACTCGAATAGTCAGTGTTGATAAAGAAACTTCATCTATTGATCAGTCAACAGTACATCTTTATTGCGAGAACAGACTTGTTGATAACCACAATGCAATAGCATATGACAGACTTACAGGAACAAAAACATGTATACCTGCTACTGATACTGTCATTGGCGATGTCTCTGAAATCATAAAACACAAAACATTAGGTATTGTTGTCATGCTTCCTGCTCAAAAAACAATGGGGTTAGTTTCTAAATTATCAATTGGAACAAATCAGCGTATTGAGCTTTGCATTAATCTGTCTGTAAATGATGGATTGATAAATGGTACTCCAGGAGTAATCAAATATATCGATGGACCTGATTTGGATCATGTCACTATTCTATGGATTTTATTTGATGACGATTGTGTTGGGAAAAACCTGCGACGAGAAAAACGACACTTAACACATGCCAGAGTATCTCACAGATGGACGCCAGTTTTACAGATATCACGGCAATTTAGAGTGGGAAGACACAAAAATGCAGAAGTTGTGAGAAAACAATTTCCACTCAGACCAGCTAGTGCCAAAACATACATCGTTGTCAAGGTGATACACTTAACAATGTGGTTGTGGACTTCAGTACAGCAAACAAGAGAAATCAGTGTCATGTACACTATGTTGCTTTAAGCAGAGTGACTAGACTTAGTGGTCTCAACATAACCACATTACAAGAAAATCAAATATCAGTTAGCACTGATGTTACACAAGAGATGCAACGCATGAGAACCCATTCCATGTTACAACTCTGTATCACATTACCATATATTATATCGAACAGATTCATTGTTACTTATCAAAATGTGAGATCTCTTCATTGCCATTTTCAAGATGTTGCTAGTGATTTCAGCTTAACTTCAGCTGATGTACTAATTTGCAGTGAATCAAGACTACAAACCGGCGATCACAATGATGACTTCAAAATAGCAGACTTCAAACTTTTCAGACAGGATGATGAAACCCCTCAACACAACACCAGGCCATATCATGGTATGGTTATGTACAGCAAAGAAAACACTCTTGAAGCTACCCCACAGACACTGCATTGTTTTAATACAGATTTCTTAATTGCAATACACAAAACAACATTTGGTTTAGTTCAAGTTGTTGGTGTTTACAATCCACCATCATCACCTACATCAAACTTACAACACGCTCTCATTCAGCTCATGCATACACTTGAGTACAATCTACCAACCGTGATCATTGGTGATTTTAATGTTGATTTACTAAAACAAACACAATCTACAAAACAACTAACTGAACTTATGACAAAGCACTTCAACTACACGCAAGTTATTGAGCAGTCAACAACAGACTATGGATCATGCCTTGATCACATTTACACAAACATCCATTGCATGCAAAGTGGTGTACTTGAGTCATACTATAGTGATCACAAACCAATATGGATTGCATTGTAAAATAGAATAAAATCAAAAAGTGCGGTCATACTAATTACTGCCCGTGACTGCCCGTAGCTGCCTGAGGACTGCCCGAGTTCTTAAAAAATAAAATGGTTTTCTGGAAGAATGTGTGTATGGCGTTCAATTATTTACTTTATGGTGATATCACTTTGGCCTATACAGTGTGAAGCACTGTACCAATCAATTGCACTTGCTATGTAAATGCTGATACAATGCCAAAAACCAAAGACATTCAGCATTTTTTCCACCGAATTCATATTTGTTAATATAAAGGCCTTTGTCTTTGGTCCGTCGTGATTATGACCATGATCTTGATCATCACAACTTCAAAAAACTTTATACTGTTGGCACAAGTTTAAATTTACAGACAACTGCAATATCTATGAAAACACGTGAGCATTTTCAGTTCATGTCTGGTAATTTACTGCAGTCTCGCAAAGACCGCAGCAGGACAAGCTCTCCCTCGTTGACGGCCGGTGTTTCAAGGGGAATTGCAGTGCGCTCGTGCAAGAGTTGACGAAGCCTAGGATGCTGAACTAAAATGACAGCCCAAACTGTCATCTCTGAGCTCACCACGAAAGCAGGCTTGTTCCTGCGTGCAGACGTTGTACTGGTAGCCATAACAGTTGCGATTACGATCACCGTCTTGGTCAAGATGGTCCAGTCACTACGTCAAATGAACGAACACAAGCGAGTGCTCAAAGATTTCGGCGGCCCTCAGGCGCATTGGTTCTTTGGTCACATGAACTTGGTAAGCCCTACACATTGAACTCTATCATGTCTATCAGTATACAGAATAACACCCGGGGCAAAGGTTGACGTCTCCGACATATTGACCCTGTCTCAGAGGCCTACGTTTTGATGTATATGCCTGTATATGTGGTTTTATTCCGGAGAGTAAGGAGTTGGTCAGTCTCTTCAGCCGGGGGTGGGGGTCGCCCCTCCATTCAAACTTTCGAAAACAGGGTGAACCTGAGCCTCAGGTAAATAAAATAATATATATATATATATATATATATATATATATATATATATATATATATATATATATATTATATATATATATATATATATTATTGCCTGAATACATGGGTTTATGTGCCCGAGAGTAGTTGACAACTTGCCCGACGCTAGGAGGGCGCATTGTCTCCTGCTGCGAGGGCACATAAACCCATGTATTCAGGCAATAATATTTTTATTACATGCCTCTTCACTGTTAATACTATATGACATTTAGTGACATGCAGGGCATTTTTTAAACAATTTTACCATTATCAACCAGCATCAAACAGATTTGAACGAAAGTCAAAATAGCAGTGCGCACATGGATGTTTTACATTTAGCGTTAAGCGTCAACTGTAATGTCGGAAACGTCAAAGGGCTTCACTGGACCAGGTAACCATGAAAACCGGTCAGTACATCGTTTGCCGGCCCGCTACCAACTCCCCGGATATTCTGTTCAAATCAATGCACTGATTTGCATTCACATTGAGGCATGTAATAAATATGTATATTCATGTATATTATACACATTCTGTCCTGTCTTTGTAAAATTGTTGACATGTCATCGGTAGTACAGGAATTTCAAATGTTCAATTTAAAGAGTAAATACAGTATTTTGAATGAGCTGTGAATGTATTTCAAACTTTCTATACATAACCAGATGTTCCTTTTGTTCACATTCTTTTTCTTGATTGGCTGAACGAAAGTGACGAAAGATTTGCATAACCCATTTTACTGATTGTCTGGAAAGAACGAACTATTGTCGTTCCTCAAAATGTTGGCGCCTCGCTCTTATTATATATTCACCATGTAATAACTCCTGTCTTTGAAATACAAGGAATAACAGTGAACGCAGATTGAGCAGAGTTCATTCACCGTGACCTTCATTCAACTCGTGTCATGAAAGTACAACAAGTCGCGGTTTCGGCTAAGTCGCGGTTTACGTTATGGCTCCCATTGTTTTCTTTGCATAATTTACGAACTTCAACGTGTTGCGGTGTGTAAAAGCACAGGCGACCCAATAAGTATTTACTGAGTTTTTCAGACTGTTTTCTCTATCATTTTCTCTTCTTTCTTCATGCTCTGAATGATCGGAATAAATAAAATAAATGGTTTATATAACCTAACCTAGCCTCTGTGACTCTTTATTTATTTTACACTCCATTACAAGGACGTATATCTCTAATACACACATGCTGTAATTAATTAGTCAACACAATTAATTATGCTAATCCGTGGACTTATCAGGGATTTTACGGATTGGTCAACATCGCGAAAGATAAAACTCCTTTTTCATTGACATCACTATCTTCCCGATGTTGACTAACCTCTGATAAGTCCACGGATTAGCATTATTAGTAGTGTTGACTAATCAATTACAGCATGTGTGTATGAGAGATATACGTCCTTGTAATGGAGTGTAAAATGAATAAAGAGTCAAGAGGCTATAGGCTAGGCTATATACTCATTTATTTTATTTACTACGATCATTCAGAGCATGAAGAAAAGGAGAGGGACTGATAGTGACAGAGAAAACTGGGAAAAACTCAATAATAAGCTTATCAATATGTATGGGCCGCCTATGGTAAAAGCATGAAAGTGGTCTCACAAATCCGTACGTCAATCATACAAATTGTCACTATCTACACCATAATATGGTGTCGCGACCCCCGTTCAAGCATTGTGTAATTCGTGTAGCGCGTCAAACGAAGTGTCAACGTGTTTCGGTTAGTCTCAGTGTCTCATGAACCCGTGGTCAGTTTATAAAGACGGCGGAATTACATCATGGTGAATATATAATGAGAGCGAGGCGCCAGCATTTTGATTAACAACAGCTCGCCCTTCCATGCAGACAAAATGAATATGCAAATCTTTCGTCACTTTCGTTCAGCCAATCAAGAAAAAGAATGTGAACGAAAGGAGCGAAATCTCTTTCGTCGTTTTCGTTCATCCAATCAGAACAAGGATTGCATCGAAAAGAACGAACGTTGCAGCGTCTAGCCAATCACAGGGCGTGTATCGTTCCTTTCGTTTCGTTTCGTCCATGCATTTAGCAAGTTCGCTAATAGAACGATTTTCATCATCGAATGACGCATTGATATATTTAAACTACTGTTATGCGGTTTATCAATATTTTTATGCAAAATTTTCCAAAAGCTGGATTTCCTATGCAAAACATGAAATTTCAAGACTTTTACATCCAAAAGTTGTCAAGTTGAAAATAGTTCCGGTTCACTTTCAGTCCAGTGATGACTATGCGGCCCGCGACGTCATCGACGAGTTACCATTGAATCCTATGGAGCGCGCGACGTTCGATATACGAGGCATGTAATAAATGTATAAAACAGACATCAAGACAGGAATCGATAAATTGCCAATACGAGAATTTTTGCCTATACATCGCATGCTATCTCAAAAAGCTGAACACTGGACACTGCAATGTACCTTTGACCCTTTCGCCATCATGGTGGACCTACCTCTACAGAGGAAAATTGATGAATTGCGAATGATGACGAAATTCGTGGCTGGTATGATGAATTTTATGCAATTATGAACCCAAAACATGGTGACTGCTATCACCAAAGTCAATCACAGTGTGACCCCCCTCCCCATGGATCCATCACCTCCCCAGGCTGAAGACACTGACCGGTTCCTAAAGTCCAATGGCCACTTTAGGATTCGGAGTCCGGCAACGATCTGGTTTAAATTTTGAGGGCAATTCTGCTTTGCAAAAACGTGTGTGTTTTTTGTGTGTGCGTGTGTACATAGATACAGATATATAGATAGATATATAGATAGATAGATAGATAGATAGATAGACATTAGCACAAATTACTATGACTTCAAGTACAAAGATATGTATACTTGGGTATATAATAATAATAATTAATATAAGTATTATATAGAAATAATAACGCGAATAATAATAGGTTCAATTTCCGTGAAAATTTCACCATAAGGGTATTTTGGGTCGAAAAGACCAAATTTGATATCAGTTTCACTGCCCCATGTTTCCATGGTAACCATTTTAGGGGTTGAAAATTTCAGTTTTGCTAATATCCATGAAAAGTTACTTTGATTGATATATGAAAATTACCTAGTGGGGGAGTTTGGGTCAGAGAACACAGAAACCAGACTTATCTTAATGTTTCGAGTTGCCATGGTAACTATTCTGGGATTGAAAATGTTACTCTTTCACTAATTTCTATTAAAGAACTATTGATTGATGTAAAAAAAACATAATAAGGGTTTTTCTTGTTAGCACACCAAAACAATCACACTCATTTTAATGTGAGATGTTTCCATGGTAACCATTCAGGAATAAAAATTACCAGTTTTTCAAAGATTCCACCTAAAATCCAGTAACCGACAGAATATGTTATAGCAAAGGGATATTTTGGGTTAGAAAGACCAAATATCCAGTGTAAAAATCCAGTAATCAACAGAAATATTATATCAAAGGGTTATTTTGGGTTAGAAAGACAAAACATGATATCAATTTTTACTGCCCTGTGTTTCCATAGTAACATATTTGCGTTTTAATATTTCAAAGTTTTCCAAATTCCATTAAAAGTAATCCCAGTTACTATGCAAATGCTCTCCTAAGTGTATATATCACAGCATGAACTCCATGTTCATTTTTGATTCATGTTGCCATGGTAACCATTTAGGGTTTTTTTATTTAAAACCATGCATATTTTAGATCAGGGGTATCTTTTTCGTTAACCAGACAAGAAAAGGCTATTTTACGAGATTCTGCCCATGGAGTGAATTTTCTAGTCTTTTGATGTGTATACTTGCACACCTTTAATACCCAAGGAAACAGGTATAATGGACGACAGTGGGACTCAAAAGTTTTGTGACCTTTTAACAACCCGTTTCACTCTCAGAGTTGTATGCAAATTTCAAAAGTCGCCATGACAACCTGGCAACAACATGGCCTTTTCAGCACTGAGACATACTGTAGCAGGGCTAAAAATTGGCCAGGCCCTTCTGCCGGAGGAGGCATAATTTCTGTGTCATTGTGATTGATACATTATTATCAAAATGCAACGAGAATGCGTTTTTATTGGCCATCGTTTCCTGTGCCTGTCATTCAAGTAGTCAGTTCAGATATTGAAACTTTGTTGCAAAGTTCCACCGCACGGCCGGTCGTCTTCGTAATTTCCAGAACAAAGTCACATTATGTGCCCAGCAGGGTTTGACTGCATTTATCTACCTCGTCCCAAAGTGACGGACGGATCTTTCAACCTTTCAGCTTGGTGAAAAACGCATTTATTGATTCGCCAAAGGCCTGTGGATTCGCTTATTTTTGCACAAGTGCTACATGGACATAGGAAAAAGTTCGACTCACCCTAGCCCTCTCGATTGTTGAATACAACCACGGTCCATGATGAGAGTTCTCGAATCAAAAACTGTAGCCGTGCTCGAATAGGGCCGTTCACAGTTTACGTCACTGTTCTCTCATTAATATGCAAAAATAAATATTTGTCCGCATTTTTAGATTACGCTTTTGAAAATTACGCATGCAAGAACGACGAAAATACATCTCAGTGGGCGACTGCTAGTGTAACAGTGAATACTAAAAAACATATTCACGACTCAGAGTACAAGCTGCAAAAACAGCCACGCATGCAACATTGATAAAATTTGTCCGCATTTCAAGCTGCGTGTCCGATGTCGCGCGCGTACAGCTATATTTAGTAACAAACCTGTAACTGTGAACAAGGCTATACAAATGTCTTCTCATTAAATTACGTCATTCTTGATATACAAGAGTTAGCATTCCAAATCTTTCAAAGTTTGGAGAAGGGCGGCATTTCCATCTGAATGATTAAACAACGTGAAACGCAAAATTCCATCGCATATTATCCGGCAATATGTACACTGTACAGTAGAAATACTGTATACGCTGCAGCCAGTGCAGGTACGTATATACTCCACAAAATGGCCACAGACAGCGTGAACTTTCTGAAAGGATTTCCTAAACGTCCTCCTTGGTACCTTAGAGACTTACATGTGATGTCCTGGAAAGTATTCTCTGCAGTAATTCCAGTTTCTGTTAACATGCACACATTTTATAGCTCAACGACATGATAGCGCGAGACAGTTCTACGGTACTATACACATTCTCGCGCTCCCAGGCTCGATTGCGCATGCTCACACTGGCAGACTACGTCAGCTGTATTTTGCTTCCGGCGCGGCCAACTTGCCAACTTAGGTTGAGCAAACAAATAACGAACAGCCGAACGCACTCTCAGTGATGGCGGCCATACCGAGACGATCGCTCGCCGTGCGCGTGTTGTTCCTCGAATTCTGACCCATAATCATTTAAAAAATGCATTCAAATGTGATAGTGAAAGCTGTTCTCAATTAATTCTTCTGTTCTTTAATTCTTCTGTTGGAAGTTGTGTAGGAAAAGTTTTTTCTTACATTCTAAATGAAAGGCTAAATAGTTTTTTAGATGACAATCATATTATACATAATAATCAAGCTGGATTCGCAAAAACCATCGCACAATAGATCACATATTTACCCTGAAGACAATAATACATAAATATATTAACAATAAGCAGAACATTTATGTTTGTTTTGTTGACTTTGCTAAGGCTTTCGACTCGGTATGGAGAGTTGGTCTTTTCCATAAACTTCTCAAAAATAACATTAATGGCAAATTATACAGACTTATAAAACACATGTACACCAACACAAAAATACACATCAAAACAAATAATTTTATCTCGCCCAGCCTGAAAGTTGAAAAAAGGAGTAAAACAGGGCTGTGTTCTAAGTCCTAGTCTGTTCAATTTATATGTCAATGACTTGAAAACAAATCTAGACAAAGTAAATACTCATCCACCAGTGTTGAATAATACCCCAGTTAACTCATTATTTTACGCTGATGACCTAGTCTTAATCTCTACTTCAAAAGAAGGTCTGCAAAGGGAGTTAAATACACTACACACATTTTGCTCCAATTGGAACTTGATGTTAATTTACAGAAAACCCAAGCAATTAATTTTAGTAAATCTCCTTTGGTAGATAAACACTTATTTAACTATGGTAGTACATGCATCAAATCTGTTAAGAGCTATACATACTTAGGACTGACAATTAAATCAAACGGTAGTTTTAGTGACACAATTACAAATTTGGCTGATAAAGCAGCAAAATCTTTGTATAGTTTAAAAAGGGTTTTATTGCACAACAAAAAGATAAAATTTTCCCTACATCTATTCAATGTTTTCATTAAACCTGTTTTACTGTATGGCTCAGAGATTTGGGGACAAGATTTCATGGATTACAAGAAGTGGGATAAATCAGCAATTGAAAAAACTCACCTCAAATTTTGTAAGAACATTTTACAGTGTAATAGACAAGCTTGTAATGCCGCTGTGAGGGGTGAACTAGACAATTTCCACTTCTACTTGAGATCAAACTTAATATTGTTAAACACTGGCTTCATATCGTACAACTACCACATTGTAATCTTGCTAAAGAAGCTTTTCTGGAGCAAATGGTAACAACACTAACAATAGATCCTGGTTTAACTGTTTAAGTGCTTTAATTAAAGACAATGGAATGGACTTTCTCTTGATAAAGCTCCATCACTTAAACACCACAAAGTTATAACTGTTTTAATGAAAACAAATTTAACAAACAATTATGAAGTCTTTTGGAAAAAGTTGATCACTGATGAAAATAGTAAACTAAGAATGTATGCCAAAATAAAACGTAATTTTAGATTAGAACCCTACTAACACAGTTGCAAGGTGAAAAAAGAAAATTGCTCACCAAACTTCGCATTAGCAATCATGATCTAGCAATTGAAAAAGGGAGACACACTGTTCCAAAAACCCCAATTACTGAAAGATACTGCAATCAGTGTAACACCAACAGTATTGAAGATGAAACACACTTTTTATTAGTCTGTCAGAAATACAAAGTCCAAAGAAAGTACTTTTTCAGTAAAATCAATTTCCCAAACGACGATACTGAAAATCAGCTTATTTCTCTACTAACAAAACAAGAGTTATCTTTTAATGAACAACTTGCTGATTATATTTTTACTTTATATAAACAAAGAAATACCTAGTTATATTTATTATTAGCTACTATTATTATACTGTAATACTTTATCTTTATTGAAGAAATTTTAACTTATTTTTGTATCACACTTTTATTGCCACAAATGTGATGTAAATCCTATATTTACAAGCAAGCAATAAAAATATTATTATTATTATTTATTAATAAGGTGGCATACTCAGCATAGCTGGATGTTTATCGCTAGTTTAACTTTGACCTCGCGACATGTGCAGGAGAAGTTTCTTAGCACGGACAACTTGATAACATAAAGCATGGCGGTCTGTAAGTATTTTCATTAATGTGTTGTGTAATTTACGAGGTTCAGATTTTAAGTAAATCAATTTTAACAAGATTGAAACCGATTTAACCGTGTCCGCAGTGATTTAATCTGTACATTTCATGGCGTGATTTGTCATGGGTTATTTTTTATGCGTGTGGGTTTTTTATTTACGTCCATATGTGCGTTGCAGTTGAGCATAGTTTTTCGGACCATCACGCATGTCTCCCTGGTAACGGGTTTGTTTACACACTGGCATATTTTCTGGCGCCTTTTTCAACCGTTTGTTGGCCTAGACTGTGAAAATGTCATTCGAATTTCATGCTCGTGTGCTGAAAAACCGGTGTCGTATTTGTGCACGGAAAATAAATGGCACAAGTTATCCATGCTCCAATTTTATCGTGGAGTTAAAGAATTGTTTCAGAGTACAGTTTTAGTGAAGACATTCTGATGTTCTGCTTCATGGCAGCAGGCAGAAAGCAATAACAAACCTATCGGCCAGGGACACACGTAGTGAAATGGTCCAGACACTGTAGAGTACGGAGATGTGCGGTGTGTGATGCATTGTGTAAGGCAGGAAAGAAAAAGAAAGACAGTAAAAAAAAACAGGGGCAGACCAAGTCAATACCAAGGCAGTGACATTTCTGGTATCACTGGCAAGGAAAGAAAGAGAAAACTACGGGGGAAACTACAGAGTGAAACTCATGGCAGTACAAATCTAACAGCAGCTGTAAAACAGAGGGCAGGAAAAAAGATGAGAAGATTCATTCCCTTGCAGAGACAGAGGTTCAATGATCTCATTGAAGAAATGGAGTGTCCCATTTGCAAAGACATAATAGATGGACCAATACAACTTTTGTGTGATGGACCACATGTGTTTTGTGCTGAATGTTTGTGTCAGTGGTTGCAAGTTTCTCATCCTGTCCTGTGTGCCGTCTCTCTATTATGTGTGAATCTATTGTAAGTCCCCCATTGCCTTTGCAAACATGCTATCAAATGCCACAGTCACATGTGATTATGGGAATGTCGGTTGTAAGTCAGTTGTGCCACTGCAAGATCTGCAACACAACACGGAACGGTGTGTTTACCAGTCCATTGCTGGAGACCACTGCTTCTCGTCAGTGAGCCCATTTCCCATCAGAAGCCACCATACTCCAGTCCCCATTCCTGACCCAATCAATACCGAGACATCAAATGATGAAACATCAAGGGATAGGCAGAACAATATATGTGCAGTGAAGGCCGCAGAAATTGTGTTGCAGAATGTATCAGCGGTGCATATGCTGCTACAGTATGAAGAAATGGCAACAACACTTGTCAAGAAAAAAATAGAAGCAAACAGAAGTGATGATAGTTTGATAAAGGTTAAAACCAAGGGCCAGGTGAGTTTTTTACCAGCATTACTCTTGCTGATCTATACCCACATATCAATATACAGTTAGATTTTGGAGTAAATTCTTCTGATAAAGCTATCATGGAATATGATAATTTATAAGTTTGTATTTGTAATAACATTTATTTGGTTTTGTAGTACATGTGTGACCTGGTAGTGGTTCAACAAATTAATTTCATCAAGTAATGAGCTAGTCCAATTTCATGAATTTATCACCCACATATACTTTTGAAAGATAAATTTGGTTTTTCAATTTTTGGTGTGATTTTTTTTCAGCCATTGTGTTTAACATATACACCAAAGCCACGAAAAACAACCTCAGAAGCTAGCACTAGGACAAGACGTCAGAGGGTGTTGCAGTTAAGTCAGAGGAGAGACATTGTCAGTGGTGGTGATGCGATGCTGCAGCTGAGTGAGAGGAGGTGAGACACCAACAAAAGGACAAGAAGGAAAATCCTCAGATCTTGGGACTCACTCCTGACATACCTCCAGGTGCTGGCCTTTATTTGGAAGTTGCTATAGGAACAACATGGGCTGCCAAGAGGAAATTACGGCGTTACTTCAAGGCATGGCATGTGAATATTGGAAGTGAGGTACATGTATGTTATGCAGGTCATTTTCCCCCACACTCATCAAGGTCACTGTCCTTCTTGACCTCACAACCATGAATTTAATAAGTCATGTTTGGAATTTTCTGGAAATTTAATTAGTTGTGTAAGAGAGAGAATTTTAGAACAGTAATTAGCATGTCAATAAAAGTTCTAGATTGTTCTTATATGCTCTTACATAAGCACATGAGTATTAATGTTGGGACAGCAGGCTTGCAGTCAGACTTTTTGGATTGTGTGCAAACTCTATTATGATCATGTAGAGAAAGACTGTGGATAAGTAATCTTGTTATCACATATTACTGAATATATGTGTTACTGTTGTTTTTGCATCTTGTTCATATTTGTCTTCAGGTCTATCAAACTTACCCGGCATGGTACAATACCTATCAGTGAAATTTGGATAAGTTAGGTGGGGACAAGGGTCAGGGAACCCTGAGAATGGTTTACCAAGTTGCTAACATCAGTAATCCAAATGTAGCAGATAATACAGTGATTTGGAGTACATTTGCAGCACCTGATTCCTATTACAATTTAGAAATAGCTTTAGCTGTTAACAGAGGTCAGGTAGACAAACTGGATGGCACAAAGTGGAAGTAAGTCTAAACATGCATACTGTGTTTTACTAAACAATGAACAGATTGTACCATATATCTATTTTGGTACAATATTTGGAACTTAAGATACATACATATTGGTTATCCAAGTTTAATACATGCATTATACTGCTGATCCAAAAATCTGAAAAACAATGTGCAAATCTGACCAAACTTATGCAGCATAAACATGATACCTACATTAAATAGTACAAAAGGCAAAGTTGTTTCTTGCATATACAAAATGCATTGATGTGTAGAAACATGGGCATTAATTTAGAATGGTGTGGACAATTGTCTTACATTCCACTTTGATTTATTTCAGAGACAAGACACTATTAGCACGGATGATGGGAGATTATGAGTATCTGGCCAAGAGTTATGGATTGTCTGGACCAAATGGTATGAAATGTATACTTGCATGCTATGATTTATACGTAACAAAAGTTGAGGCACTGACAGGACAGGCAGTTTATTGTGTACACTTCAGTTTTACCTATGATTTACATGTGTACATCCTTGACCTATCAGTTTGCAATATGTGCGACTGTTAATAATCAGCATGCATTTTGTATGATATGCTGTAGAACACAATTATGTAATTTGTTGTAGTTTTTCGTTGACTTAAGACATTCACAGCTAACATTGATTAGTCAGATAAATTTAAGGAAGGGGTACACAGTGGGTCAGACCTTGATAAATATTTGCAAGCTATTGACAAATGATTGTTTTCCTCTGAAGAAATTCTTGTTTTTATTTCTCAATTTAATTCTTACACATAGTAATAATATGTATACTGGCAATGCAAAATGTAGTAACCATGAATTTCTTTGAAATAAATATTTAAATTGATAAGTTTGCATATTACAGGTACATCCTCTCCAAGAGTTCACACATGCACATCAAATTGACTTCATGAACACCAGTCATGTCTATACCTACTAAGGTTTTTAAGTAATTATGTCAGTTTTTGTTCCTTGTCTTCCTCACATTGAAATATTTTAGGGAAATATTTTTGCGTATGCTGTGTGATCAGCAAGGAACAAGCACAGTTGCTGAAGGAGGAACAACCATTGTCATCAATGAAGAAGAGAACCCTTGATGATATCAGAAAATGTCACAGTGAATTTCTTTCAACTGGTGGAAACCTAAGGCATGCCATGCAGAACTACAATAGTGTCAGAAAGCCACTTTTCAATGTACCACTGCACAGAGTATGTACTAATCAATTCAATCCACTATGTTGTTTGCTTCCATTGACCAACTAAACATATAGCTCTGTTCTGTTTCAATCAGTTCACTTTACCTTTCTCTGAACAGTTCAACAGACCACACAGTCACTGTGACCTATCTACATGTATGCATGCCACTATGTCCATAATGGTGTGCACAAATAGAAGTTTATTAGTGAAGCTATATGCGAAAACAAGTTGACAATGAAGCCAGCACATATGTCAGCATTTGTGATCAATCTAGTTGTTGTATATTTGTATGTAGTGTTTTCTTCATAAATAGGTAGGTATGAACGTTACAAGATATTGTCATACATTAAAAGTAAAAGATACATGTGCTAACCCTTATATTTTATCACAGGTTGCAGTCCCAGGGTTGCACATCAGTCCTGGCTTGTTTTAAAAGTTTTTCACCATGATGGAAGCTAGCTGTGCAGTACTGGATATCAAGATCATCACGACTCTGGAGAGAGATGATGACATTGATGAACCCGTGCTGAAGCCTGCTGGATTTAACACATATGTAGCCATGTTGAAACAAGTCGAGACATTACAGTGTGAAGCGAAAGAACTCCAAGAAGAAGCTAAGACCTTGGCTGATAGTGTTGAAAAGGCTCTCCTTGCTGATGACTGGGACAATGATGATGATGATGACGACAACAGTGAAGATGATGGCAGACCGCCACTAATGACCTTGCGCAAAGTTAAAAAAGCCCAGGAGAAAGTGCAGGAACTCAGTGAAGAAGCTGACAGGAAGGTTAGTATTTATGAATAGAAGACCATACTACATTAACAAAATAAAAAATACATGATTTTGTGATAATTTTGAAATCTTGTGAGACACAATTAATTTCAGTGGCAGTGAGTTGCTAGCCAAGTCAAACTTTTTATCAAACTGGAATAGTTGCCATGTTAAATAAACATGTAATGTTTGTTTAGCATGGTGTTAAATTTCCTGTATCATGTGAGAACACCCACAGATAACCTGTCTAGCAACCTGAGATCTCAGAGGGTCTCCTTCATCTTTGAAAATGGCATTTTGATACCAGAAGTAAGATCATTTTTGTGATGATAAGCAATAACATTGTCAATCTCAAGTGCACAGTCATGTCTATGCTGCATTTTCAGAGTTTTGGCTTGTGCACATTTGTAGTGCAGTCATTTCCAGACAACACAGTGTTTATCTTTGTTTTCTTAGATATCTGAAGCTACAGACGTAAAAGCGAAACTGCCAAAACAATGTGGTTTTGTAGTCTGCGGTATTGACCAAGCTCTGCAGTCATTTGGTGTTGGACGTCATTCTTACCACGGGCAGGCATTCATCGGAAATCATGTGAACAAGTGCTGTAAAGTATGTGTTTTACAAGTGTTCACTGTTTGTTGCTAAAGTCATTAAAAGGTTCAAGCATTATGGGGGGTACACTTTCATTAGGAAAGTGTTCTCTGTAATATATGCTTGTACCCCCCATAATGCATATGTTAGAAGATCATGTCATCCCTCAGATGAAAACACAGGGTTTGGCTTTGGTTTCCTCACAGAACGGTGTAGAGAGTATCCATCATGAGATTAGGAAGGGAATGGACCGGTACAGTAAAGTACCTGGCCATAATGGTTTAAAGAAATTAGAACTTATGGTAAGGGAGCATCATGTGATGACCAATTCAAGTCATGTGAAAGTGCCAAAAACACAAAGGGGTTCATACAGAACCAAATAAGCAACGTGAAATAATGATGGCCATAGTGATAAAAGTAAAGATAAATCATGATAAAATAAACATGTAAAGAACAAATTAATTAAGTCAATAACAAACCAATATGTAAATAAAAACATTGAAATCTGGTTCTTTCTATGAATCATATTTTACTAAATTGATGATTTTATTGAAAGTTAGTACAAGGACATTGACCTTCATCATACATATGCACATCAATTTGTTTCACAACATTATCCAATATGGCTGCCATGCGGCAATCTTATTACAATTTTGTCATGTACGGAGCCATAACTCAGGCATATCTCAACCGATTTTATTCAAAGTTGGTACAAGGACATTGACCTATGTCATACATATGCATGTCAATTTGTTTCATGATATGATCCAATGTGGCCGCATGGAAGCCATTTTGTTACAATTTTTTCATGTCCTTAGCCATAACTCAGGCCCGTCTAAATTGATTTTATTCAAACTTTGTACAAGGACTTTGACCTATGTCATACATATGAACACGATATGGCTACCATGCCACCATTTTGTTACAATTTTTTCATGTACGGAGCAATTACTCAATCATATCTCAACCGATTTTATTCAAAGTTGTTACAAGGACATTGACTCATGTTATACATATGTATTTCGATTTGTTTCACGATATGATCCAATATGGCCACATGGCGGCCATTTTGTTATGTTTTTTTTTCATGTCGAGAGCCATAACTCTGGCAAGTCTCAACCGATTATATTCAAAGTTGGTGCATGGACATTTACTTATGTCATACATATGCATGTTGATTTTTTAGACGGTAAGATAAAATATGGCTCCGTGGAAGCCATTTTGTTACGATCTTTTCATGTACAGAGCCATAACTCAGACATATTTCCACCAGTATCATTCAAAGTTGGTATAAGGACATTGACCTATGTCATACATATGCACATTGATTTGTTGAACGGCATGTAGCAGTATCATGTCAATTACCTAAGTTTCATAATTAGACTGATATGTCGAGAAATACTGCATCAGATTTCATGAAACTTGGTACACATGTTAAGCTTACATTGCTTTAACAATGAAAAAGGCATTTATCAGTGTCATTTTAATTAATTTGTAATTGCTTATTTAATGAACTTTCCTAATTAGAGTTATATATCCTCAAATACTGCGTCAAAATTTGATGAAACTCGATACTGATGTTGATCTCATAGTTTGTAAATACTGCATCAAACTTTATGAAATATGGTACCGGTGATAATCTATTAGTGTTAGGATGCAAAAATGTTCAGCAACATCCTGTTGATTCATTACTAATGACTCATTTAATGACATTTTGTAATTAGGATGGGGGCCTACATTGGTTTTATGTTTCACCACCGTGGAACTCATTCTTGGCCATTTAGCGCCATCTGTATCACAGTATTTTTATCGTAGACCTAATTAATGAAGAGGACTCTATCCTCTCTGAGGACTTTTAATTAAAGTACCAATGAACAAGTGGGGACTGTGCCATCAACGACTTGTTCAATTTAAAATTGTTGCTTGAAAAGTCATCTTTATGGTAAGTCCAGTATATGTAATGATAAATTAAATGTAAACTTACCATTTTACGATGTTTTCACATGTTCAAATGAAACTTCCTTCAGTTTTATCTTACTTGAAATATCATTGGAAAAGTTAAATTTTTAGCATGAAAATAAGAATGAAATACTTCTAAATGCTTTCATTATGATTTAGTATATATACTAACAAGTACAGATGTAAATAACCTTGTTTTGCTTATTAGTCCCCACGGAAGGCGGCCATTTTATTACGATTTTTTCATGTACAGAGCCATAACTCAGGCATGTTCCAACCAATTTTATTCAAAGTTGGTACAAGGACATTGACCAATGTCATACAGATGCACGTCAATTTGTTTTGTGATACGATCCAATATGGCCGCAAGGCGGCCATTTTATTACGATTTTTTCATGTACAGAGCCATAACTCAGGCATGTTTCGACCGATTTTATTCAGAGTTGGTACAAGGACATTGACCAATGTCATAGATATGCACGTCAATTTGTTTTGTGATACGATCCAATATGGCCGCCAGGCGGCCATTTTATTACGATTTTTTCATGTACAGAGCCATTACTCAGGCACGTTTCAACCGATTTTATTCAAAGTTGG
This sequence comes from Ptychodera flava, assembly GCF_041260155.1. NCBI lineage: Eukaryota > Metazoa > Hemichordata > Enteropneusta > Ptychoderidae > Ptychodera > Ptychodera flava. The sequence continues at coordinate 31,523,506 of NC_091944.1, read as the reverse complement.
TACAAGCTTATTGACAAATGTGCACGGCAATTTGTTTTGTGATACGATCCAAAATGGCCGCTGTGCGGCCATTTTATTACGATTTTTTCATGTACAAAGCCATAACTCAGGCATATCTCAACCAATTTTATTCAAAGTTGGTACAAGGACATTGACCTATGTCATACATATGCACGTCAATCTGTTTGTGATATGATCCAATATGGCCGCCAGGCGGCCATTTTTATTACGATTTTTTCATGTACAGAGCCATTTCTCAGGCTTATCCGCATGTTTTGACCAATTTTATTCAAAGTTGTACAAGGACATCGACCAATGTCATAGCTATGCACATCAGTTTGTTTCGTGATGCGATCCAATATGGCCACTGTGTGATGATTTTGTTACGATTTTTTCATGTCCTGAACCATAACTCAGACATGTATCAAGCCAATTCATTCAAAGTATTTTTATCACAGACCTAATGAAGAGGACTCTATCCTCTCTGAGGACCTATAATCAAAATACCCATTAACAAGTGGGGACTGTGTCATCAACGATGACTTGTCTATTTACAGAATACAACGACCCTGGAAGTTGCAGGTGTCCATTTGATTTCAAGTATTTCTCATTTTTAATTTTGTCTGTATTTTCAGATTGTATTTAAAATAAAGGTATTTGATCATTTCAATTTGTATTTTTCAGTTTCTGTGTACCTTTCCTTTTCGTTTCCTATATTTTTTTGTTAGCTCTTTATTTGTCCCTTTTTAAAATGCAACTTTGTGGGATAAGTTACTTTTGATATTCAGAGAGTTTGTAAAAGACGTTTGCCTGAAACTTTGTTATCGGTACATGTAATTTATTTGAGTCTTGTCACTTCAAGAAATAAAAAAAAAATGTTTTATTCTATATGCACGTGCCTGTTTTGATCATTTATGTTATGGTTTGAAGTAATTTTTAATAACATTACAGTTAATTTGCCATTGTGCTGTTAAAACAATCACCGTACAATACAAATAAGGCAATAATACATTGATTTCTGCCTATATGATGAAAAAGGTGCCTCTCTAATTTTTGCCGTTTGTGGCGCTGTTCTGTGGCTTCCGATTGAATGTGTATCCATAAAGTTCGCACACAAGTTAAAAGTCTGGGCCTGCTGGGTATCGCTTTTAACTGCTTAGTGTCACTTTTCCGACAAGCATTTAATTACTCCTTGGCCTAATGATGTCCCTCTCTCCGTACAGTATTATGTATAATTCTGCGCTGCACGTACAACCCCTTTTGACAAAATTAAAATAAACAACACCTCTTTTTCAGAATTCCCAGAGCTTCAATGAACTAGTGTTATTACATTTATATATAATACTTATAGCCCCTAAACTTGTAATAATAATAATAATAATAATAATAATAATTAATAATAATAATATATAATAATGTTTATTTCGTACTTTGGCCTCCAGCCTATGGTACAGTAACAAATAAAGAATACGTATACATCTGCATCACCTCAGGAATATATAATCCCCGTCTCACTAAGACGAAATGTGTGTAAATGGCCTGTGAATCAAAAACCAATTTCTCAATTCCAGTTTTATGGTGGAGATGAAGGATTTGACCAGCAAGCAGCGGCTAGCACCAAGTACCACTATGCCTTCAAGTACTGGATTTGAGCGTTTACCTGTGCCGTGACTGTATCACACCCTGATAGTGTCAAAGTGTTGTTAGCAACCTCAGGTGAGTGTATAAAACATAAGAAAGATCCAAAGGGTGAAAACTGTGTTCATGTTGACTTCGTGACTTTACTTCAAAAGTTACTATAGACTATTAGGGACCGTTCAGTTTTTACGGCCGGGGGGGGCGGCAAAATCCAGGGGGGGTCATCATAATTTTGGAATCCAAGAAGGGGGGGGTCATCACTTTTTCACTAGTAGGAAAGGGGGGTCACCACATTTTCAAAAACATAATACCTACAATAAAGTCCACTTTATGCCATGGCCATGATTGACCCTCTTTACCGGCGGGCCGCCTTCGGCGGCCCAATACAATAAATATACTTTATGTATTACCCATGACCCTCTTAGCGGGCAGACGCCTTTGGCGGCCCACTCCAATTAGGTTTACTTCATGCAATGGCCATGATCGACCCTCTTTACCGGCGGGCCGCCTGCGGCGGCCCACTACAATAAATTGACTTTATTGTAATACCCCATGACCATCTTAACGGCCGGACGCCTTCAGCGGCCCTGTTCAGTAAAGTTTACTTCGTGCAATGGCCAAGATCGACCCTCTTTTTACCAGCGGGCCACCTTTGGTTGCCCACTAGAATAAAGTTGACTTTACGTAATGGCCCATGACCCTCTTAACCGGAGGGCTGCCTTTGGCGAACCACTCCAATAAAGTTTACTTTATACAATGTCCATGGACATAAGTTGTCTATGGAAATGAAGTTAAAAATTGCCTTACAGTCGTCCTAATTAACAGACGTTTGCATGGATGTGGCTGAGAAGTTTGTACACTGGCATCTGTGCTACACGAATAAAGTGCGCCGCGTACAGGAGTTCAAATCCAAACCGTGCGGGTAAATTTGACATATGGGTTTTGGTTATTTTTCAGTGGGGGGGGGGGGTCATCAAATTTTTCGTCTGACAAAGGGGGGGGTCATCATTTTTTTGAACACCGGCGACAAGATTTTGCCGGGCCCCCCCGGCCGTAAAAACTGAACGGTCCCTTAGTAGGCCCTATTAGTCAATGGCGTTTGTCTACTGTTTCTGCGGGGATCAGTAACTGAACATGGGATCTCAATCCTTTGAGCGCCAAAGTCAATTTTTGTAGCCTTGATAAAATTTACTCCAGTCAATGGTCTCAGATATTTGCCAAAATTTTGATAAAAAAATCGTAGCTTACGAAATGTGATTTAAATTTGTTCCAAAATTATAAAACCAGAAAAAATCATAAAAATAGGTAAAATGCTGCACAAAAATTTTGGTGGGAAAATTACAGCACTCAAGGAATTAATTAGTCGTTCACACCTTGTCTTTGTATGGACCGTGTTATCAATCCGTGATAGTTGGTAGCTGAGTAGTAACAAAACATAATGAACACGTAATATTGCAATGTCCGAACTCGTCTTTCAGTCAGTAAGACAAAGTTTTGTTTCGATTTTACTCTTTCTGCAGAGCCAAAAGCCGACTTTATCTACGACACACTACGTCCATGGCTTGGCGATGGCTTGTTGCTAAGTAACGGAAAGAAGTGGGCAAGAAACAGAAGGTTGTTGACCCCTGGATTTCACTTTGATATCCTGAAACCTTACGTCAATGTTTTCAGTGAGTCCACAAAAATCATGCTGGTAAGTAAGGCCGAAAACATGCAAAACAATGGACATTTATCATTTTGTAAAATAATATTTCTGTGTGGAAACACGATCAATTGTCAGGATCAGTGTTAAATGACTTGAGAATTAAGACCAGGAAGATAATGATGTCGTCATTGACGATCAGGGCGACAAAGACGAAAAAGACGACGACAACGAAGATGATGATGATGATGATGATGATGGTAGTGGACTCGTTTGTAGAACAGAAACTATTTTATTGGAAAATATCCTTATTTGATAAAATTTACTTTATTATTTTCGTATCAGTAATATTATATAGGGTTCAGTCCTTGGTGTCGCGCCACGGGTAAAATTTAGAAATGTATTTGTATTGATTCATGATAAAATAGAATGAATTGTTACTTTTGCGCGACAAGTATGCCAAGTTTACCCACTGATGAAACCGTTAACGTAGACGATGTCAGACCCTGCAGGTATAGATTTTCTATAATGTGTAAAAATGTTGACACTGACAGCAACACTCATCTTGAAGAGCTCTGACTGACTCTGCCAATTTTATCATAAAAACTATCAAAGTAGCGTAGAAGAGACATCAGTTTAAGACTTGTGAAGGATATAGGAATACTTCCTCGAAAGTTCTAGAAGACGGGCATCACTGTTGACGCATGGAGAGCCAGAATAGGCATGTTCCAACAACCGACAACGTGGCGGCGCGGACATCTTGAAAATGAAAGTGTAACAACAGGTGGTCGAAGCTATAGCGGCAACGGCTTGTGGTCCCCTATGCCTATTTGTTTTCTCCTTGTACTTACAATAAACCTGATTTTGCAGTGTGCTGGGGACGTAGAATTAAACCCGGGGCCAGCTACAGAAAAGGAATTAGCGAGAAAACTACGAAGTAGCAAGCCAACGCCAACTTCAACTCAGTCGTCTCCAGGAAATTCTCCCCAACGCACACCTGTACCAGGAACACATTTAGAAATGAGTGTTGGAAATGAGATACTCAACCAGCTTCAAGAAATGAGGAAAGAAATGAACAATAAGCTGGAAGGGGTTGACAAAACCATTGGTGAGCTGACTACGTCAATGGATGACCAATTTAGTGCTTTAAATTGCGAACTGAATGCGCTTCATTCGGAGGTAAGCAGTTTGAAACAAAGAAACGAGCGTCTGGAAAAGGAAAACGAGGATTTGCAAAAAGAGTTAAATGTCTTGCATCATAAAGTGCAGCAGTTTGAAAATGAGGTCCAAGAGATGAAAAGAGAGAAAGACGACCTAGAAAACCGTTCACGGAGAAATAACTTGTTGTTCTATGGTGTAAATCAAGAAAATAAAGAAAACTGGGATACAACGGAAAGTAAAGTGAAAGACATTATCAAAGACACTAGTATGGAAATAGAAAAGGACGTGAAAATTGAAAGAGCGCATAGAATGTCTAATGCCCCAATCACCAAAGGATCAAAACCTATAATCGTCAGTTTTCAATCGTGGAAAGATAAAGACCTCATCCTGAAAAACGGAAAGAAGTTGAAAGGGACAAATATAACGGTTGATGAAGATTTCTCTCCAAGGATAAGAAACATCAGAAAAAACTATTCGCGAAACGAAGAGAAATAATGGAAGAAGATGATTCAAGTAAAGCTTTTGTGAGATTTGACAGACTGATTGTTTACAGAAATGGTCAATCTCTTGCGTACACAGTTGATGAGAAATTAAACCAGGTAGTTGGCGACCAAAGACGAGTATAGAGGTGTGGCCGAGGCCAGAAAATATTTTGTGTTTCTCCTATAAAAATTTCATGTTGGAACATCCATGGGCTAAAATCAAAAATAGGACAACCTTATTTTCATGAATACTGTAGTAAGTTTGACATTTTTGGGTTATTGGAAACTTGGGCTAAAGATGAGTTGGAATTTAGTAATATTTTTCCTGGTTATATTGTGTTTAGTTGTGGTGCAAGAAGGTCAACTCAGAGAGACGCTTTAGCGGTGGTGTGTTATTATTTGTGAAATCGAAATATAAAATGGGAGTCAAAAGAATCAATAAGGATATAGAAAATTGTATAGTTCTTAAAATGAAAAAAGAGTTTTGGGGTGTTGAAAGAGACATTTTACTTTGTGTCACCCATATTGCGCCAGAGGGGTCATCCTTTTATAATTCCGTAAATTATAGTAACGGTATTGAAAATCTAGAAGACAAATTGATTCAAATTCAAGCGGACCATGAAGGATGTAATGTGATGGTTATAGGAGATTTCAATGCTCGATGTGGAAATTTAGAAGATTTTATCATTGAGGATGAAAATACTGTAATTGGAGAGTTGGCGGACAGCTACCAAACGATCATTTCAACACACCGAGAAATTCTAAAGATCAAGTGGTAAATAATTTCGGAATGTCTTTGATCTCTATGTGTTGCTCTTTAAGTTTACATTTTCTAAATGGAAGAGTAACTGGTGACGATGAAGGGGATTTTACGTGTATAGCCAATAGAGGCAGAAGTACTATTGATTATGTATGTGTATCTACTGACTTGTATCGCCATATTTCACATTTTGAAATACCAACAATGGATGGATTTGATCATTTCCACTGACATGTATTTTAAAGTGTAACACATCGGGTTATCCTGCTTTACCTTTTGAGAATGCACGTATTGCTAGAGGTACTTACAAATGGAAAGAAGAATCAAAAAGTTTATATCGTGATTTTTTATCAACGCAATACGTGAAAGATAAGCTACATGATTTGCTTATGTTGGTTGATTCTGATGTAAATGTAGTGGTGAAAATTTATCTGCTCTGCTTGAAGAAGCGGGCAAAAATGCACATATGTTCATGCCTTTCAAAGCAGAAAATGGTATTGCACAGCGCACACAAGCAACATGGTTTGATCAAGAATGCAGGCAGAAAAGACATCTGAAATTCCAGTGCTTGAACAGATTTAGAATATCTGGTGATCCAGCTGACTACGATGAATATTCAAAGGTCAGAAACGAATACACAAAAATGTGCAGAGAAAAGTCGACACATTTCACCAATTTGCAAAATAATAGACTGCACTCGACAAAAAATGTAAATGAAATGTGGAAAATTCTTAGTGGGTTAAAATACAAAGGAAATCCTGCAAATGTCATTGACATTCAATCCTGGGGTATGTACTTTTCTTCCCTGTTAAACGTAAATCACGAGGAGGCAAATGTTCAGGAAATTTATTCGGCAGATTTAGGACAGGTTTACATTGAAGAGGACACTTTAAATGCACCAATTACAGATACTGAAATCCTTGAAAGCATTCACAATTTGAAGAAAAATAAAGCAGCTGGGGAAGACTATCTTATTGGAGAATTTTTCAAATCAGCTCAAGATATATTGTTACCCATTTTAAATAAGCTTTTCAATAGAATTTATGATACTGGTGTTTTCCCTTCAGGCTGGGGAAAGGGAATTATTTTGCCACTTTACAAGAAAGGAGATACGGGAAATCCAGAAAATTATAGAGGTATTACATTGCTTAGTGTTTTCAGTAAAATTTTTACGGGTATTTTAAATAAGAGGCTTTATTGTTGGGCAGAAGCAACCAATAAGATCCCAGAAGAACAAGCTGGTTTTCGTAAGAAATACAGTAGCAATAGATAACATGTTTGTTTTAAACGCACTCATTCAAAAACACTTGTCCAGGAAGAAATTGCCTTTTTATTGTCTTTTGTTGATTTTCAAAAGGCGTTTGACAGTGTAGAGCACAAGAAATTATTTGAAAAACTGTCTATGTCTGGAGTTGGTGGTAAAATGTTAAACATGATTAAGAGCATTTACAAGGATGTACAATCTTGTGTAAGAGTTCAAAACCAGTATTCAGATTTTTTCAATTGTAATATTGGCGTCAGACAAGGATGCATGCTTAGCCCCTTATTATTTGTTTTATTTATTAGTGAATTACAGTCGTGTATAATGAATGCAGGGTATACAGGGGTGCAAATAGATTATTTGTATGATCTTTTTTTACTTTTGTTTGCGGACGACATTATTTTGTTTTCAAATACGGTAAACGGTTTACAAAATCTTATCAATGTACTTTCAAATTATTGTGAGAAGTGGAAACTAAAGGTGAACCTAGACAAAACAAAGATTGTTGTTTTTAAACGAGGTGGAAAACTGGCTAGAAAAGAGAGATGGTATTTTAACGGAAAGCGGATCTCTGCTGTAAGCTTTTACAAATATCTTGGTTTGTTATTTTCTTGTAGGGGTAGTTGGGGTAAGGCAATAAAGGCTTGGCCCAACAAGCCAGTAAAAATCTAGCCGTACTACAAAGGTTTTATTATAAAATCAAAAAGCTGCCGTTATCATTGTATTTCAAATTATTTGACGCTATGGTTACTCCTATTTTGACGTATGGAGCTGAAATTTGGGGTTATAAGCTTTATGACAATGTTGAAAGAGTTCAACAAAAAGCTTGTAAAAATATTCTTTGCGTACGATTAAATACATCTAGAAATGCAGTTTTAGGAGAATGTGGCAGACTACCGGTATTTGTTATAAGTGTTAATAAGTGTATCAAGTATTGGTTAAAATTAATTCAAATGGAAAACTACAGACTCCCTTTCAGAGCCTATAAAATGCTTAAAAATTTAGATGATAGTGGGAAAATTACTTGGGCAAGTCAAGTACGCATTCTACTGCAAAACTTTGGTTTTCATTATGCGTGGTTGGCTCAGGAAGTTGGAAATCCTGATTATTTTTTGTCTTTATTTGTATCAAGAGTCGCTGAAGTTTCGATGCAAACGTGGCATACAAACATTCATAAGGAAACTTCACTTTATAATTATATTACTTTTAAACATTTGTTAGAACCAGAAAGGTATATTGACATTTTACCAGAAAGACACCTCATATCAGCAGTCGCCAGAATCAGATGTGCAGTAGAAAGCAAATTAGAAATTGTAAGAGGAAGAGAACTAAAAATAGAAAGACAGTTAGATTATGTAGATTTTGCAAGAAGAGATCTGTAGATGATGAATATCATTTTTTGTTGATATGTGACTTTACTCAAGCATTAAGACAACATTATCTGCCTGTATATTACACTGAGAATGTATCCTTTGTAAAATTTATTGAACTAATGAAAAATAGGGATAAGCATGTGATTTTTGGCCTTGCCAAATATATTCACCATGGTATACACAAGAGAAAGTTGTCAGAGAGACCACAAGTGTAAGTGATATAAGTATTGTACGGCGAGTGTGTCTGTCTTTTTGTAGTTTTCTTTTTCGGTAGATTTGTAATTGTTACTGATAGTGTTTTAATCTTTGCCCCTTCAAAAGACTTATGTATAATAGTTTGTGTAACGAAAGGCTGGTGGCCTATGTTATTGAAGCAATAAATATATATAAAAAAAAAATGTTACACAAAAATTGGCAATTTTCACCATGATAACAACCTATTGTGTTTAACAAGGGACGTATTGTGCCATCATTATCGTTGCAATTGTAACTGCACTGCCAACTTCCACTTGCAAGCTGAAGACTATAGCGTTCCGTCTAAAAACTGCCAATTTCGCATTTAGTTATTGGCACGGGGGGGGGGGGGGGGGGCTTTTCTAAAATTTAAGCCCAGCATTCTATGCGTATGCCCTCGTTCATATGCACGATAGTTTTCTCTCTTTTTCTATTTTTTAGGCGTGATAGTAACGATATTTTGTATCAGCGACAGGGAGGATAATAATACTTAGGCTACTGGCTAATAAAATAGATACATTTTATTAATGTATTCTTATAAAATAATACTTTGCACGTTTCTTATTTGTTTATTTCCGAGCATTCAAAATAAAACATGAGTCGGGTACACTTCCGGTTACTCCTATAGTATATTATAAATCTGCGCATGCGTAGTCATTAAGCCGCTGGCGCGACTATCAATAAAAATATTTCATCTGATCATAATCGTCACATTTACACAGCACTCGAAATAACTTTTCTCCGACAATTACCTGTAGGGAGATGCAATATCCTATCGTGTATATTGTTATTTCTTTTTTAACAAAACAACAAGTACAATATCTTATCCTTCTCCCTTAATAATGACAAAGTAGAAATTATTGCCCATGACCATATATAACGATGTGTACGTTTTGAGAAGTTATTGTTGACAAACGATTTCTAGTCAGAACAAAACTTTCAGTCGCCAACTACGATTCATAATACACATGCGCACTCATACATCCAGAGCAGACAATCGGAAAACTCAGCATTTTAATATGATTTGTGAGTTCAGCGCGACAGTAACAAACAAGACAAAACCACCGCAAAAAATTCTTAGCTTACAGCTAATCAACGTTAGATATCGCAAATGTGCGTCGTAGGGGCCAGTTTTCCTTGCTACCGCTAACATAAAGGATCTTCTTTAATCCGACCTAAATGTAAAACACATCATAATGTTGTTAATTTTCATTATATCTAGGATAAGTGGGCCAGCATCGACCACAGCAAATCAATCGAAATTCAAAACTCAGTTAGCCAGATGACGTTGGACACTTTATTGAGATGCGCTTTCAGTTATAAAAGCAACTGTCAAATTTTTCTTTAAAATGAGTTGTGAATATTGAAACCTTTTGTTTTCCTCAATAGAGGTCTGTTTTGACAGAAGGAGGGCTTTGAGTTTTGGGCAGACGAAAGAGAACGGAAACAAGAGAAGATACTTGGATTTCTTGGATATTTTGCTTTCCACCAAGGTAGAGCAAACTCGATAAATCACTATCAAAGACTCGTCCTTTGTACAGACACATACGTGTTTCTAAACGATTTTTGTATGTTTATTTCGTTGTTGTTTTCGTTGTTTGCTGTTGTTTTGGTTGTTTTCCTCATCTTCTCAAGTTCATTTGTTGCTATCGGGTCAAAAAGGGCCAGTAGTGCTAACTTTCGATAATTTTTTCACCATTTTTGTTTTGAATGTCAACCATATTTCCTTGTTCTACTCCCCAAGGCATGTTGATATATACAGTGTTCAGCTTGTCAACTAAGCCCGTACGTGTGAAAACTGCATTGTTATTGTTGAAAAGTGACATCTGGTCCGGACTACAATTCAAATGTAAACAATAATAATGCATTTTACAGATAGAGACGCTAAGTTAACAGGCTAAATAGTGAGTGTTTCAACATTCTTTGGGGAGTAAAAAAAAAGGAGTTGCAATTGATATACAAAATAAAAATGATGAAAAGATAATCAAAGTTAGCATTACTGGTCCTTTAAATATGTTAACTTACAAGGAGCTCTCTCTCTCTCTCTCTCTCTCTCTCTCTCTCTCTCTCTCTCTCTCTGCGCATGACCAGGATGAAGATGGCAATGGTCTGACTGATGCAGAGATTCGGGATGAAGTTGACACATTTATGTTTGAAGGTCATGACACCACATCCAGTGGGATCTCCTGGATTTTGTACAACCTTGCCAGACATCCTGAGTACCAGGATAAATGTAGGGAAGAGATCGATGAGCTGATGGAGGGTAAAGAAGAGAAACTCTTTGAATGGTGAGAAGGGATGGATGCGATGGGATATATCTTAATGTTGAGCGTTTGATAGGCATCATAATGATTTCACTGATATAACCTATTCCTTTCCCTAATGCAATCGTGTGGTGGAGAAAGACATGTCATCTTTCCTCTCTGTACATAGACTGAGAGATCCGTCGCTCGAGGGCGCTTTCTACGCTCCCCATACAAGAGGAGGGGAGTGTGCCTAGGGAGCTTCCTCGAACGACGGATCTTTCAGTCTGCTCTGTACTCTTCGTCTGGAAAAGCCACTGGTTGTATCACAGAAAGCATCGGCAGAGACAGACAGGGACCGGTATGGCGGTAACAGATTTTCCACTCGTGAATTGTCGCAACTTGATATTTTATTTACTCAACGCACGAGTCAGTCGTAAAATATATGAAACCAAATCGAATTTAGTATGTAAAGTCGAACCTATGTACAGTTTACGTAATATTAATAGATTCTGTGGTGTCCTCATGATGAATGGTGCCCCGCCCCCGGGGCCTCGCCTCTTTTCTGCTGCGAAACAATGAAGTCACGCGAGATCTGGCTCAGTCTTAGACGGTGTTTTGATGTTGTGAATAGAGATAAACAGCGGGAAAATAAAGAGGGGAAAAATTATACCTGAGTTACTGTAGAATATAGGTAAAATTGGTTTATTGCAGAGCTGATCTGGTATTAATCTAGCAAAGTAATACGAAACTTGCTATCGTCACTGCTAAGTATCAACAGTCGAACCGGACTAGAAATAGAAATTGTGTGTTTCAGATGAAAGTCATCAGTGAATATATTCACTTGGATGCTATTGACTTGCAAAATATCATCGCCCGGTCCGAATGGCTTAGTTAGGTCGGTATAGCCCGTGGGTATAGCATAGATTTTCAATCGAAAACTGGGCTAGAACAAGTTGACAGAATATCATATACATATAGAATCTTTACTGTCTGTGATAAGAGCCATTGTTCTCCATGTTTTTGTTTTCTGATATTTTGGAGGATAAGTAAACGATTTGGTAACCCTGATACCATTTTGATGTCCCTACATACTTATACGTTTGTAAATCCGCTTATAAAAGTGAGAGCCTTGGGTCCCGCCATTACCAAAACCATTGATTCTCTCACTTCTGACACTACTTCCAGGGATGATCTCAGCAAGATACCGTACACCACTATGTGTATCAAAGAGAGCCTCCGTCTCCACCCTCCCGTGCCTTCATTGCAAGGAAATTAACAAAATCTATGACCTTACCCGATGGACGTACGGTACCAGCAGGTCAGCATAAGACAGCACCATTACTATTCGTTCATATGCTGATTCCACTCGACATGTATTGACATGTCTTTATTCTTGAATAATATAGTACGATTTCCACGCCAATAAATTGTTCTTTTTTACGATGTTACGCAGGTATCGGCACTTTTTGCACGTAATTTGAACTGTCAAGAAGCGATATGACAGTGTTCGTTAAATGAATACAGAATGTTGATGGAACGAAGATAAGGCAAATTTGTAGAGAAAAGTTAACGTTTCAGAGATATTATGATGATGACTTAGCGTGCTACGCAGGAATAAAATAACCTAGCTGATGTCTTGATTTCACCACTGTGTGTCCGACTTCTCTATTTGTGACAACCATACGTCCAAACGAGTTCAGTTATCTGCTCAGAATACCACTTTTAATCACTGTCCATAAAAGGACAACATTGACAGTGTACCAGTTAAGGTTGGTCGAAAATGTTTCCGATGTGTTACTCGTAAATAGACCAGCTCCAGAAAGTAATCGACGCCATTGAGACTATGAAAAACGTAACTATGGTTACTCCGTTCTCCCGTAACAACAATCCTAATGATTATTTTCTTTTTTTTAACTATTTAAGACCATCTAGCGGCTGTCAATATCTTTGCTTGCCATCACAATGCTAATATCTGGCCTGATCCAGAGGTTTACGATCCGGAAAGATTCTCCCCTGAAAACATGAAGGACAGACCGCCTCATGCATTTGTACCGTTTGCGGCTGGACCAAGGTGAGAAACTTTATCGTATCTATGTCATTTACAAGCCATGACTTTCCCGTCATATTTGTGAATTTATAAAATGTTCAATACAATCTTAATTTTAATCAATCGTAATAATGAAACGTCACAGCCGTCCAGTATAAAGACAATGCCAATATACCGCCATGGCCGCACTGTCAAATAGTTTGTATCGTACACTGTAAAGTTAAGTGTTAAAGGATAGAACACCAATTAAACGCCTTTTTGTAACACTTTTTGAACGCGTCTAGACGTTCAGAAATTTAACACTACATGTTCAACCAACGTTCAATTTTGAACATACGTGTGCAGATTTTGAACGCTACGTGTTCATCAGACATTATATTGAACACCATGGTGTTCCATATCTGAACACACGTTGCACAGGAAATGTGTTCAAAAAATTGAACGCTTTTACGCGTTCAAAGGGCTGTAACACTTTTTGAACGCATGGACGCCGTTCAACGATAAGTGTGTTAAAGGCTAGAACACATGATGCGCGCTTGTTGAACACCTTTAATTTTGGGCGTTCACGGGGTGTTCAAGCCTTGAAATAACATTACAGACCATTGATATCCAGTAAAATTATTTTATTCTAAAAATACACGAAACATTTCTAGAGTAAAATACAATAATTTACTGTAAAATGGGCAAATAAACATTGCAACTTTGTATGTAAAGTTTGTCAGAGGAAAAAACCAACAGTGTTAACACCTTCCTATCAAAAACATAAGCAATAAAAATCACCATATTGTGGATGACGTTTTATGTTCATACTTGTTTAAAATGTACAAATTAATCTGAAAAAGCTCAAAATTTGGCATACTTATTGTGTTTAAAAGTATATGTATGAAATGCATACTCCATTTTTGTAAGATGGTTCTTAAAGACATTTCCTCTTGTATAGACAATTGTAAATTTTGAAGAAGAAAAAAGTTAGTCAAGGCTTCTCTAGTGAACATGGTATATAGTTGTCCACACTAAAGTAAACACAACATGTCAAAGTGTCAAAGTGTCACAGTAAGGCACAACATGCAGAAAGTGGGGAAAGTTGGTCCTTGGCAGGGTAAAACCTATTTCCTAGTCCAACAAATTCCTTCATAAACAAAAAGGTTTATTTGTTTGTAATATCTTTAAATAAACCCTGAAATAAATGTATGACATTTCAAAATATACTTCTCAGAAATTAAAACATATTCATAAAGACCTTTCAAATCTGGTGTACCCTGCTATTATTTTATACAAATATTTTTACCAAAAATGGTAAAAATCACCCTTAAAATGAAAGAAATGTTCATTTCATCATAACTTGAATATATCACATTCTGGTAATCCCTTTATGTCTTAAAAATGTCTGAAATATCTTTAATGTCCTAAAATTACAAAGTTGCAAATTTCTGCATAATTTGAACAATCTGAAAACGACTATCAGTAGAGATCTATGTCCTAAATATCAAAACTGTTCGATTAGCAGTGTTGAAAGAGATTTTTTAAAGATTTTTTGACCAAAAAATGACAAAAAATTGCCATGAAATATAAAATTTGAATATTTCATCACAACTAGCACAAATTTGACTAAGGTCATTTTTAGGGACATGTTTACCAAATATTGAAGACGGCAGAAAAATAGAAGAAGATTTTTGCCAAAGAATAGCAAAATTAGCCTCAAAAATATAAATTTGCATATTTCATCATAATTTGAACATATCTGATTAGGGTAATCCCTTGGGACCTGATGTACAAATTTGAGGACAATGCTACACATCCACCTATTTAGCTGACAGCAAAGCTAAAAACCAGTTGCTAAGTACAAGAGACGTGTTGAGCTACAATACAAAATAATCTACGGTTTGGTAGCACGCTATGATCAACTAAATGTTACAAGGGCATAAGCTTTCAAAGACGTGAAGTCTCCTTCATCAGATGCAAGGGGGGGATGAAAAATTGAAGCAGAAAGTGACAGAAAATTCAGAGTGAAAATTTCAGAAAAATCAGTAATTCAGAGCGGACATTTTTACTCTGAATGGTCTGTCGCTTTCAGCTTTAATTTAAATAAGGGAGACTACACGTCTGTGAAAGCTTATTCTCCGACAACATTTAGTTGATCATAGCATGCTACCAAAGCTTTGATTAATTCAGAACAAAAATACAGAAATTTATCAAAATTCAGTTACTGACCCTTGGAAGTTTAAATCTACATTAGAGATGAACTGAGGTTCTCAAGCTTGTTTCCAGACAGCTACCTGTACACTCATCTTCTTCGTTATCTGTACCACCAGCTTCTATAACAACTCTTCGATTTTCAGTTAAATCCAACTTTTTACATCCTGAAAAATGCAACAATAGGTAATATGGCGAGATGAAACTTTAAATGAAAGACAAGGAGCTGATTAGGTTAAGGAAAAGGGGAGACTTTCATATACAGTGCCTCTCTTCAATACTGTTACAAAATATTTGCTGCTTCTTGTCATCAACTGATTAAAATAAAAAAGCCAAACTCTCATATGCTGAAACAATACATTTTATACTCTACGATGTTTAACTGATGTTTTACATGCGATTGTGTTTGCTAAAAGACATGTATTAGCTGTGATTACGCAGCAGTACTATGCAAGGCGTATCGATAGCGCTCAGGTCAAGGGTTATCGCTACAGATGTGTTTTGATGACCCTTGACCCGAGTGAGATCGATCGATAGGCTATGGCCAAAAGTACCACTGCGTAGTCACAGCTAATTGTTGGTATAGCAGCCATGAAAGAAAAAAAAGGTTTCCTCACGTAGTTAAGCTATTTCAAGGTACAATACAATTAATTTCAAAGGACGATAATATAGATGCTTCAAAAATCTAATACCTTTTACTATTTTGGAGAGGAAACTTACCCTTTCTGGTCTTGCTTCCGCACGATCACGACTTCAGCGTGCGCTTACAAGAAAAATGTCGCAACTTCCGTTTGATGCATCATGGGATAGGAAAAGGCACCAAACTTGAACACCAAGTGTTTGAAAGTAGAACGCCTCTTGCACGCCGATGTTAAAATTAAAACGTTCATGGTGGTTTTCAGATTTTCTTTTCTAATTTTTGAACTTTCAATCCGTAATAAACGTGTAAAATTATTTTGTATACTTCCTTTTTAGAAAAAAATATGCTTTCAGCAATTGTCGGCCGGAAATATTTTTCACTTAGTGTGAAATTCGTTACACCAAAATCCGTGTACGTTTACCGGACAGTGAAGCAATTGTAAATTTAATATAGTCATTGTAAAGTAAAAACACAAAAAGATTGTTAATTGTTTCACAGTATTGTAAAATTTCTGTGATGCTCAGTTTTGAACACTTGAAGGAGATGGTTGTTAACACTACGTGTTCAGGTTTAGAACATCATTGTTAATATATGAAGACTGGTGTTAACAATATGAACACTAGCCGTTCAAATTTGAACACCGACATGTACATTTTGAACGCGTAAAGACGCGTCTAGCGTCCGATATTTTTACAGTGTACATTGAGAGTTGGCCAATAAGATATCGTTCACCAGACCATCGACAGAACTCTTATATGCGCCATCAATATACTGGTATGATGTAATTGCAAATATAAAAATCTTTTGTCATAAACTTTAGACACTCATCTTCCAAATAAATTAATAGGCCAACATTTCATTCTCTGTTTACGATCTCTCTTTATGCTGACAATAGTATTTCTTTTACGTCCGCAGGAACTGCATTGGCCAGAATTTTGCAATGAATGAGATGAAGGTGGCTATTGCCATGACAATCCATAGATTTGAATTATCCGTCGACGACAGTAAACCTCCAAGCCGTACGTGTCTGTTGGTGTTGAAATCCAAAAACGGCATTCATCTACATATCAAACCAAGGAAGACGATGTAACTTGATTCTGAAGTTTTTTCCTTTACTCTAATCGTTGTCTGTGAACATATAATCATCGTATAAATCTTGCTCTACTTCATGTAAAGGACACGAGTTGAACTTATTGAATTTAAAAATAACAGGAAGGATCTCATCTGTTACGGTACCGTGGCAGTCACATTGTCGTTTACAAATCGACCTGTCATCTTGATTACATTGGCAACAGTTGTTCGCCTCTTATGTGGACTGTTATGGAATTTCAGTCTTAGATGATATCATATTATGGTATTCCTCGACATATACACCAATCAAGTTACCAACAAACCTAATTGATTGTTATTTCAGGTATCTTTGGTGACTGAGTTATGTTATCAAAAAAAATTCTGTACTAAACAGATGTTCCTATTCTTTGAGTCTACAATAGATATCTTTCCTGGATGAAAGCGTAATTTTTTCGAAACTATGCAAACCTGATGATTTTTCAACCTCAGTCTATTCGGAGAGAGCTCATACAAAAACTTATCTCACTTAAAATAAAGAAAAAACGTACGGATAAACATCATGACTGTTATATCTTACATTTTCGGAGTTATTGTACCACGACTCCTTGAAAAAAGATGCATTATGGAATTGTACAACTGGATAGCACCCAAATTGCGTGTTTTTACTTGAACTGAGAGAGAGAGAGAGAGAGAGAGAGAGAGAGAGAGAGAGAGAGAGAGAGAGAGAGTGTGTGTGTGTGTGTGTGTGAGAGTGTGTGTGCGTATGTGTCTAACCTATGAGTTCACTATATACCAGTTTTGTTTGAGAAATATATTCCGAAATTAAAAATTGTACCTGTAGCTCTCCATATTTAGTTATCTTCTTTCTTTAACGTGATAAAACGTTGAGAAAATCTACTGTACTTCTTCGACATCAAACTGATATGTATATCTGCACGAGAATACTGAAGTAAGCTCATTCATCAGTATTTTTTTTCAATAAATCTAAATAACCAATAGAAGTTATTCGTTCCTTCTGACTATTTCTTTAATGACTGAAAATCATCTCAGCATTTGAACCCCCAGTTCTGACATGTATTTGCATTTTCACTTTTTTACAAATCATTCCAAGGTTTAGAGTCTTTAAAAATTAGAACACTTTAAGTGGAAGCTGTGACAGTGGAAACATTTTATTTTAGGGACTTAGAGTGATCAACATAAATGTATCAGAACACCAATATAACGTCAATGTTTTCATTGAATAGCAGTTTATCTTGTTTTATTTGATTCTAATTTGTTCCCTTCGTCTCAGCACAAATACGATAGATACGGAAATAATATTATAATGTAAATGCAATTCTATGACTTGAAATGAGGAATTGGTTAGCCGATCATATAGCTGGGTCTGAAATAGGGCGAGTTACAGTATAGGTATTATATACTTCAAAACAACAGAATGGTTGATTATCAAAGATTTTACCAATTATCTTAAATTTTTAATGTTTCTCAATTCTCAGTTATCGATAGTCTTGATATGAACGTAATCGCTAATAGCATACATAAACCATATATAGTAATACTTTTTACATAGTTGCTGTCGTTCTCGATGTGTACATATTGGTATTTTATTCAATTTTTTTAGTATTGATAAATAACTGATCGAGTATACGGCCTGAATTCCACAGGTTTGACCCTTTGAGTGCCGACGTCATTTTTTGTCACCTGTATAAAATATAACCCAGACAACATTTTTGCAGGTCCAATTATTTTTTTTAAGTTTTTTTAAGTTTTCCCAAAATTTTGACCCAAAACTGGATTCTGTGAAAAGTGCTATCCATTTGGCCCAAAATTTTCAAAAGAATTACAGAAAAATTCATAAAATTTGGTAAAAATGTTGCACTAAAATTTTGGTCAGAAAGGGTTAGGCTGGTCATTGATTATCAATTACGCAATCACGGTCGTCTCTTTGCAAACATGATGACACTAACCAAGGAATGGTTCATCAGATGTTGAACAAATTATTCAGAGTGCTGATATGTGTTTCGCCTTACAACGATTTGCAATTCTTCCTCACAGTTAATCTAGATGTGTGTGTGTGTGTTTGGTTTGTTTTTGGGTTTTTTTAGCATTCCACTTTCAGTTGCTAGTCATGTGAATATGTTTCAAAAGTGGTATAGCTGTCAAATCTTTTAGTGGCCATGCTGCCCTGTATATTTATATATTTCCGTCTGGATGCAAATTCTAGTTCCTCATTGACCATTGATAATTATAACAAGAACGTGACGACGAAACTCGTTGCGTTTGACCTCAAATCCCCTCCTCTCCCCTCAATGGAATTTTGGAAGTGCGAAAATCTATCGACAAAATCAGAAGTGCTCAATTATTACAGTTGGGTGGCCCTGTACTGTATACCTTCGAAATAAGTACTCTCCATCGAACAAAAAAGCGATGACACCGATCAGAAGATGATAACGATTTTGATGATTATCTGCGCGCGTCATTGCAAAAAAAAACTTTAAAGACATTACAGGCATTATTGATATTGATCACTGCGTTATTTAAAGAGACATGTTGAAATGAACAGTGTTTAGCCTGGCGTCACTGTAAATGCGGGGGAATGTTAATTTTAAGGGGAATTTTTTACAGGGCAGGGGAAAATCGACAGTTTTTTTACAAGGCAGGGGAGCTTCATGTCTGCGGGGAATGATAAAATTTTAAGCGGAATTTTTTTCCAGAGCAGGGGAAATCGACAAGGAGCGGGTCAAAATGAAGTTTGAGTGCGGTAGGGGAAGTCAAAAGATTTTTAGTTGGAAGGCAAATTATGAACAGCTAATTACAATTAATTGTTAATAATTGTAATGATTAATTCATTGTAATAACCCTCTGGACTTAAAATTAGTCAGTTCACATTACTTGTCATGCACAAAGTATCTTATCACAGGAAGGACCCATTAGAAAGTGCATTGTTCGTTGGCTGCACCTGAGCCTACGACTACAGTAGTACGACGCCCGTGAAATTTCCACGTCAGCCCGTGATTATGTCACTGGATGCATGTGATCATGTGAGTTGCATTTGTCTGACATTGCATAAGCACAGGGGTCACCTTGTTGCTGAGCTCAGAGGATTTGTCTGAGTGCTGCTAAAGCCTATTTTAATTTACTGCAGTCTCGCAAAGACCGCAGCAGAACAAGCTCTCCCTCGGTGACGGCTGGTGTTTCAAGGGGAATTGCAGTGCGCTCGTGCAAGAGTTGACGAAGCCTAGGATACTGAACTAAAATGACAGCCCAAACTTTCATCTCTGAGCTCACCAGAAAAGCAGGCTTGTTCCTGCGTGCAGACGTTGTACTGGTAGCCATAACTGTTGCGATTACGATCACCGTCTTGGTCAAGCTGGTCCAGTCACTACGTCAAATGAACGAACACAAGCGAGTGCTCAAAGATTTCGGTGGCCCTCAGGCGCATTGGTTCTTTGGTCACGTGAATTTGGTAAGCCCTATACATTGAACTTTATCAGAATACCGAATAACAGAGGTCGGAGAGGTCCCCGGGGCAAAGGTCTCAGACATTGTCACAGAGGCCTACGTTTTGAATGTATTATGTAGGCCTATATGTGCATGCTTCGTACTGGCCGGGAGTATAAAATCCGGTTGTCACTTTAGGATTCGGAGTCCCGCCTTTGCATACTCTACGATCTCGTTTTAATCAATTTCTCATTTACAGTTTTACGGTGGAGATGAAGGATTTGACCAGCAAGCAGCGGCTAGCACCAAGTACAACTATGCCTTCAAGTTCTGGATAGGAGCGTTTACCTGTGCCGTGACTGTATCACACCCTGATAGTGTCAAAGTGTTGTTAGCAACCTCAGGTGAGTGTATAAAAAACATAAGAAAGATCCAAAGGGTGAAAACTGTGTTCATGTTGACTTCGTGACTTTTAAAGTCACTGAAAAAGTTACTATAGACTACTAGTATCATTCAATGGCGTTTGTCTACGTTTTTGCGGAGATCAGTAACTGAACACGAGATCTTAATCCTTTGAGCGCCAAAGTCAATTTGTGTAGCCTTGATAAAATTTACCCCACTCAATTTTCTCAGATATTTGCCAAAATTTTGATAACAAACCGTAGCTTATGAAATTTGATGTCCATTTGTTCCAAAAATTAAAATCAAAATAAAAAATTCATAAAAAATCGGTGATAATGTTCACTAAAATTTTGGTGGAAATATTACAGCACTCAAAGAATTAATCAACAGTTCACACCAATCCGTGATAGTTGGTAGCTAATGACCGATATGGGAAGTTAAGGCACTGTCAATTCGGCTGTAAAACGTAATGAACACGTAATATTACAATGTCCAAACTCGTCTTTTAGTCAGTACGACAAAGTTTTATTTCGATTTTACTCTTTCTGCAGAGCCAAAAGCCGACTTTATCTACGACACACTACGTCCATGGCTTGGCGATGGCTTGTTGCTAAGTAACGGAAAGAAGTGGGCAAGAAACAGAAGGTTGTTGACCCCTGGATTTCACTTTGATATCCTGAAACCTTACGTCAATGTTTTCAGTGAGTCCACCAAAATCATGCTTGTAAGTAATTTCGAAAAATATGCAAAACAATGGACATTTATCATTCTGTAAAATAATATTTCTGTATGGAAACACGGTCAATTATCAGGATCAGTGTTAAATGACTTGAGATTTAAGACGAGAAAGATAATGATGTCGTCAATGACGATCAGGGCGACAAAGACGAAAAAGGCGACGACGAAGATGATGATGATGGTGGTGGTGGTGGTAGTGGACTCGTTTGTAGAACAGTAACCTACAATTTTACTGGAAAACATCTTTATTTGGTAAAGATAACTTTATTATTCAGTAATATTATATAGGGCTCAGCCCTTGGTGTCGCCCCAGGGGTAAAATTTAGAAATTTTATTTGTTTTGATTCATGATAAAATAGAATGAATTGTTACTTGCTATATACGTTTGTGCGACAACTATGCCCAGTTTACCCTCTGGTGAAACAGTTAACGTAGACGATGTCAGACCCTGCAGGTATAGATTTTCTATAGTGTGTAAAAATGTTGGACAAAAATTGGCAATTTTCAACATGATAACAACCTATTGTGTTTAACAAGGGACGTATTGTGCCACATGATCATTATCGTTGCAATTTTAACTGCACTGCCAACTTCCACTTGCAAACTGAAAATTATAGCGTTCCGTCTAAAAACTGCCAATTTTGTGTTTAGTTATTGGCACGGGGGG
This sequence comes from Ptychodera flava, assembly GCF_041260155.1. Taxonomy (NCBI): domain Eukaryota; kingdom Metazoa; phylum Hemichordata; class Enteropneusta; family Ptychoderidae; genus Ptychodera; species Ptychodera flava. The sequence goes on along the minus strand of NC_091944.1, from coordinate 31,501,510 downwards.
CGCTTTTCTAAAATTAAATTCCAGCATGCTTTGCTAATGCCCTCGTCCATATGCACGACAGTTTTCTCTCTTTTTCTTTTTTCTAGGCATGATAGTAACGATATTTTGTATTAGTGACAAGGAGGATAATAATACTTACTGGCTAATAAAATAGATACATTTTATTAATTGCATCTTATAAAATAATACTTTGAAAGTTTCGTATTTGTTTATTTACGAGCACTCAAAAAAATATGGGGGCGCCCATGTGAGTCGGGTACACTTCCGGTTACTCGCATAGTATATTATAAATCTGCGCATGCGTAGTCAGTAAGCCGCTGGCACGACTATCAATAAAAATACTGCATCTGATCATAATCGGTACATTTACAAAGCACTCGAAACAGCTTTTCTCCAACAATCACCTGTAGAGGGATATAACATTCGATATGTTTATTGTTATTTCTTTTTTACAAAACAACAAGTACAGTTTCTCGTCTTTCTCCTTTTATTATGACAAAATAGAAGTTATTGCCCTTGACCATATATCACGATCTGTACGTTGTGCGAAGTTATTGTTGACAAACGACAATCTGCAGGACAAGATTTCTGTCACCAACTACGTTCCGTAATACACACACGCACTAGCACATCCTGAGCAGACAATTGGAACACTCAGCATTTAGATATGATATGTGAGTTCAACACGTCAGTAACAAACAAGACAAAAATACTGCAAAAAATTGAGAGCTTACAGGTAATCAACGTTAGATATCGCAAATGTGCGTCATAGGGGCCAGTTTCCTCGCTACCGCTAACAGAAAGGATCTTCTTTAGTCGACCTAAATGTAAAACACATCATAATGTTGTTAATTTTCATTATATCTAGGATAAGTGGGCCAGCATCGACCACAGCAAATCAATCGAAGTTCAAAACTCAGTTAGCCAGATGACGTTGGACACTTTATTGAGATGCGCCTTCAGTTATAAAAGCAACTGTCAAACAGCAAAGTAAGTAATCTTTCTTTACCAGATATGAACTGAAAATGCTCACGTGTTTCATTATATATTGCAGTCATGTGTAAATTTGAACCCTTGCCACATGCTTGCAACTTCATTGAAAGTGTTATGATCAACATAATGAATAATATTCACCACAGATTAATTCTAAATCCAAGTGTATATCCCCAATCAGCAAGCTCATTAAAATATGTAAATTAGGAATTGACTGAAATGTTCTCATTAAATATGCAAATTAGGAATTGGCTGAAGTAAAAATGTTAAATGACTTTCAATAATGTCGTATCATAGTGTCTTGAATGTACACAGCAATTCGTCAACTTTCGTCTAGTCAAGACAGATAAATATCCTTCATTAGGAAAGTTCATTAAATTTGCAAATAAGGAATTGGCTAAAGAAATGCGGACTTTCAATGTTGTATCATAGTATCTTTAATGTACATAGCAAGTTTCATCAAATTTGATCTTGTCAATAAAGATAAATATCTCTAATTAGGAAAGTTCATTAAATATGCAAATTAGAAATTGGCTAAAGTAAAAAAGTTCAATGACTTTCAATAATGTTGTTTTATAGTATCTCCAATATATGTAGCAAGATTCATCAACTTCGGTCGAGTCAATTCAGATATATATCCCTAATCAGTGAAGTTCATTAAATATGTAAATAAGCATGAAGTAAAACTGCTTAATGATTTTCAATAATGTTATATCCCAACTGTTTAAGCGTCGAAAGGGGCCAAATAAATCACAGTCGAATCTTCAAGACATTTTAACTCTCTTACATGAGATGGAAGTAGATGAGATCCCGTGTTTTGTAGCGAAGGATCTAACGAAGTTGCCGCCAGTCAATTTCAATCACATCGATGTGTCGTCTTTATTGTCACAAATGAATCAGATGAAATATGACATTGATACTCTCAAACTCGGTGTTGACAATATGTCAAAACTTTATTTGACCACCTCTGATGATATTCGACAAATCAAAGATCGAATATTGGATGTTCCTCAGAACTCCAAGGTAGGAGCACGTCTGCAAATATCCGACATCGACCATACGCACGTTGAAGCGAAATCGCCCATTGTTGATTCAGTCAAAGTGCTTGACATTGACCAGACACCTGTTAACAGTGCTTCGGTGAATGAATGTGATAATGAAGATGCTGAATTGGAACAGAATGCGGACAGGACAGTTGTATGTAGTCAGAATGCTACGGCTGACAAGAACGATATGCCAGATACAACTGAAAATGGTTTTACCACAGTTACATACAGGCGGAGACATAAAAGCTATGCCGATGTGGTTGCAAATGGGCAGTTCAAGAATCCGGTGTCGTCCAATGACCGTGATACTAGTGCTCCCGCCTCATCGAACAAGGGACTGATTCAACCCGCAAAGTTAACTCGAAATAAATTATACTTGGAAAAAGAAAGCACACTGGACTTCAACAAGCAACGTCGCAAAGTAAACGCGTCTTCGTGAGTCGACTGAAGCCAGAGACGAACACTGAACACCTTGTGCGGTATATCAAGGAAACTATGCGTATTGACATCAGTGATTGTGAAAAACTTCCAACCAAATATGACACATATGCTTCGTTTTGTGTCGCCGTAAAATCTGAAAACTTTGCGTCCTTGATGTCCCCCGATGTATGGCCGGAAGCAGTGTGCGAATTAAGGGACCGAGCACAATTAACGGCAGGGGGGGGGGCGGAAGAGAAAATGGGGGGGCCACGAAAAAAAATGAGTGTTCTTGGGGTGGGCCATGAAAATTCCAGGGAAAGTAAGGGGTGGGCCACCAAAATTTTTTACACCATGACAGACAGAGAATATTTTTCAGCATTTTTGTTCCCTGTGAAGCTGGAGTTCCTTGTTAAACTTCTTGTAGCATGATGAAATACCAAGTCTTAAACCTCACAATGCAGTTGTTATGTGTAAAATGAGCAATATTATTATTGAAAATTGACTTCATTTGTCATCAGTAATAATGGTTGGTAATGATACAGAGGCTCGGTTGAAACTGGTTATTTCATCATGCTATAGGAATCCCTTATAGAACAGGAATGCCTGTCAGTACCATGTGAAATTAGCATTCACATGGCTAGTTGGCATGGCTTAATGCATGTGCATAGGGAATAGGCAGTCAGGCAGTCCACATTCATTTCAGAAGCACGTTGGTAACATGTGTATAGGCCGAAATATTTAAATGAGCTAGCCATTCACACACATGTGAATGAATGGTTATTCTGAATCCACTCACATGTATGTGAACCAATGGTTATTTTGAATGCACATATGAATGACAGGGTCATCCTGGCAGAAAAAGAGCACCATGAAAAGTACTGATTTGACACCCGATTTCACTTATTTTGATGTTGCCGTTATGAATTTGGTAAACATTGTTACATTTGCATGTTTGCAAGGTGTAAGCAAACATCAAATAAGTGAAATCAAATTCCAGTAAAATCAAGTACTACAATTGGTTGGATATGTAATTTAACCATATTTGGCCTAAAACTAAGACAGGCCAAAACAGAGTTAAAAGCAACTCTGACTCACCTGAACACAGCAAACACAAGCAGACTCACCTTTCCAAACGTTCAAAATAAAAAGCACAAAACATATCTGTAAGTCTGATGACCAATTTAATAAATTTTTGGCTTTAACAAATTTCATAGACACAGTGAAAAGTGATTTAGTCAAAGATTAGTTTTTAAAAGAGTTCATTTAACTCTGGCCAAGTCTCGTCTTTCATGTCCTATTTTGTTTTGAAATTTGACATTGAAGACTTCTTTATGTAAGTCATGATTATTCTTGCCAAAGTTCTCTTGGGCCTTGGCTGACATGCACACTGAAATGAAACAGAAAGGAGAGAATGAACTTAGCAACATTTATTAAGACGACAACTTTACAATAAAGTTTCAGAACATGTGTGTGATTTGTTACATACACATAGAGGAATTTTTTACATACATCTTTGCGAGTGCAAAATTAATACATTGAAAATGTAACATATATGTCTAGAAATGTGCTTGTGTACGTTGTATTGACTTGACTAGTTGCCACAGCCACTATACCGATTAATTTATGTACATCTTTACAAAGTGAGGGCATCACAATTCATAATTTGAATCAATACAAGAAAGTATGTTAATACATTAGGCAAAACAAGTTATTGAACTCAATAAAAATTACAGCTGCTGTCCCTTGAAAATTAAGACGTATCACATTTCTAAACATTTTTTCTGTCTTTCAATACAAGGCTTCTTACCTGGCAATATCATATTAACAATGGATTTTAAAAGTAACCATGTACAAAAGAAGTAAAAAATGCAAGTAAGACCGGGTGGTACAAACAATCATAAGTTTACATAGCCATGTTCATCCTACGATCTACCGGTAGTTTGGTTTTTTTTAATATTTTCATTTCGCCTATTTTTTTATAGCAGTGTTTTTGCACTGAGTGAGACCATGGACGCAAACTAAGCTTAGGCGTTGTTCAAGCCCAGCTTTGTTTTGCGTTAATGGCCACACTGTACACCTCCCTCCGCCCTGTCCAGGTATACAGATACGTACTTTCTTTTCACCCCTAAAGCTCGGGTTAAAAATGTCGGGCCATATACAAAACCAAGCTTCCAGGGAAAACATCAATGTGCAGAGAAAAGCCTCTCTATAAGGCATACTAATTTCGTAATTGCCCTTTATAAATATGCATTTCAAATACTTACCGGATGAATGGAAAATTATCGTCCACGACGACTTGCTATCTCGGCCACTGCATCCAACACTGTCGCGGGGAAATACACTTTACCTTCATGCCAACTGAAACATTACCACTTAGACCTAACTCACTTGCTGTTTTGACTCAAAATGTGTCGTCACTGGGGGAAGAAATGACCGAGAAATCAGCCATAATTCGTGAGATTCAGCTGGTCTGAACAGCCATACTTCAAAAAAATCTGCGCAATCTCATTTGAGAGATGCAATGTGATATCCGACAACGATCGTGTGGGAACACAAAGCATTGGTCAAATTCGAAAGGTCAAGGGTCGTGATCGTCGCAAAATTTTGACATTTCAAGTACGCGTAAACTGTTCCTTTAGATTTTTCCAATAAGCAAAAATTGACTTTATATGAAGAGATCAGTTACATGTAAAATACGGACGTCCAACACACTAAGTGAACCCTGTTGCAATTCTGATCAGCCTCGTTAAATCCAAGCGTACTCATTAACGGGACCCTTACGTTCTAGCTGTGGAAACGCAGCTATCTGTTGGCGGGGTAGCGGGGATCGCTATGCGGGTCAAAGGTCAACCCGCGGTTGACCTTTGACCCGCATAGCGATCCCCGCTACCCCGCCAACAGATAGCTGCGTTTCCACAGCTACTTACGTTCATACCCTGTTGCGTCCCGTCCACTCTTCCAACACAACTCTTTCCAAAGTCACGACATCATACATCGTCAGAACCGCTAGTTCATCCGGCTCGACTTTTGAACGGTTTTGGGATCAACAGTACCTGTACTGCGTTTCCATTAAGTTTTATGTAAGTTGTAATCGCGAAAGTTTTACTATGGCAGATGCGGAACCGTCGCAAGTGTGTTCGTCGTTGTGTGATGATCTGACGTACATGTACATGACTGCACATCATAGCCAGTTGCTGACGGACGTACGCGAAAACATGGACCGTACGAGAAAAATTTAATGACAGATCCAACCATATTACGTCTGGAAATGTGAGTACCTTTCAATAGAATGCAGGTTCCGATCATATGGATATTTAGCGGTGAACATGTGTTATTATTGCACATTTTGAAAATAAAATAAACGATGTTTAAAATTTTATCTGTGCTGATTTAATTTAGAGGCTGCTCACAGACGTTTGTAGCCATCTGCATGACTTCCCTCTTGTCATATCCATTGGTTTATACTGAAAATCCCTGGTCTCGTTTTTTTGAATGGAGATGAATGAAACTAATGCTAATTATATTTATGAGGCTGTAACTTCATAATTTTGGCAGAAATTGTGTTCTTCGTACATCGACTACAGGTTTTTCTCTCTTTTCAAAATCATGTTAGCCAGTATTGCTAATGTTATTCTATTTTCTAAAACACGTTCAAATATCCAGTCTTCACAACCTGTATTATGTACAGTCAGCATTGTTATTGTTGGTAAACACATTTTGGTCTGGACTAAACTTCAATTGAACACAATAACAGTGAACTTTTATAATATACATGCACACAAAGTGTATGTTGGTTGTATTGATAATATCAACGAGCTAATTCAACTTAAATTTGTAAACCAATGAAGTAAGTGCAGTTGATACATAACACAAATATTAACAAAATCAAAAACTTACAGCTTTATACTGTCACTTTAAAATGGCAAACCGTTGCTTCTGTAGCCACTAAATATTTAAGTCTGAGAACAATTTAACTGGTAAATGTGACCCACGTGGCATTTATATAGTGCAAACATGAGTAATTTCACCTGAAAAACTTAACCCAAGTAAAATCAACTCTACACATGAGTGCCGCCTAATTTATTTAAATTAAATAGACAATAGGGATGTGAAAACATGAGAATTGACAACAAGTCAGTCCTTGGAGTTTATTAATGCATGTCTAAATTTTTACCGCCACATGTGTAAGCTACCATTCAATCCATTGACAATCTTCCCTTCTATCATGAATTCAATAGGACTGCTAATGAATGGTTACTTCACATGGCTGAGTCTGATTTCACATTCATAGCCAGTGATGAATGTTCAAATTTTAACATGTCATATTTCCAATACTGGCATGTGGCAGGTTGTGACTGCTATGGACTGCCTATTTTTCCTCAAATAACCATTCAACCTGTTCCACACAGGAATGTGGACTGGCTAATAGGCAGTTCAGAACTAGAATACGTAGTGGACACACAGGAAAAAAATACTGAAAAAAAGGGAGGAAAAAATGGCATTAATGGGTCTTTATAGTTAGCCCATGAAGGACTATTCCAATGGCAGACTTTCATTACAGTGGAGTAACATTGAATATCTTGGGTAGTCATAGAAAGGCAGACACTGGGTTGTGGAAAGTGCATTGAAATCACAACGGTCATGTTATACATTTTTCCCCAACATCTGAAAACATCATACAGATACTCAGTTGAAGTAAAGTTATTTTATTTGTTTATTATTTATATATTTATTTGTTTATTATTTATTTCAAGAATGCAAGAATGTTGTTTTCACTAAAGCATATATTAAAAGTTATAAGGATTATATATATGTGTACAACTTTGTACCTATGTAATCTTTCTTTTTTGGGGAGGGGGGGGGGGCCACAAAAATTTTGTTGCCGGTGATGGGGGGGCCACTAAAATTTTTGCTGGTGTTAGGGGGGGGGCCTGTAAAAAATATACGCACCACATATTTTCTCTTCCGCCCCCCCCCCTGCCGTTAATTGTGCTCGTTCCCTAACGTCGGTCCGACGGTCCGAGACCGACAGATTTCTCGTCGGGCCAAAAGTTTTCAGCAACATGTCGGTCCTTATGACCGACTGGAATTTGGAATAAATAATTTAAATTTCTCCGTCAAGACCTCTAACAGATGCAGATGATGACTGACTTTGAATCATGTAATTCAGACTTGAATGCCATGCACCTATTTATGTTTTCCACCGAAGGAGTGCGGGGCAACAGGGTTGATCGCACTTTGTATCCTGGTAGTAGGGAATTTGCTATGGTACGCCCGACAGGGAGGGGGGTTGACAATGTCGCAACATAGTAATTTTTTATTTTGCGACATTTTACATTTACTAATAGTCTAATCCCTGCGATCGGCGCGCAAAGCACAGTGCAGCTAATTATATTCAGATCAGTATGAATTACGTCCGTGCATGCAGATTCTGGCAATGGAATGGATTGATTGTGCAACAATGCGATATAATATTATAATAATACTCGTCTAGTGAGTGTACCCTGGTAATGTTAGCATATCGGTGTTATATGACGACAACACCCAGTATCACTTCACTAGTTCCACACTTCAACTTTTCGGAATTTATAATACAGCCCTTCATTTTATCAAACTGACTCAGTTTTCTTTACTTTGATTTTCAATAGAAGCGTTCAAAACATAAACGGTTCATAGAGGAGTTTAATATGCTGCTGCAGCAAGATTTCATTGGAAAAATACACATGACAAACGCCGCTCTCATTTTGCTATCTAGATCGAGCGTATAGAAATTGCAGACAACATGAACGGCACACGTCACTCGCGGAAATGAATGCATAATTTCTGATCGAAAAGTTTTGCCTGAGCGATTGCTGGGTCTCATCGCCCTTTGAAAGCTTAAAGTTATTAAAATGACTCTGAAAAGTTTGACAGACACTCGATAGGCCTACTGCTGAAAAACATCGCGACACAATCAGTTAATGATACCGTAAACTCTTAAAAGACGCAATTTTTGCGACATTTAGGCTACAGCCCAGGATGACGGTGAGTTTTGCACGCCAGTCGTAAAACGGTATACATAGAAACAATTTGAAGCCCTACTCTCGGCCTCTGAGAGTGAGTATACAAGACGGATCGTGCAACTCGACAAAACTGTTACGACAAGGCCGCTTTGTTTTATAAAATGTACAACAGTCGGCCTTGTGAACTTTGGGTTGAAGACCAACGAGCAAGCAAAATGTTCTAGCGGTCCACAAACAAACGCAGCGAAACGTAAACTTGACTGTCGACTGCAGGTAGCACAATTGCGCTGTCGTGTAACATCTAGTCCTTATATCGGGCGTACATGTAGTTCAAAACCATGGAGCTAAAAGATACCTCCATGTTCAAAACCAAATATGTTTAATCGACAGCACTGTTCTCGTAGTAGATTTTTGTCTTAATGTCAATTTATCTAATATGTATACCGTATACTATTTTAATGAAAAGACTTGTATGAAAAAACAATCTAGAAAAGTTGCGATACTTGTCCTTTTGATCAAAAGTATAACTTAATCTGTTTCTTCATGAATGCAACAGAGGCCACATTTAAGCATATTTATTTTTTGAAAAATGTTGAACTTAAGTAATCCATACGTCATATCAAAATACAAACCAGTTATTTTTTCCCTTCTGTTTTACATTATAATAAAAGGATGTAGTGATCAATGTTTACATAAAAAATTTATTCATACACTCCCCTTACTCATGACTGTTTTCAGGGTACTAATTAAGCTATTCACTCACTCTTCTACCACTCGTGTTGGCTAATTTCAGAAAAGATTTTCAGCTCGCCAAACATTTCCAAATCACAATATCACATGCCCTAGTGTAGTGTACAATTGATAAATCCATGCGCATGACAGTTAGGAAGATAAGGGCTGTGATCTTTTTCAGATTCCATATCATGTAGTTGAATGATTCATGATCATTCACTTGCACTATTCTGCTATCTATGTGAATAATATTCCTTTGGAGTGAATACTTGCTGACTCTATTAATAAAAGGACATGGAAAATTAAAGATTACAAAATTCAAAAGCATATTATTGGTGGAGAGAGTGTTGACTTTAATGGTAATACAGGTCGTTAACAACTGCATTTACTGAGGACCGCAGTTTTCTGTAAGGACCTGAAGCTTTGGCTTGGTGCAGGTCCTTATGACCTGAAGCTATTTTCTCTTAATTTCGCACACTGGCCGGAAGGTGTCCTTATTCGGAAATTTTACCAACCTCGTAAATCCTAGATGGAGAATATTCGGATCGTTTCGTATAACTGTCGCTCTATCAAGAATTCACTTGAAACTGTTAGAGAAGTGTGCGATACTCATGACATTTGTTTATTACAAGAGCATTGGCTGACTAAAGATGACATTTCGTTTTTATCTCGTATTCATAAAGAGTTTGACTACTATGGGGAGTCCCCTGTTGATACAGGTGAAAATATTTTGATCGGTCGTCCGTTTGGAGGGGTTGCCATTTTATGGCGTAAATCTATTGGTCACATGATAACAGTACGTTCGTTCAATGATAATAGAATCATTGGAATTGAGGTAGCCAATGACAATTGTAAAATGTTAATACTCTGTGTTTACATGCCTACTTGTAATAGGGAAAATCATGATGATTTCACTGAATATTTAGCAAAGGTTCATTCTATTGCTCAGTCTAGCAACTGTTACAGTACAATGATAATTGGAGACTGGAATTCAGATCACAACTCCCTCTTTGGTAAATCATTGCTGAGCTTTTGTAACGAATACAACTATTTTGTGTCAGATAATGTCTTACTACCAGAAAATTCTTTCACATATGTTAGTGACGTGCATGGCACAACATCCTGGCTAGATCATTGTATTTCTTCATACACAGCTCATCAATGTATTGAGTCTGTAGAAATTTTGTATGATGTAATCGTTTCTGACCATTTCCCACTTAGTATTAAGTGTGACATTGGTACCATACCTTCATGTGAAAGTAATGACTCGGTTAAGAATGATACAGAGGTACGCTTAAACTGGTCCAAGGTTAGTACTAATCAACGCAATGAGTATTATGTGAATTCAGATAGGCTTCTTTCTGAAGTTGATATTCCAACGGAAGCATTATGTTGTAAAGATATTCATTGTAATAATTCCAATCATGTTGATTGTATCTTGAAGTTTTATGACAATATTATTGATAGTTTATATGTTGCTGGCACTAAAATTACACCACCCACCAAAAGTACGAATTCTAATATTCCAGGGTGGAATGACAATGTGAGACAGATTCATTCTATTGCACGTGATTCGTTTAAGCTCTGGCGTGATTCTGGTAAACCAGGACAGGTCCATTGTATGACCTTAAACGCCGCACGCATGCGCAGTTTAAGTATGCTCTGCGTCTGTGTCGCCGTAATGAGGAACAGATGAAAGCCGATGCTATGGCGAAAAATCTGTCTTCTAGCAATTATGACAAATTTTGGAAGTCTGTTAACAATACTAAAAATTTGAGTAGGCCAAATAATGTTAATGGATGTACAGGTGATGCAAATATTGTTGAAATGTGGCGTAACCATTATCATGATATTTATAATTCTGTAAACAATAATAGGGATCAGGAATTTGTTTTAGATGCTATGAACAGTTGTTCACTGCAAGACAATTTCACTGTATTACCAGGTGACATAAGTGATGCAATTAGTAAGCTACAGACTGGAAAAACGTCTGGTTCAGATTATCTTGCCGCTGAGCACTTTATATTTGCCAGTCAGAAAGTTTCTGTTTTTGCTAAGTATGTGCTTAACAGCTATGCTTGTCCATGTAGTTTGCCCTAGACGACTTTCTAACACTATCCTTGTTCCAATTATCAAAGACAAAAATAGTGATATTACAGATAAAAACAATTATCGTCCTGTTGCACTTTCCACTATTGCTTCTAAAATAATTGAACTTGTTTTATTGCGTCACATTGATTCTTATCTGGGAACGACTGATAACCAATTTGGTTTTAAGTCAGGACATTCCACTGATATGTGCGTCTTTATTTTGAAGGAATTATCAATTATTATAGACAACATGGTAGTAATGTATTTATTACATTTATGGACGCCTCTAAGGCTTTTGACAGAGTGAACCATTGGACGCTTTTCAAGAAATTAATTCAACGTAAAATTCCCATTTACCTTGTCAGATTTCTTGTCAAATGGTATCGAACTCAAATTATTATTATTCGTTGGGGTACATGTTTATCTGAGGGTTTTACTGTCACAACGGTGTAAAGCAAGGTGGTATTTTATCACCAAGCTCTTTAATATCTATATTGATAATTTGAGTGTTCTCTTATCAAACTTGAATACTTGCTGTAATATTGGTGGCATTTTTGTTAATCACTTAATGTACGCGGATGATATCTGCTTGATTAGTCCTTCTGTCAAAGGTACACAAAAGTTAATAGATCTCTGTACTCATTATAGTGATATTCACGACATCATTTTCAACAGTAAAAAGACTAACTGTATGTGCGTGTTTGCGAATCACAGTAAGATTCGGCGCATTCCATGTGGTATCTGAACGGGGTTAAATTAACCTTTGTTGTTAAGAAAAAACATCTAGGGTTCGTGTTAACTGACCATTTCAGAGATGATGATGACATTGAGCGGCAGACGAGATATTTTTACGTAGTAGCGAATATGCTAATGAGAAAATTCCACATGTGTACTTTTCATGTTAAATGCATTCTATTTAAACTATTATGCAAATGTCTTGAGAAAATTGAAAGTTGCTTACAATAATGCTGCACGACTGTTATTGGGTTATGAGAAACGGAGCAGCGCGAGTCTAATGTTTGTATCTAACAGAATAAGCAACTTTGATGCTCTTCTGAGAAATCAGATAAACAGCCTGAGACAAAGACTTTTGAAAAGTAGCAATGCAATTGTACGAAATGTATGTAAATCATTGTATTTCAACTCAGAGATGGTAAAACACTGGAATAAGTTACTCTATGTTTAAATGTCTGTTTAAAAAGAACCCATTAGATTATGTATGTAGATATAATCAATTTTTCTATCTTTCAACATAATTTATTTTGTAACTGAATTTTCATGCTATTGCCTTATTTGACTATTATATGGACGCTCAAGTCCGAAATAAAGATATAATAATAATAAAAATAATAATAGTATCTTCAATGTACATAGCGAATTTCATCAACTTTGGTCAAGTCAATTCAGATATATATATGTAATTAGGAAAGTTTATTAAATATGCAAATAAGGAATTGGCTGAAGTAAAAATGTTTAATGACTTTCAACAATGTTATATCATAGTATCTTTAATGTACATAGCAAGTTTCAACATTTTTGGTCAAATCAATTCAAATAAATATCCCTAACTTCAAAGGTTCATTAAATATGCAAATTAAGAGTTAAATGAAGTAAAAATGCTTTAATGACTTTCAATAATATTAAATCATAGTATCTTCAATATACATACAAACTTTCATCAATTTTGATCAAGTCAAATCACATATATATCACTAATAAGGAAAGTTCATTAAATATGCAAATTATCCATTACCTTTTATGTCACACCTTAATATCTTTCACAGCCGATATATCTTGGAGTGATCAACAGTTGTAGAAAATCTCATCAAATTGTGTGCAGTCGTTGTCAATATATATATGTTTTTTTCTAAAATCATTAATTATGCAAATGAGCGAAAAGTAAGCAAGCCACACCCACCAAAAACTAATCAATTCTTGCCATTTGCTAACTGAATCTATGTACCATATTTGATTCTGATCTGATGAGCCGTTTTTGAGAGACAGACAGACAGACAGACGGACAGACATACAGACACACACACAGACAGACACCGACAGACACACAGACAGACAGACATTGCTGCGACATATCCTCACGTGTGTGAACACGTGAGCAAAAAATGAGTTGTGAATATTGAAACCTTTTGTTTTCCTTAATATAGGTCTGTTTTTGCGGCAGGAATACTAGAACAGTACTAAAATGTATATTTTCGTAGTGGAAAGTTTAATTGCCTCCTTGCCAAATACGTGTTTATGTGGAAAAAAACGCACACAATGCTGTGGTTAAGGCCACACAGCCTATGACAAACTTTGCTTCGACTTTCATCCAGCCATTGTCAACATAATTGTCTGCCTAAGCAGTGGAGCCAGACACTGAGTTCTATTAGTTGATTCAAAGTCCTTGCAAGAAACAAACGCCATTTGTTCATTTAAAACCGGAGTGTGATTGGTTCTTGACCGGTGATGTAAATAACACTAGTGTTTGATTTCGGAAATCGAGCCTTGACGAACATTTGAATGATGGGCAGCAGTTTGACTACAAATTTACACCATTATACAAACCATGCCAACGAGACTATACACTGTTCATATGGTATAAGAGGGGTAGGAGGCGGGTTAAGTTCATTTGAATAATGCAAATGAAGTTTTAGTAATTGTTTGTGTTTCATTTCAGTGAAGATCCATACGTGAAGTCTGTTTATCGGTTAGCGGAACTGATATTACTCCGCTTTTTCTTCCCACCCTACTTGATTGACTCGATCTTCAACATCAGTTACCATGGCTACCAGTTCAAGAAAGCGTGTGACTTTGTTCACAATGAGGCCAGACAAGTAATCGCCGACAGAAGGAGGGCTTTGAGTTTTGGGCAGACGAAAGAGAACGAAAACAAGAGAACTTCAAGATACTTGGATTTCTTGGATATATTGCTTTCCACCAAGGTACAGCAAAAAACAGGATGGTTGAACAGTCTCATATACATTACGTTTACTTTTTTGTACGTGGCACAAGTTTTGTAGATAACATTGAAGATAAGAAGAACCGACTCATTTGAGTGTCTGGATAGAATACACAAGGGAATTGCTAAATTAGTAAGCTACTGCAGTGAACTGCAATAAAACTGCTTACACTAATTAGTTTCAGCTGTAGCCAGCAGGCAGATTGGCGTGTAGTGTGTTATAACTGGGCAGTTTCTGTTTCACCCGTGGCCACTTTAGTGTTGACCAAGGTTACTTGATACTGACAAAAAAATTCTGCTCGTTCCAAAGGCAAAACTAGCTCTGTCTGGGGTTGTATATAGAAGTTTACGATTGGCCCCTGTGTTCAAGATTACGATACAATGTAACATTTACCGTGCACTGGTCCATGTACAAATCTTGTTTATTTCAACTTCTCCAGACAAACTGTCTGCATGGGACATACAATGTTGTCGACTTTGCAAGCTAGGTACAGCTGAAACTAATTAGTGTGAGCAGTTTTATTGCAGTTCACTGCAGTAGCTTAGTAATTTAGCAATTCCCTTGTGTGCTCTATCCAGACACACAAATGAGTCGGTTCTTTTTATCTACAATGTTATCTACAAAACTTGTGTGACACATACAAAAAGTAAACGTAATGTATATGAGACTGTCCAACCATCCTGTTTTTTGCTGTAGGTCACACTCGATAAGTCATAATCAAAGGCTCGTCCTTTGTACAGACACATACGTGTTTCTAAACGATTTTTTGTATGTTTATTTCGTTTTTGTTGTTTTGGTTGTTTGTTGTTGTTGTTTTGGTTGTTTTCCTTTATCTTCTCAACTTCATTTGTTGCCATCAGGTCAAAAAAGGGCCGGTAATGCTAACGTTTGATAATTTTTTCACCATTTATGTTTTGAATGTCAACCATAATTCCTTGTTCTACTCCCAAAGGCATGTTGATATATACAGTGTTCAGCTTGTCAACCCAGCCCGTACGTTTAAAAACCGCATTGTTATTGTTGAAAAGTGACTTCTGGTCCGGACTAGAATTCAAATGTAAACAATAACTATGCATTTTAGACATAGAGACGCTAAGTTAACAAGCTAAATAGTGAGTGTTTCAACATTCTTTGGGGAGTAGAAAAAAGTTGCAATTGATTTACAAATGATGAAAAGATAATCAAAACTTAGCATTACTGGTCCTTTAAATATGTAGACTTACATGGCTCTCTCTCTCTCTCTCTCTCTCTCTCTCTCTCTCTCTCTCTCTCTCTCTCTCTCTCTCTCTCTCTCTCTCTCTCTCTCTCTGCGCATGACCAGGATGAAGATGGCAATGGTCTGACTGATGCAGAGATTCGGGATGAAGTTGACACATTTATGTTTGAAGGTCACGACACCACAGCCAGTGGGATCTCCTGGATTTTGTACAACCTTGCCAGACATCCCGAGTACCAGGATAAATGTAGGGAAGAGATCGATGAGCTGATGAAGGGTAAAGAAGAGAAACTCTTTGAATGGTGAGAAGGGATGGATGCGATTGGATCTAATGTAATGTTAAACGTTTGATTGATATAACCCATACCTTTCCCTAATGCTATTGTGTGATGGAGAAAGGCATGTCATCTTTCCCGCCTGTACTCTACGTCGGGAAAAGCTGCGGGTCGTATCACAGCAAGCATCGGTAGAGATAGAGAGGGACCGGTGTGGCGTTAACAGATTCTACTCGTGAATTTTCGCGACTTGAAATATACGAAACCAAATCAAGCTATAGTATATAAAGCCGAACCCGTGTACAGTTTACGTAACATTAGTAGATTTCTGTGGTGTATTCATGATGAGTGGTGCGCCGCCTCTTCTCTGCTGCGAAGCAATGAGGTTACGCGAGATCTGGCTAAGTCTTAGACGGTGTTTTAATGTTGCGGATAGAGATGAACAGTGGGAAAATAGAGAGAGGAAATATTATACCCGAGTTACTGTAGAATAATGGTGAAATTGTTTTATTGGAGGGCTGAACTCTGGTATTAATCTCTCGAAATAATACGAAACTTACTATCGTCACTGCCAAGTATCACCAGTCAAAGAGGACTGGAGTAGAAATTGTGTGTTTAAGATGAAAGTCATCAATGAATATATTCACTTGGATGCTATTGACTTGCAAATATCATCGCCCGGCCCGAATGGCTTGGTTAGGTGGGTGTAGCATAGTTTCCCAATCGAAAACGGGTCTCTGCCTGAAGAAGAAACATTCTTGGCTAGACAAGTAGACAGAATATCACATACATTAAGAATCTTTACTGTCTTTGATAATAGCCATTATTCTCCATATTTTTTGTTTTCTAAGATTTTGGAAGATAAGTAAAGAATTTGGGAACCCTGATACCATTCTTTATGTGCCCTGATACATACTTACGTTTGTAAATCCGCTTGTAAAATTGAGGACCTTGGGTTCCACCAATGCCAAAGCCATTGATTCCATGACCTTTGACACCATTTCCAGGGATGATCTCAGCAAGATACCGTACACCACTATGTGTATCAAAGAGAGCCTCCGTCTCCACCCTCCCGTGCCTTTCATTGCAAGGAAGTTGACAAAATCAATGACCTTACCCGATGGACGTACAGTACCAGCAGGTCAGCATAAGACAGCACCATTACTATTCGTTCATATGCTGATTCCACTCACATGTATTGACACGTCTTTGTTTTCGAATAATACTGTAATCATTTCCAGGCCAATAAATTGTTCTTTTTTACGAAGTTGTGCAGGTATCGGCACTTTTTGCACGTAATTTGGAATGTTCAGACGCGATATGGCAGTGTTCCTTCAACAAATACAGAATGTTGATAAGATGAAGACAGGGTAAATTTGCAGAGAAAAGTTTCAGAGATATGATAATTTAGCGTGCTACGCTGGAATAAAACAACGTCGCCGACGTCTTGATTTCACCTGTGCACGTGTGTGTCCGTCTTCTCTATTTATGACAACGATACGTCAAAGCGAGTTCTGTTATCTGCTCAGAATACCACTTTTAATCGCTGTCCACAAAAGGACAACAAATGTTTCCGATATGTTACTAGTAAATAGACCATATATGAAAAACTTTGCTATAGTCACACCGTTTTGCCGTGACAACAATCCTAATGACTATTTTTTTTTTTAAACTATTAAAGACCATCTAGCGGCTGTCAATATCTTTGCTTGCCATCACAATGGTAATATCTGGCCTGATCCAGAGGTTTACGATCCGGAAAGATTCTCCCCTGAAAACATGAAGGACAGACCGCCTCATGCATTTGTACCGTTTGCGGCTGGACCAAGGTGAGAAACGTTATCGTATCTATGTCATTTACAAGCCATGGCTTTCCCGTCATATTTATGAATTTATAAAATGTTTAGTACAATCTTAATTTTTAATCAACCGTAATAATGCACTGCCGTCCAGTATAAAATGTAATAGGCTTGTTGACCAATAGGCTATCGTTTACCAGACCTTCGACAGAACTCTGTATTTTCGCCATTAATGTATGATGTAATTGCAAATATAAAAATATTTTGTCATAAACTTTAGACACTCATCTTCCAAATAAATTAATAGGCCTACATTTCATTCTCTGTTTACGATGTTCTTTATGCTGACAATAGTATTTCTTTTACGTCCGCAGGAACTGCATTGGCCAGAATTTTGCAATGAATGAGATGAAGGTGGCTATTGCCATGACAATACATAGATTTGAATTATCCGTCGACGACAGTAAACCTCCCAGCCGTACGTCTCTGTTGGTGTTGAAATCCATAAACGGCATTCATCTGTATATCAAACCAAGGGAGACGATGTAATTCTGAAGTATTTCCTTTACTCAAATCATTATCTGTGAACATTAAAATCGTCGTTTAAATCTTACGCTACTTCATGTAAAGAGCACGTTTTGAAATTATTAAATTTAAAAATAACAGGAACGATTTCACCTGTTACGGCACCATGGCAGTCACGCTGTCATTTTATGTCTGGACTGTTATGGAAAGGCAGTCATGTTATGTAGATTACATTATATTATTATGGTATTTCTCGACACATACAACAATCAAGTTACCAACAAACGTAAACGACTGTTAGGTCAGTTATCCTTGATAGTGACGCTGTGATTTTATCAGAATAAATTTCTGTACAAAACAGATGTTCCTTTTCTTCGAGTCTATAGTTAGATATTTTTCCTGAATGAAAGCGTAAATTTTACAAGATTATTCAAACCAGATGATTTTTTTCAACCCCAGTCTATTAATTTGGAGAGAGCTCATACAAAAACTTATCTCACGTAAAAATAAGGAAGAAATGTACGAAGAAACATCATGACTGTAATATCTTACATTTTGCGGAGTTATTGTACCACAACTCCTTGAAAGAAGATGATTATGGAATTGTACAACTGGATAGCATCCAAATTGCATGTTTTACAACTGTAAGAGAGAGAGAGATAGTGTGTGTGTGTGTGTGTGTGTGTGTGTGTGTGTGTGTGGTTTGTCCATTTATAAAGTATCTTGGCTATGTTGTTGGAATTTTTAAATGTGTAAACGAGTTAGACCATACTGTCGATACTGTGCTTGGTATTCGTGGGGCGCCAGTATTGTTAGAGTCTTAACCGAGAGTAATTGCTGCTTGATTATTCGCCTCTAAGGACGCTAATGTGTGGTAAGCGTTAAATATTAATTGTTTGCACCAATTTGGAAGATTATGACGAATGAAGAATGCTTAGCCGATTGTCCATGGAAACAAGACACTCTACCAATTAATTAATGCTGCTTTCGATGATGAGTCCCATGACTTGCAAGAGATCAGTAAACGGTTGCTAGATGAACTTATCACCTCATTCAATCAATGTGTTCGTAGCAGTATTTTTGTGATCGAATGAAATGAATATTGGTACAATAATGTTGAATCAGTCAATCTAGACCTTCGTGATTCCGTAATATCGAGTGTACATCGAACGAAGAGCTACTATCCCACCGAATTGAGAGGGCAGATAGCGGCATACCGTGTGCAATATATCTCCTGTTTGGGAAATTTAGTGGTCCCAAAAAGGTGTGTTTTGTTTTGCGATTTGTGTTTAAACATAGTTTACATCCACAAAAATCGATATAACATTGGTTCAGTGTGTGAGTTTTTTTAGTCGGCAGCAATTTAGTCTCACGACGAGTTTTCGAGTGAAGATAAATACTGTACAAATAAAAAATATATCAATGTCTTTTTACCACCAAAAGAGATATTGCAGACAGACAATATTTTCAAACATAACATAAAAGACTAATATAAATGAGAACAAAAATGTCTGACTAAATGGAATTATTTATTTCTTATCAAATTCGCCAATATTACACCTTTAATTGCTGAGATCAAAATATATAGTTGATGGGATATTTCAACTTCTAGTGTTGACGATTTTGTAAAACATTTATGAGTAGAATCTAAATCGTACATGTCTTTCACTCCCGAAAAAATCTTTTTTGGTAGGTCACTGTGTTCAGTTTTTCACAATTTGGCAAAATGTAGCGAGGAATTCACAATTTTCATAGTTTTTTACAAATGTAATTTTGTGTGCTTTTCAGCTGGTGCCATTGACCTTGCCAGGGTTATATTAACTCAAATTGATTTGGACCGATAAATCCAAAAAAGTCAACTGATGCATTTAAAGGTATACAGTCACCTGTAATCTAAATATGCCTATATATGGTCAAAGGGGCGTTCCTTGGTATACAAAGTGCCCACGTGAGGGCGCTGTTTTTAAAACAGGGCCACCCGCTTAAAATCTGATTGGTTAGATTTTCTTATTTCCATGGTAACTGTGGCGAAATTGGAACAGGTGACAGTATACCTTTAAAATGAATCAATTAAGAACTTGCTTTGAAATATGGCTCTTCAACCTGCTTGTAAGAGGCAGTGTTGGACATCTCTGAGCAGAATTGCGAAATTCGTGTTTATTTTTCTCTCCCTACTATCTATACGGTTATAAGATAATATAGGGGCGGGGACTTGAAAATGTTAATCATATTGACCGGAGGGACTTGACATTGATTTGAGGGTGGGGAATCTCAAACAATCAGATTTCAGATTTCAATTCCTCAAGTACTCCCCATTTTCAACGTTTTCGCGAACGCAGCCAAACTACGTAGTCGCCAGTGTTGTCCACTTACTGATTTTGCGCTCGTTGATTATTTAGCTAGAAAAGTGTTAAATTTGTATATTTTTACAACACTTACCCAGAACCAACACGTCTATCGAGTGGAGATTAGATATCCACTGCCTTCACCCATGAAATCGACATCTACGTTACTCTGTTCATCAACACTGATTATTTCAGCATGTGTCTCAGCCTCGTTTGGCCTTATGCTAATTAGGTAAAGCAAAAGATTATGGTTCACCATAAGTTATAATTTTGTACATTTGAGATACAATTTTTTTTTATTATCCGTATAATGTAGTCAGTTTACCGGTAGATGTTGCTAAACTAAAGGCACATGTTAAATTGTCACACTTTAGGTCAATAGTGCTGGTGACATTTTGCCAATAAAAGGAAAACGAAGAACGATCATTCACTTTCAGCCATGTCTAACCTGCATGGTGCTGGGCTTGACTGGCAAAAACGGTCCAAGTGTCGTCTATGGTGTGGCGGATCGTGCCAGCTGCACGAACCTTTTCGTGAAAATCGAAATACGTTATCAGGATTTTCCATAAATCGTTTCATTGGGCATGTTCATGATGATTTGAGTAAATGAATTTTTTATCAATGTTTACCTTACATTAATAATTTAGGATCCTTTAATGAGAGAGATACGTAATTATCATTTATTGTAAAGATGATTGGTCGGTTAGTTACAAAGCCAGTGATTAGTCGCACATATCGGATAGAAACATTTTAAAACACGCCCATTTCAAACTGTTCAACCGATACCATAGACAATGTCCGTTCAGTGGCGACCATGATTAAGCAGCTTGTAGTAGTGATTGCAACGCTTTTGCAGGTACGAGTCAAACATTAACTTTTTTCATCGTATGTTCCATGAAGTAAAAATGTAACTTTATAGGACTATATGAATGCAAGGTTTTAGCTACATTCTGTGAATTTTTGAATCTCCTGACAATATGAAGGAAGCAAAACTCAGTGAAATATTTTCGTTCAGGAAATTATACTCCATGAGTGTTACATAAAATGTTAAAATTAGTCTCTTCGCGTTTAAAGGGCCATAAAGATAAAAGGAACGGTTTTGCAACTATGTTTTAGTGACTGTTCCTCAATGCGTCATTGCGAGACTGTCGGACTGCATGGAATGTTCCAATGTCAAAATAATTGACCTATAATTGACGAAACGTTTTTTTCGATAAGAAAACCTCGAGTTGGTGTGTATAATGTGCCAGAACTTGCAAGAATATCATTCGATAAGAGTAGAAGGTAATGGTAAAACAATAGTTTTCAATTAACATTTAGACACACCGTATACAAATGCATCTTTCATTGGTGTTGTCCAAGGCAGCTCAAGTTGTCGTAAGACAAAAAAATTAATCTCCATAAGTGCCTTGGTAATTGAGACAGAAACACTGCTATGTCCTTGCAGTGTAGAGCTCTGAAACTGTTTTTACAAATGATATCAAGACAGGGTAAAAAAACAATAGAGATGTTAAATAGACAGGTAACGACGACGCAATATATTTATCCTAAAGTGATCTGAAAAACATCCTGAAAATTATCATGATGATATAACGTTTGTATACATTTTTAAAAAGCTGCTGTTAGTGACATTTTTGGGAAAGTTTTATAGGGAAATAACAATATTACAGTAACATTTTTATGCAACTGTAAACTTACGTCATGGGACTCACCTGATATATTGCACTACCCATGGGGAGTCTCCGATCCTAAAAAGCAAAATGGCAGATAATGTACTACACGTCGTGAATAAACCGTTGACTAGTTTCCATAACGAATTTAGACAAGGTTAACACAAGACGTTGTCACATTCATGAGAGAGTGTAGCTAAAACCTTTGTGTATGGTCTTTCAATTCTACTGTAATGATAATGTTTGTAGTAAAGTAATGCACTCGTAGAGTAGTCTTTTACGTTTTGTGCGTAAGTGCAAAAGTGTTAGACTCTGTAAAGGTTACTTGATTTCGTGAAATGGACGAGTATTCACTTGTAATTAACAGTACTTGTTTTCTGAAAGCGTTATTTGAAACACATTTCCTGGACTGAGCCTGACATTACAGATACGGTGGCGTAAATTCATCACTTTTAAGATTTTGATGATAAAACTGACATAAACCATCAGGAATGTAATAGCATTGTGTGTACATAGTTTACAAAAAGAAACCATGAAAGTTTTACTTCAAAGAGTACTTACACCCTAACCAGTGCTAGAATACTTTGTTATACATTGAGAGATTATACTTTGCCAATGAAAACCTGCATGGTACATCGGAATTTGGGGCAGGTTAATATGCTAAGCCGGTCGAAAGGTATATTACCAAATCAAACTATTCTAACAGGATTGTCATATCAACTGTGCTGACATGTAAGGGAGACACCATGGGCCAGTTGTTACTAATAGGTTACCGCTCCAACTGTCAGAGAATGTTAAGTTCGACACGCTAGCAGTGTTGTGCCCTTGACAACTCTTCATTGCTCCATTTGGTAGTGGGTAATGAATACCTCAT
Source organism: Ptychodera flava (assembly GCF_041260155.1). Classification (NCBI taxonomy): domain Eukaryota; kingdom Metazoa; phylum Hemichordata; class Enteropneusta; family Ptychoderidae; genus Ptychodera; species Ptychodera flava. Next base: position 31,478,565 of record NC_091944.1, on the reverse strand, counting down.
ATTGTAATTTGGCAGCGCTTATTTGATGAGGAGTTAAGGTGAAGGGCGACGAATTCGGACGCGCACACGCTTTAGAACGTTTCTGCGCAGATTTAACTCAAGCCAGCCGCAAATGGGTTATTTTGTTGCGCATGTATTTAACATCACCTGTCATTGTTGAAATTGCACTTTTACCAAATTTTTTGACCCAGTCTCTTAGAAATACATGTGACGTATAACTTTGTCATATTTTGACCCCCTAGGAAGCTGGTTTTTATTCAATATGAGCGAAAAATTAACATTTCTCTCCCATTTATGGGCGCATATTACCCATTCACCTGGAGATATTGTAAAAAGTAGCGTGGTGACACCCTTTTATTAAAAGTGTAAAATAAATGGTATTATGTCAGGATTTTATTCGCCAAGTTTGGTCAAAATGACACCATTCAGAGCGACAGGAAGAAAGTTCGAAAATTATGTAGTGATATAATTTCGATATCGTCATTTTGTAATCGATACTTATGTAAAAATTTCTTTACAAACATCATGAAAACTATACATTCGATAGATATGGATCTTAAGTCTTGGTATTTATTAAAATTAACTCATTTGCTAAGCTTTTTTTAATTGCTTTCTTTAGTTTAAGTGAATTATATCATTTTTATTTATTTCTAACAACGCCATTTTAACGTCCGTTTCCATGGAAACGAGCGTGGTGACCCCATTTTTTATTTCATTTTTGCACTTGCACAACTTCCAAGAATATTTGTGCAAAGTTTCAAGAAAATGACACCACAACTTAATTTTGACGTAATTCGTAGTACTTCACCTTAAGATAAAACAAGTCATTGTTGATGACACAGTCCCCACTTATTAATTTTAATATGATTATAGGTCCTTGTAGAGCGAGGATAGAGTCCCGTTCATTTAGTGGGTCTGTAATTAAAAATACTGCAATACAGATAAGGCTTAATAGCTGAGATGACCTCCATCGTGGTGAAAACGTAAAAACAATCTGCGCTGCCACCCTAATTACAAAAATGTCAGTAAATGATTAATGTAGTAATCGTAAAGATGTTGCAAACATGTTTCGTTCTATTATAACACTGACAGATTATCACCTGTGCCGCATTTCACACAAATTTATCAAGTGTTTCTGGACATTAACCCTAAAAGAACTAATTAATAATTATAATTAAGAATAAATTCCAGCGCAGGGTTAAATGTGTGAAACATATTGTCCAGGTCAGAGCAAGAACAAGACGCAGCCCCAAAGCAGTCATTACTCTACCGTTTAAAGATCTCGAAAATATAAACCTGTATATGAATGTATAATATATATAAATATATATAATATATATATATATATATATATATATATATATATATATATATATATATATATATATATATATATATATATAAGAAACTGTAGAAATTCAGGTGATCCCAAGTGGAGCGTGGAATGGGGTGAAGATAGAAGAAACTTGGGTTGAAACACACTACCACACCTGGTTGTGGTACCTGGTTAAATACGTTTGGAACCTAACAACCAGGTGTGGTAGTGTGTTTCAACCCAAGTTTCTTCTATATATATATATATATATATATATTATATATATATATATATATATATATATATATATATATATATATATATATATATATATATATATATGTATATATATTTGATACAGTGACTTATTTTAGAGATAAAAAATGACAAGATATCTTTCGTTCTCATTGATGCAACTATTTTCCTTTGTGTCTCAGGTTTTCTCTAAAAAGATGTTTTTTATGATTAAAATAACAGTTAAAAGGGCGTTTTCGTCATTATTAGCTGTACTTTTATGGTATATATATATAATATATATATATATATATATATATATATATATATATATATATATATATATATATATATATATATATACAATTTATATCCACCTTTTGTTTTACTGTTGTCGCGCGGAGGGGGGTCACCCTGTTTTCAAAATTTGGAATGGGGGTCACCCTGTTTTCAAAACTTGGAATGGGGGGGTCAGCCACTTTTTGACGTCGGCAAAAAATAATCCACGCCCCCCCCCCCCTGGGCCGAAGAAACCGACCAGTCCCTAACAGATAAGCTTATGGACGGCTTCCTTTGGAGCACAAAAGTTAATAAGCTTTAGAGATAGAGATGGTGAGGGGTGCTACAATAGGCACACACTGAAATTTCAAGCTTGTGTTACACAATGCTTACGATGTATAAAGGTGTTGCTCGCTATCCCCTGTCGGAGTACCGACATATACGGGATCATATAGTCTGCCATTTCATTTCTACAGCTGGCTGAGTTGACCGGCGCGCCGGCGGCTCAGTGCCATGCAATAACTGGCTAGGCTGCAGGCTGTGAGGCTGCTTATTTTCATGAGCAGCGCAGCCAGCGGTTGAAATGGGGCAGGGAACAAGACTTGGTACATCTCCTCAACTGATGTACGTCTCGCACGTGTACACATGATCTGAACTGTGGAATCCCTGAAACCTATTCCCTGTTAACCCGATTCTCTGAAAGTAAAGTTCCAAGAGAAACGTAATGCCTGAAATATAACATTTAGATACTTTTGAATATTTTTTACTCCTTGTATTATCTCTAATCTCTGTTTTACATCTTATTATGATGAAATATTCATTATCGGGCCTATAAATACATGACATTCCGTTGCATTCCATATACTTCGAAATGTCAATATACCATGAGACTGCTGCACAGCAATACTCAGGGTTGCAAAGAAGTTTACGGCATTTCAGCATATTTTTAAATTAACTAAATAAAAAATTTTTGATACACAAAATACAATGTTGAAAATAAATATCACGATTAACTTACCTACTTATCATTCCAATTCTATTGCACTCTATGGATAATGTATTAATTATAGAAATAACGGGCGACGCGCTGACCATATTAACGTTTATTTATGGGCAAGGGCGAGAGGAAAGCCAAAAATTAATGGGCGAGGCTTGCCGAGCCCGTTAATTTGGCTTTCCTCTCGCCCGCGCCCATAAATAAACGATAATGGTCAGTGCGGAGTCTGTTATTTCCATTATATTACAACGAACCGGAGAAAACCGTCAAAATTTGCGAAAATTTTCGGAGCGAACGACAACTTGGCCCCAGAACTGATCAATACGCGACGCACTGTCGCGCGCTGTAAAATATTGGTAAATCTGGAAATATTTTCAGAAAAAAGTACCTCAACTTGGCCCACAAGTGCTCCATTTTATTTGTGATTGATTATGATTTACGTTTGAGCTGTAAAGTTACGATACTTTGAGTTGTTAATCTTATTATTCATATTCACGGGTATATAAACAGACCATTACTGTGTATTTGTGGTCAGTCACGTGGTTCAGCTCGACCAATCAAAATGCGAAAGGCAGGGCATGGTAATATAATTGTAAAATAACAAATACAGGTAGCGACATAGAAATTGAAGTAAACTGTATAATTGCATTCAATGAGATGCGCTCGTTCCGTGTTCCATAGTCATGAAATGCGACAAAATGGTACTAGATTTTGTTTAATTATTAGGCTAACATAATAGGGGATTAAAATGTTTTCAGGCGTCCCCAACCCCAATAGACGCAGAGCAAAATTTTCATGACGCCCCTCGACTACCCCTAGAATTTTAAAATCCCTCTGAATTCCCGCTGGCACCACCTCAACGGTATTTTTGAACTGTGCAACGGTTGTTATTAATACACCCAAAACTCAATTAACTAATGGAATGTCTCTAATGAATTGTGTTGGCATGTCTACTAAACTTCAGCCTCGACGATTTAATTAACCAGATTAATTAGGGAAATATAATACAATTTATCATCTAATGAACGTCTCGTACAAACAACTCTTTCTACCCACGGCCTCAAACACATTAGCCTTGTTTTTAACTAGTGTGTTCACAAACGTAAGTTACTGTCGAGCAGATTCGTTTTGTGTGCGTGTGTCTGTGTAGCCGATGCCACTGATATCTTAATATTTGCCACTTTGATTAGTGTGTGTGGCTCAAAATTGAAAGGCGTAAAACTTTACTCAAACTTTGCTCAATGAAACCTACAATCTCTATCTTACCAATTAAAGAATACCAATTTGGTGTGACCTTGCAAAGTTTGGTACTAGAGAAGCAAATTTCCCAACACAGCGATATTTGAAATTCAAACTGGCTGCCACCCATGTGTTAACTCTACGGAAAAAATACAACTTTTGAAAAAAATACGACAGTGGAAATTTTTATTTCAGATAACGCTTTAAAATTAGCACTCAAAAGTGAAATATTGTCATTTAGGTAATACTCCCTGATTAATTTGAGAAAATAACTTATCAAAATAAGTTGATTCACTTTCTAATGCTACATGTTTTCGATTATGGAGTAAAAAATTGGTTTTGCATTGTTTCACAGACATATTTCTTCCCAACGTATTTAAATACTACCAAAAACTCCATAAACAGTGTCACAGACCTTCCATTGTTTTTGTGCTTGGATATTCCTACGTCGAAAGACATCAAAGGTGTTGGATGACAGTACATTTGCGACATTGCTGTGATGCCATAAGTGTGCTAGTGTTTGATGACCCCTACAGCAACTTTCCGATGCTGGAGATGAGGTGACTTACATCATATTGATAATAAAGCTAGTTATTCGTCCACGCGTACTTTCGAAAGGTCTCCTAAAATAAATTAGGATTAATGTTCATTTGCAATGTTACTGCCGTGCTATCGCCAATCAGACATGTAGGCCTTGTTAGAATTCATTAGAATTATTTTATCTTCTGAAGCATTCTTCTGGGAATGTTCTTTCCTTCGTTTATGAGGCGAATGGTTGTTATTTTTTACAATTTGATCCTGCCTGTGCCGACTCGAGAGGAAATTTAGTAAAAAACAGTCAATTAATCAACAGCTAAATGATCATCTTAATGATCAATTTGTCGTGTCATTGTGAGAGAGGCTGAAACTGACAACGAGTGATGATGCAGAACTTAAACTTGTTTATTGAATACGGAAACATGGCTAGGCCTCACGGCCCAGCCACTGATACATAAGTCTGTGAGTCTGCCTGTTAGTGTGTGTCCACGTGAGTCTGTGTCTCTGCCTGAGTTAAGTATTGTCTCCTAAATTTGTGTGTGTGTGTGTGTGTGTGTGTGTGTGTGTGTGTGTGTGTGTGTGTGTGTGTGCGTTTGCCGTGAATACAAAGTGACGACGTCAACTTGAAGATGCACACACAAAGTGACGACAGGGGTGACAAAGTAACGACCCTCACAACGTTTTTTATGGGAAACGATTCCCGAAGTCTCCAAAATGATTTTCTGTGAGTTTGGGGCTGTCGTCACTTTGCACGATAAAACTGACCATGTGTGTTCCTGTTGGGACACACACCATGAGCGCCATCTTGAGGCCCGCTGGGGAGAAACACACAGGTAGACACACTCATTATATGATTGTAGCGCCACCCCGCCTCCTTTTTCTTTCATTGCAACTTTGCACGCTCTGGGCACTATTGTTATGTAAATTAAATTTTAGCTTTTTGCCTGAAGTCGTCACTTTGTGTGTAGACAACGTGTGACACAGTATGTACATTTCCTGTTTGCGCCCGTGGTCTCACTTAGTGTGTAGACTACAGACCTGTGTCATTCTTATGACACAAAGTCTGTCACCGATTGTTGGATACCTCGTCAGTTATTTAATATTTAGGTTGAAATATGATCATTTCTAGAGCAATTTAACATTAAATCAAGCAGGGCATTGGGTGTAGTTGTTGAAAATTTGCAACTTGGTTCACTTGTGGGGAGTTGGGCACCATAATCCTTAGCTATAGGTAACCACGTCGCATTTAAGTATTCTACGTGATAATACATTTTGATATGGACTTTCCTCCTTTTCGAATGTAGTTTTCTCATATATTATTTTAAAGAACAAATTTAATGATCATTTAATGCATTCTTCCTTTCGAATCCATGTATTTGAATTCGCTTATCGTTATTATATACATCCTCGTCAGTTTTCGATCAGTCAAAACATGAAAATATGCAAGACAAAGAGGAAGACTTAGTACATATCCATTTTTGGTGCGCCATCTGTTCAGTCCTGAATCAAATTAAACAGACCTGTGTAAATCTTATAACAGAAATTCTGTCAGCTATTGCTGATATACTACGTCGGTTATTTCATTTTAAGGGTGGGATTTCCAGAACACTTGACATATCAAGCAGGGCATATTTGGTGTAATTGTATAAAACAGCTATGCGGCTGTCCCACTTGTGAGGAGTTGTGCATCGTGATCCTAAGCTACAGATGTCCCAAGCCACATTAATTGATCTACGTGATCTATATTTTTTCTTTTCAATACAAGATGCTTCGCGATGTGCTGACAGACTGAACCTCCTAGCAACAGCACGCTAGCCAGGGCCTCTATAACACATTGCTTGTCACTTCTGTAGAGTGGTATAAAAGACAACGGCAAGCATTTACTAGTACGTGTATATTTCGTTACATTTATACTTTATTTATTCCGGCAGATATCATTCTTAAAATGACAGGTGAATTGCTTATTGAAAACGGCCGGATACCACATTAAGTATGCAATGTGTCTCGCTTTTATTTAGGCATTAACAGCTTGTTCAGCTTCGGAATCCAGCGGATCAGTGACAGACTATTCTCGACCAAAAAAATCTCCATTTCAATATTGGGGCTTTAGAAAATAAAACAATAAAATAACTGATGATTAGAAATAGAGATATATGTGGTCAGTGTGCGAAACTCACACTAAATCTCTACTGGCCAAGCGGGCCAGCAACCTTAGAAAAATCATAGGCCCTAAAGAAAATCAACTGGTCCGATCCTCAGGTCAAATTCAAATATTTTTGCAGATTTTTTACCCGCGCTCAGTATAGGGGCCTGGAAAATTTGATCGAAAAAATAAGCAGAGACCACTTCATCAAACTGATTTTGTGCTTTTAATGCTTTACAGGAAAGCAAATGAAGGTGGCTATCAAAACCAAAAGTTCGGGCAACTGATCCCAGTGCAAAAACAAACAAACAAACCAAAAAAAACCCCAAAAAAACCCACAAAACATATGAAATCAGTGAAAGGTTAAACAAAAACACATAAATCATTTTGTATTTCTTAAAACAGCATTTAACAAAAAATATTTCTAACATTGAGAAAACGAGCACAAGCGTGGGCTTGAAATACTAATGCCAACACGAAAAAGCCAAGCGTCCAGAACTCTGATCAGGGATTGGTATAAGTTTTGGCACCACCAACACCGGATCACTCACAAATGGAGTCATCACAACAGTTGACTCTAAGAGTCTTTCAAAACACGATTTTGGCTTCTCATCTTTGAGGGAAGATGACTATCATCGAATCCAAGAAAGGGAATACAAGAAGCTAGCTAAGAGCAACTGATAAAAAGAAAAATACTGAAGTGTCGAAACCCACGTGGAATCACGAATCACAAAAATATGATCTTTACAGGTGACCAAGGCGAATGGCCATCAACTTGAAGGTCAAATCAAAATCAAGGCGCGATTTTGCACAATGTTTAAATATCGGACATTTACTTTCTGGTATCGAAGTTTGACGTCCAAAATATTTCTGTCATACATAACAATCTGTATACGGGTCTAATATCGATACTATTCGATACAAGAATGACTTGCTTTCTGTTGCGTCACGCCGGGTTTGCTGCAAAATTGCCGATATTTTATGCCAGGCTGATACCTGTCGGCGATGTTGGGACTCTAATAATCGATACTAGACAATTCTAGAATGACTTGCCTCGCGTCTCGACACGCCGTATCTGTGAAATCAAAGATATTTACTCGATATTTATTGGCTGGGAGTCTAATATTGATACTATACAATGACTTGCCTCGTGTCTCTTGCACGTCTGCGGTGGCAGGATTAAAAACGTAAAGGCCGTAAAAGACAGAAATCCTGTCCGAAAACACAATAGCTATGAACCCACAGCCAGTGACTCTAATATCGATACTAGTCAACTCTAGACTAGCTTTTAAATCGCGGGTAAATATTCAATGTATATCGGATATTTTACCACCTTACAGAACTTGACAGGCTCACTTCCTCAATCCGACCCTTACTTCGATACTTGACGATCCTATATACTTATCAAATCGCGGGCAAATATTCGATGTAAATGGGGATTTCACTTGTACCTTGCAGATCTGCACCGTGGTCTGGCCAAGCCCGATTTCCGTGGTCCGACTCTACTAGACTTGTCTAAAACTGTGGGTAAATATCCTATATTGGAGATTTCACCACCTCACATATCTGACCAAACAATTCTAATTTTGATACTGTGTTGTCTAATAGCTGTAAATATCCGATATCACATAAAAGTGCAATGTCGCGGCGCAGTGTCCTCGAAATCCAGTTTACCTCGACGCGGTCGATACGCTGAACAATATTAACTCTTTTATGACCACAACGAGATCTCGAACCGCACATATGCTTAACAAATGGGGAGCATATTGATAGCGCCACTACTCTCGCGAGAAAACATAGGGAAAGGTCTTTCGCCTAGATGCAGTAACGAAGTCTGTTGAGTTTTTATTTGCGAATTTCAGGTTTTGCAAATCTCTTGAAAGAATAAATTTCGTTTCTTTGATTAATTTTGTCAGGTATTTAGCGTAGCAAAATATTTGGGTAAATGTCTTTACATATTATGTTTAAGTTACTGGCCTGCGCCTTCAAGAACAGCAGGACATCTTTCAAAAGCTAAGGTCCGGCATGAAAATAGCTAGTATCGGGCCATTGGATTATCGTGAATTTCGCCCGCTGTCTGTGGTGTGCTGTGGGATACGCTGTATGTACTGATTTAACGTCTGGTGTGGAGTGAATGATGTGTACGATATGAGGCAAATCTGTCGATGAGCCATGCAGTCGACCGGGACGAATCATTTCACAACTGTGAAACTGCAAAAAGAAGACAGCGCATAATGTTGATGAAACTAAAATAATAATAATAAAAAAGTACCCCGGTATATGCACTGTTTTGGAAATTATTGTCGAAAGTTGAATTTTAACCATGAGAAGTTAAAGTTTACTTAGTAGAATCCACTAACTGTAAATCATTCTTGTTCTATAAAAGTAACATAATTGACAATAAAAATCATTATCAATGCTAATGGACGCGGTTGTAATTAGTATCATTCCATGCCCAAGTCAATACCAGTGAAGAGGTTCTAGTAAAATCACAAAGTCCTCGTAGACCACAAATGAATATGACACACCGCGCGCGAACGCGACCTCAAAGTCAGGGAGGAGGCGACGACAAATCTCAACTGATTGCCTTCACAGGAGTAACCTTTTTGCAAACGGACGAAATGAGGTAATTTGTTGGTAGAAAATAATCACGTGATGGAAAGCCACTACAGGCACTTTACGAATGTTTTATATTCCCACACTTTCCCTTTTTACCGTATCATTCTGTTAACCTTCTAATTCTGCTCCGACTATGACTAAATGTCGGCGTTTTACATCGCAAATACTACGCAAAATCTGACTCTTCGAGGTTCTTCATACTACCGACGGGCGCGTGCGGACATTCTCTCTCTCTCTCTCTCTCTCTCTCTCTCTCTCTCTCTCTCTCTCTCTCTCTTAATCACGAGTTTTCCTCGAAATAGAAGCAAATTATGCTGTTTTGGTTGATCAATAAATACAATATTCTGTCAAAATTATATTTCTCTTCCAATTACAATTGTATCAAAGTTATGCTTTAAACTATCACAAAATTTAACAGTCCATGTATTTGTCTCAAATTGGCAATTCATTGAAGCTGGAATCAATAATAATAATAAGAGTCTAGCTTTAGCTCATTTTTAACGATATTTAATACCCTATAAAATTTATGGTTAAACCGAGACATTAAAATAATTGTACTCCCCTGGAGTTCCCCAATCTTCGCCATAATGTGTTATGTAAGTTGAGTTTAATTAAACAAATACAGGTTAATTCAGTTTTATTTTGGTACAGTCACTTTTGATGTATCAGAGGTGCGATATGCGGTTAAGCTTAGTTGTTCGGTATTTAGCGCGCTATCATGAATCCAGTTACATCAAGCTGATTGCGCGACGTGACGAAACTTGCAATTTGTAAACCACTTGTCACCCGATCAGGACCTCCTTGTTGTTGATATGTATTGATAGTGTAAATTTTAGACCATGTTCGGAAAAAAAGCTAATCATGGCGAAAGTCTGTCTATAAAGACCTGACAATCATCCACGAATGGACTGATCATCGAGGATTTTGTGATAGAGGTTGAACACCACGACGTCACCTCCGACGGGTTAAGTCATAAAGGCAACGTGAAAGCAATAGTTCAATAGGAATTGATTATTGTAATATCCTCACTCACTTTACTTGAAGACATTATCTTTCTGGCTTTATTATCCTAATATCCTTTCATTTGCGTCATACGTTTAGTTTACCAAGGAAATCCTGCTGAAAAATTGATAAATGTTTTCACACCCAATCACGAAGAAATATCTCCATTTTACGGATAATCCCTATTTCAATAATAACCAACAAAATTTTGGGCTATTTGTTCACTGACAGGATTAAATTGTAAAATCAACCATAATCAAATTTATTCCACGGAATCGCCGATTTGCAGCCCAGTTTCGTTGAACGACATCATGACAGTAAATACGTACCGTTGCCCAATAATTACATTAGGCTATTATGAGTTAATTCATCAGACTGAAGGTTTATTACTACCTACCTACCTAATGTTGTAAGTTTGGCTCAGTGCTTATACCGGCAAAATCATACTTTGCCCATCACAATGCAATGAACGCTGCGCTGTTTTGTCGGGGGGGGGGGGGGGGGGGGCTGCCACCACCACTGACTGTGAGAGTTCGTTGACCCAGGACTTATGTACATGAAAGTCGCAGGACGCGCAACGCGACGCGACGTAGCGATGTCGACGTCGAATCGCGACAAATCGTTGTTTCAAAATTGGGCCCTCTCCTGCAACTATATACAGTTATCAGATAGGAATATAAACCTAAATTAACGGAATCTTTCAGTAATAAGATTTGTTTATGTGCCCAAGCCTTACGATGATTTATGATTCTCCGCATGAGCGTGGTATCTGCATCTGAACGTCACAGTGACGGTAAACGGAACAGTGTGAGTCCGTTCGTTGTACGGTCGACAACAGGCTTGTGGCTGGCCATATTTAAAGTAAAAAGAAAATAATAACTGTGAATATTGTAGCTAGCCGATTCGGTCAATCAGCACATTTCCTTTTGAATAGATGTAGGCTACCTGCATTTCTTTCATTCATCATCCCCGTCAGATTTCGATATGTAAAAAAACATAAACACCTTACAAAGGGATCCACCTATTTTTTGTACGTAGGCCTAATTCTGTTCGATGCAGAATAAAATTATAGTTTCACTTATATAATCTTTTAACGTCAAAGTATGTAATCACACTCACAAATAATATTATTTACATTACATCATACTTCTGAACTTGATGTGTGACATAGCACATTAATGTCATTGTCTTGTGAATTTGTGTGGCATGTGTGGGGAATGCCATGATAGCATTGTTAACATGCAGAGTACTTCGCAAGTGATAGTCATTTGAACTCAAATTATACATTTCACGGAGTTGTGATCAGAATTTACGAAGTTAATGAACAACTTTCAGCAGTTATAATGTTCATAATATCTAAGAAGCATTTTCCAAACGTAAATCTTGCAAGTTTTAAGCTTATATTATCCCCGCGGCCTACCACGCGACTTGTAATCATCATCTGTGAGCCACTTAGCTCTGAAAAGTCTTAATCAGTTCCAATAAAAAGATTCACTTACTATAATTACAAAATTATTAGCAACTTTATCTTACTGTCTGAATGAATTCAAACAACCTTGAATGAGTTTAGTTTTAAAATTATGTATACCGAATGTAAAAATATGTCATCATTTTGATATCCCGGCACTTCAAGATGGTTGTGATTGGATATCTAACAAGTAAAGAATATGCCTGCCTGGTGCACGTGCTTTGACACACTGTGTAAGCCTAAATCAGTCTATAAAAATGATAACCTAATATGAAATACTTTTTGTCATTAATATCATTCCACAAACTTCGCAACCACATGTCAAACGTTTAAAATGGGCTATAATTGCAAATCAGTAAGGATTTCAGTCACTATTGTTAATTACTGTCAAGTTTAAAACTCGGATTGATTCATAATATCATGAGGAAAATATTAGGATGTAAACTCATGGAAGAAGTATTCTTTTCCTGAAAAAGGTAGGAGATAAAAGTTACTCAGCGTCGAGATTTTTCATAGAACATGAAATAGTAATTATTTGCAGACGCGACGATGCTACACAAAATCGATTTGAAGTTCAACCGATATTTAGTGTCAGACAAAAGCACAACATCGTAGTCGTCAAATTAAAACTCTTCATAGTCGGGAAAATGTTAATTAAGTTTTTTCAAGTGCTATTACGATCTCCAAGATGAAAATACCACCTATAAATGGTTATTTTGCAAGCCCCGTGTCTGTACAATCATTCATTCGAAATTGCTTTTGTGAAAGAAAAACAACTTCCGTTACAACAGTCTACGTATTTTGATCAATTTTGGGGAGGAAGAGGCCCATGCTATCCTCTTCGTGGGTAGATACGTTAAAATTACTATGATAAGATATATTGTGCATGACAAGTAATGCGAACAGACTAATTTTAAGTCAAGAGGGTAATTCACTAGCCGTTCATAATTTGTCCTCCCTCAGAATATGTTTCGACTTTTTCTCCCACTCCCACTTATTTTGCCTGTTACCCCCCCCCCCCCCCGCAATGTAAATTTCTGAAGCTCCCCTGCCCTGTGACGAAAAAACTTGCCATTTCCCCTGCCCTGGAAAAAATTCCACTCAAAATTTTTTCAATCATTTTTCCTGCAGACACGAAGCTACCTTACCCTGTGATGAAACACATGTCGATTTTCCCCTGCTCCGTGAAAAAATTCCCTTGAACATTGATGTGGGGTCAATCAAGATAGGCTAAGTAGTCTGGTTAACCCTTAAAAGGTATAAGTGCTTGCCCTGTGTTCCCATCCCTGGAAACACCATGGCTCAACTTCCCCTCTCCCCGTTTTAAAAGTAGCTTCCCCTCTCCTCGCCCTGTCCCCAGGACAATCAACCGATATCTGTCCTGCCCGACAAAAAATACTAGAATTTGCTCCCCCTGTCACCTGAAAATATGTTCCCTGCGCGATATGTCCATAAACCAATCAATATATAGACAAATCCAAACAATATCGACCTCTCTATCAATTCTACTTCAGTCTACGGTAAACTAGTGAATAACCGCTTCTAAATTAGATCAACTGCTGAATAAGAATTTCTTCTGAGGAGACAATGCTCTCTGTTGTCCTTAACTGTCTTATACATCGACTGATATTTAAACGTATCGAAAGCATCGATCAGGTCGGGACGACACAGAGAATACAATCAACCTGATGAAAGATAATGTGGAAGTTCAACTTCCTGACTAATATGCTCGAGGGTCGCCACGTCAACGTGATATTCCTCTTAGACCTATACATCAAAGAAAAATTTGAATACATTTTCTTAAACCTGATTCAATTAATCGAAATTATTTCATCCCTAATTTACCGGCTCAATGTCCTGTCCTAATTTTTCTGATCATTGTATCGTATACTACATGTACTATGTAGTACTCTGTGACGTATACCGGTTGAGCACATCAGACATGCCAGGCTCCAGTATACTTAACACCAACACGGACAGTATGCGAGATGTTTTGCGAAACGACGAATATATCAAGTGTCATTATGCTTGCGCCTACACCGCCAAACCATTCTCACGTTGAGGAGGAATAACTACTAAAGAGAACAAAAATTGCCTATTTTAAGGCAGAAAAGTGGAGGCGGTAGCAATGGCGGTAACCATAAACAAAATTGCGAAACGTTTTCCCAATTTCACAGAATTTCATACGGTTCAGATTTTTGGAAAAGTGTCTTCCTTCAACTGAATGTTAAGCTTTTTTAATTAATTAAGCTTAGTAAATCTAAAGCACTGTGGCTCGGTTTGTGGAAAAATAGACGCGACACCTCGGCTGATTTGAAATGGCAATCATCATCCAAAAAATTATTTGGGATTTACTTAGGTTCCGACCGTTTATGCCTAAGACTTCTACTTAACAGGGAGAAAAAATCGGAAGGCTTAAGATCGTTTTGAGACTTTGGTCAAACAATAAGCTAGCTCTGCATGGCAGGGCTGTGTCTTACAGCCGTATAACGCCGGTAACACACAGCCCTGCCATGCAGAGCTACGAGTAAACTAAGTCTGTATGGACGTAAAATCACTATCATCAATCAAGCAATTTTTAAGTTTTTATGGAATAATGGGCCTGACAGAATGCAAAGACTCACATTGATTGTAACTTACGAACGTGGAAGGCTCAAGATGCCCGACATCTTTGCCCTCCATGATGCATATGCATTCTGTGCTTCATGGATCCGTAGACTCTGCGATTCAACGATCGCTAGCTGGTAAGCTTTGCTATTTTCTAATTTTTCATTTCAACTTCAGAAATTATTGCTTTTCATACTTAGACGCAATATCAAAAGGTACAAGGCAGGTTCCTGTTGCTCTAATACGCCGAATCTAAGTTATCTAGATATCCGCAATCAAATTATTATTTCGAACAATGGTACAACTATTTTATCCACACTAGATTAGTTCGAATATCATCTACATTTATGACACCGTCGATGACTATGGCGACTTTGTTTCGCCTACAAAGTGTTGTTAGAAAAACTGAATTTCACGACAAATCGGATTGTGGAATGAAAAAGGCTTTTAAATCTCATTCCAAAACAATGGAAACGTATTCTGAAAGACACCCGTTTTGATCAGATACGTAGACAATATAATTTTGTGTGTAAACAGAAAACGTTTCTCTTTCACAACGACCGAATACTTTAACATCCAAGTTTTTTATGACATTTTGTTGTCAAACGTGTCATACCAATTAGATTATTAATAATTCTTAGAAAATAATAATTATCAATTGTATGCTTATATATGTTCTGGCATTATAATCAAGACGGGAGGTTCATGACTTTAGATAAAGGCCACAATTTCGAATGCAAGTTTGGAGGAGAGTCGACGTCACCATTTTCAAGGCAACCAGTTAATATTTGAATCACACCACCCTGATTCTATTAATTCTGTCCTTACCCTATGTTAAGCTAGCTGTGATATCGCAGCGGTACTTGTGGCGTGTATCGAACGCGCTCAGGTCATTGGGGACTGTGGCGATGACCCAATGACCCGAGCGCGTTCGATACACGCCACAAGTACCGCTGCGATATCACAGCTAATGTTAAGCATATGCCCGTGAAGCCATCTCGACATGACAAACATGTCTATATAAGAATATTCGAAATAATTCTAGCTGGACCATTATTTAATTTGAGCAAAATTACATCAAAAATTCACTTGTGAGTTTTTACATGTTGATTATCACGACACATATCTAGATTTTTCGAAAATAGCCTTCATTAATCCGATCTGTACATTATTTAGTAGGAGTTTCTTTAAATTCGACGATTTACTATATTTGTGGTCGAGTCTAGAGAACGTTTTGATAATGGGCCGCCATGGCCACGAAACACAGTACGCTCTTCAAGCATGCGCACCATAATCTTTTGCAAGGAAACTACCTACAATTTGCCGAACGAGTTGCCTAACCAAGGTTCCAGTCGCGTCGCTTGATGTGGTGCCTACGGCTGTTGTGTTGCCTCGTATAACTTGGTGTTGCCTATGTTGCCTAGATGCATTTAGATCATGATCGCCCAACTAAAATTTGTAGAGTTTGCGCTTTCCTGTTAATTTGTCATATTTCGCCAGAATCCTTCGCAAAATATCATAACTTGATATAGAAGTTGACAACATTCCAATCCAAATTATATGAATGACGATCACTATTTCTAAAACCAAACCTTGCGCAATGAAATTAATACAAACCGACCTACAATATGTCCATCACCATTATTTTTAAAATATGCGTCGTTTCTTCCTAGAAAATAAATATTCTGATATAATTCAACATTATTCCAGTATATCAGAAACCACTTTCTGATACCTATTAATAATTTTATGTCTTACAAATAGTCAACCGAAGTTTGTTTTCAAGGTCATCCTGATCCCCTGCAGTCTACTCTAAGATAAATCTATTTACATGACAAAGGCCGCAAGAGGTATATGCGCTGCCTGCTGTATTATTGTAACATTGTTACAAATATATACACGGTTGGGTTTAGTCTGGTAATTCAACAAAAGGTCAGCTCTTGGCTTGGTCGGCTTCTGGGGCATGGGGCCGGGGTTGCTCGTTTTCTTAAATGATCAAATCAATGAATCTGTGCTCGGAATGATCGCTTGTCTCACAATAAATTACTGGCAAAACTTACAAACAGGGGATTTGCTAACAATATTGAGAAATTTTACATTGTGAGTTTTTGTTGTTATTATTATTATTATTATTATTATTATTATTATTCACTCACATATGTGTCATGGTGACAACGAAATTAGTTTTGATAATGCATATCTCGTATTTCAGACGTAAGATTTAATCATGTGAATTGTGTTGTGTCATGGGGATATATACGGCTCAGGCTGCTGTTGATTGAGGCGCGCAAGAAGTTGAATATGTATTTATGCAAATGACACTTCCAAGTTCCAGCGAGCCGTGCAAACAGTTGCGCCGCGTACTGCGCACAATGCAAGTTTCAGCTGAGATCGAGACTACAAACATGATGTAGTCTTCTGGTACAAGGTATGGTCGTTGACGCGGCGGTTTGTCAGTTTTTGGGGTCACCACATGTCTGCGTGATCGATGACCTTTGATGACGCAAAAAATTGATACTCCCGCCGCCGCCACCTCGCTGACGACGTGAATGCTGAGTCAAGAAAGGGTGCATGGCACGGTCGCGATCGCTCAGCTGGTTGATGAAGGTACCAGAGTCCTGGGGCGAGCCGTACTACGCTATTTAGCACTTAGTGGGTAAGTAGCCGTGCATTATTGTGACAACATCGTCCGAAGATACTGTTAAATAATTTTACACTTCTGCTACATGCAAGTCCAAGTGACTTGAGCCTTCGCTAGTGATGGATTTCATACGAATATGATAATAGAGGCGTGCATTTTTCGCGCCAACTTGCCAACTCTGCTGCTGGCATGTCAACCGTTCACTAATGCATGATTCAGCTGATATGATCTTGATACACGGAAACATGTTGAATAGGCAAATAAGAGATATCATGAAAAAGTCGAAATTTATAATTGCATGTCATAGCATGTCATAGTGCTGAAGTGTCATGCTGAAGTTTCAAGTAATTTGCTTGTCAACACACACTATCAGGGTTCTCAAAATTTTTTGAAGTAGGCGGAAAATTTAGAAAAGTAGGCGGTTAGCTTCCGTGTGCAACCAGGTTCCCTGGGGGGGGGGGTGTTAAGTATTTTTTTATTTGAAGACATTTCTGAGCAATTTTATGCATTTTCATACAGTGTATGAGAGGCTATTCCAACATACACACAGGAGAGGGTTTGAGGGAGGGGGTTCCCCTGTGTGCAAGAAATTTTTAAAATTTGAAGACATTTTGGAGTAATTGCATGCATTCTTGTACCGTATGAAAGACCATTTCAGCATAAGAGTGTTAAGGATTTTTTTTTAATTTGAAGACATTTCTGAGTAATTTTATGCATTCTTATACAGTGTATAAAAGGCTATTTCAACATACACACATGTGAAGGGTTTCAGGGTGGGGTTGTGCAAGAAATTTGTAAACTTTTAAGACATTATGGAGTAATTTCATGCATTCTTGTACAGTGTGAAAAACCATTTCAGCTTACAGAATAATCATTATCACAATCAATTACAACATGTTTTCGTGGGATAAAGTATTAAAAAAAAGACGTCAGAAAAATTAATTTGATATCACTTGAGCCTGTCAACTGCATTCAGTTGACAAGGATAATAGCAAAATTTTACCAGACTGTTGTGTAGAATTATGTTTAGCTCATGACTTGAACAAACATTTTGAAATACATCTTAGATAGGGGTTTTCACAACCCAGAAAACGATCCGCTAGAATCCTGACCAGTCTGGCTGTACAAAGTTTTTTACTGATTTAAATAAACTTGCCTGAAGATACAGTAAAGTTAAACAGTTTATTCAAATCAATGAATTATAGGAACACAATTTTCAGTGATTTCAATTCACTGTACTATTAAATTTCACAATAAAACGAATCCATCAGCTGATTATTGATTTTTTGGTGATGTTGAATATTATTGAAAAAGAGAGCTAAATTTCAGTGTTCATGTTTGATAAAATCCCAAACTAACGACACTGAATGCCAACCTGTACTACTGGTACACCGTATGTGTACAAAGCACCGGCAGTCGTTTGTAACACAGTACACACAATGCGATATCGGTCAACCTGAAATTTGACACTGTGATCGACCTTCTACCTTCTACCTTCATGGTTGAATATTGACATCGTGATCGACCATGGATGGATTGACATGGCATTCCAAAAGTATGAAAAATGAGACTCAGTAACTTTTGATCGCTATAGATTTGATCAAAAACCTACCAAACCCATCAGACAAGGCCCTATTCTTACGCAGAAAACCAAAGCTCTCAAGTGTCGACTTTCTCTTCCGGGTTTGAGCGAAACAACGTCGGCTCATTTGGAAATGGTTGGCTATTGGTTGGTATTATGTACTTGTATGTTAGTCCAATGTTCGGCTATACCCGATGTGAACGTCGGAATAATTCGGGCTGTGATCAGGAAAGTAGGGTTGACCTCGAGAGTGATTCCCAGTTCGCTGATCGCGATACTATAGTACATGATATCACAACACGTTCGCTGATCGCGGTACTATATAGTGATAGCAACAAGTTTGTCGCGTAAATTTTTTGCTAGACTACATATAGCCACATCGGCACTTCTAAGATATTATTCCCGGCTTGCAAGACCACCAAAAGATTCTAAATATTGTTATCAAAAGTAGAATTTCGGGGCTAGAGAGCGAAACAGTGCTGAAAAGTAGCCAGCCAAAATAAGGAAGTAGCCGGTCAATTTGGCCGGTATCCGGCTAAAAATGAACACGCTGACTATACATGTGTTATTTATGATCATTGTATTTGTTGACAAATGAATTCTAGTCCGGACCTGAATGCAATTTTCAACAATAATAATATTTGGGGGTTATTACACAAAGTTTGGACGATACTGCATCGTATTTGAGTGATGTGTCCATATTGTGACAAGTTGGGCACTTTATCATACATACACATGCTTTGGTTATGACTGTTTTCCTACGGACACTCTAAAATTAGCGACGAAATCAACTGAAATTGACCTTGCTTCCTCCTGGCTGTACTTCAAAAAGTTGGTTGCTATAAGGAGTGATGACAACCGTATCATTTTTTGATATTATTCCGCTATTGGGCCATTCTACTTCAAAGGAGGGTTTGTGGAGCACTTTTAAAGTGAACAATTTAAATATTACGATGTCAACACAGGTTTTCACAATTTGAAGAAGATTTTTTTTAGCTTTAAATGACGGTAGATATATAAAACATAGGCTGGAATGTGTAAAATGGATGTGTTTTCATGTTTTGATACATAACCTCATCCCTGCGTGAAAGTTATGAGGCCGCCAAAATCGGATCAAAATACTCGCGCCACGCCAGCGTTCGATTTCAAACTCGATCGAGTATGAACAACTGAGAGTATAGAGTTAGAGCATAGAGTTAGACTGGTGCCACCTTAAACCTTCAACCTTGCGTGTTGCAAGTATTTTGAGTGCGGTTGGATTTTTGTGGCTCATTTACGGTAAACAATGCAATTCACCACCCAGATACTTAAGCTCATCAACAAGAAACTTGTGGTAAAGCATTTCTATCATGATCTTGTACATGTAATCTTCAGCAGCGTAGACGACATGAAAAAACTCGACTGTATGGGACCTGCCATGAACGATGACAGGTGTCGGCAAATGATACAAATTTTCAATGTGTTTGTATGTTTTTGATACAGCTGTACTTGTTCCTAAGTGCAATGCCCATGAAGTGACTGAAAACAGAATTTTGACTACAATTATAATGACGTTTCAGATTGTCAGTTGTTTCCGTTAACACAAAATCCTGCGTATTTTATGCAAAAACTGGTTTTTACAAGGCGTGATGAGGGCTTTTTAGGTCACATGCCTGTCTGTAATACATGAATGTAAATACTGGTTTTTACATGACGTGATGAGGGCTTTTTAGGTCACATGCCTGGCTGTAATACATGAAATTCTAAATACTGGTTTTTACATGGCGTGATGACGGCTTTTAGGTCACATGCCTGGCTGTAATACATGAAATACTAAATACTGGTTTTTACATGGGTGATGACAGCTTTTTAGGTCACATGCCTGGCTCTAATACATGAAATTCTAAATACTGGTTTTTACATGGCGTGATGATGGCTTTTTAGGTCACATGCCTGGCTGTAATACATGAAATTCTAAATACTGGTTTTTACATGGCGTGATGACAGCTTTTTAGGTCACATGCCTGGCTCTAATACATGAAATTCTAAATACTGGTTTTTACATGGCGTGATGACAGCTTTTTAGGTCACATGCCTGGCTCTAATACATGAAATTCTAAATACTGGTTTTTACATGGCGTGATGATGGCTTTTTAGGTCACATGCCTGGCTGTAATACATGAAATTCTAAATACTGGTTTTTACATGGCGTGATGATGGCTTTTTAGGTCACATGCCTGGCTCTAATACATGAAATTCTAAATACTGGTTTTTACAAGGCGTGATGACAGCTTTTTAGGTCACATGCCTGGCTCTAATACATGAAATTCTAAATACTGGTTTTTACATGGCGTGATGATGGCTTTTTAGGTCACATGCCTGGCTGTAATACATGAAATTCTAAATACTGGTTTTTACAAGGCGTGATGACAGCTTTTTAGGTCACATGCCTGGCTCTAATACATGAAATTCTAAATACTGGTTTTTACATGGCGTGATGATGGCTTTTTAGGTCACATGCCTGGCTGTAATACATGAAATTCTAAATACTGGTTTTTACATGGCGTGATGACAGCTTTTTAGGTCACATGCCTGGCTCTAATACATGAAATTCTAAATACTGGTTTTTACATGGCGTGATGACAGCTTTTTAGGTCACATGCCTGGCTCTAATACATGAAATTCTAAATACTGGTTTTTACATGGCTTGATGACAGCGTTTTAGGACACATGCCTGGCTGTAATACATGAAATTCTAAATACTGGTTTTACATGGCGTGATGATGGCTTTTTAGGTCACATGCCTGGCTCTAATACATGAAATTCTAAATACTGGTTTTTACATGGCGTGATGACAGCTTTTTAGGTCACATGCCTGGCTGTAATACATGAAATTGTAAATACTGGTTTTACATGGCGTGATAATGGCTTTTTAGGTCACATGCCTGGCTCTAATACATGAAATTCTAAATACTGGTTTTTACATGGCGTGATGACACTTTTTAGGTCACATGCCTGGCCCTAATACATGAATTCTAAATACTGGTTTTTATGGCGTGATGATGGCTTTTTAGGTCACATGCCTGGCTCTATACATGAAATTGTAAATACTGGTTTTACATGGCGTGATGACTGCTTTTCAGGTCACATGCCTGGCTCTAATACATTAAATTCTAAATACTGGTTTTTTACGTGGCACGATGACAGCTTTTTAGGTCACATGCCTGGCTCTTATACATTAAATTCTAAATACTGGTCTTTACATGGTGTGATGACAGCTTTTTGAGGTCACATGCCTGGCTGTGACTAGGTACAGTCACCCAGTAGTATGTGCATGACAAACCTATGTCAACTTTGCGGAGATTGCACCCAGAACGTAAATTTTCGGGCGATAAATAGCAAGTATCAAGTAATTCTCTGATAAACAGGTCAAACAAACTCTCGGTGAAAAATCTGCCGATGAACCTGCCAGCACTTTAGCAGTTTGTCAGTGCAAGTCCTACTCCGGAAATAGCAACCAAAACAACCGAGTCGAATTCCCACATGGCTGTGCCGTGTTCCAGTATTATCGAAACAACTGAATGCGAACCATTTTCAAGTGAAACTGGTGAAACAAGTGAAAGTTTTGCTACTAGAGATGTCAATTCATTGGGTCGTGAATCAAACAACAATGTACAGTACATGTTAACTCAGAGCGACGGTGAGAAAGAAATCCTAGTTGTGTTTAGCAATGTATTCGATGGCAACAGTGAGCGAAAAATCAGACTCCATAATTTCTATTTGTGCAGCAAAAGCTGCTGTTCTTCAATTCCGATGTACGACAAATATGGGGACAAAGTAAATTTAAAGTTTTTCACCCGTGTCTATTGAACAGAAAATTGGGCTTTGACGAAGTTACCAGTTTATGGTGGCCAGTGTACATCGAAAAAAACGAGAATATACAAATCATAAATGTTAAATGTTCACAAATAAAAATACCTGAAGAGAGATCACCTGACTGTCCATACCTAGTTACATCATACATGATGTAAAAGTGTGCAAGATTTGACCAAAAATTCTTAAAATGGGTCCAGGAGAGCCATTCTGGAGACTTCAGAATAAAAAAAAATCCGCACCATGGGAGGGGGTCACCCCCTCCCACACCGACCTCTTCACAGTCGCATTACGGACATTTCCAGCTATCAACCATAATTTTCCTGCTGTGACAAAAAATTTCTACATCCCTGAAATACCAAGCCATGTTGATGAAATACTTCATGTTTTGGCTGAGCAATGCCACTTTTTCACTGACTTTGCTGATGGGGAATTGATACTGTCTGGCAGGAAAAGGGATACAGGACTAAATGTTAATGTGAATAATGAAATTAAATTTGCATATTCCCCACGAATCTAATGACAATAATTTTTAGGTATGAGAAAGAGAAACAAAGAAGCAGTGAAGAGACGCAGTAAGCTTAGGAGAAAAAGAAAGAGAAGACTTGGAAAGTCACCAGGAAATTTGCAGTCTACTTCAACATTGGAACTACCCCAGTTTATCACACCATCAGAACCACCCCAGTTTGATTCAACATCAGAACCACCCACCCCAGTTTAATTCAACATCAGAACCACCCCAGTTTGATTTTTCATCAAAACCACCCAGTTTGATTCATCAGAAGAACAATCTCAGAGTGATTCTCCTGAACTTGTAAACAGGGAAATTTGCACAAAGGACTTTAATTACATCATTGACAGAGACCCACTTCATACCAATTTTCTTAAGTGGAGAAAATTGAAGCGCCAACTTTCATATATAGAGAAAACTTGTCAGAATTGTTTCTAGGTAAGCATGCACAAACACAAGTGTTTTCTAGTTATCAAATTATTGAAATTGTTACGTCATTGCACTGTGAGGGCATTATCAGGTTGTCAGTGTTGTATTATTGATATAGGTCATCTTGACTAATTCAAACCCTCGCTGACTTACGGATGTTGAGTACGTTTATAACCTTGCCGCATAAATGGATCTCATGGGCATTGTAACATCTATGACAGTTCATCATTGGATTCAGTTTTTAGCTGATGTCACTGTGGCGTTTGTGGCTTGTCAATGTGCAACTACATTTGCAAAGCAGATGTAGGCACACATGGAAAGCAAATTACACTATTTAGACAAAGTGGAAATAGAGATTTTGGAAAATTCAAGTGGTGACTGTTCAACACATTTATTATACAATCAACAAAGTTTCAATGTTTGGCTGTAAAAATCTTGATTTGCATGGTGTTAGTCAGCATGAATATAATTCATCAAAGTCGGCAAGCTTTACAGGTTTGTCTGGCATACGCAATCACCCATGGCTTATCCATGAGTGATTCTGTATGCCAGACTGCTGAACAACTTATGCAGTCACACTCATAAAAACATAAACATGTTCCTTTCCCATGATATCTTGAATTGAGAGAAATACTGCATAATTAAGCCCACTGACTAAGAGTTAGTCAACATGCCTCAACTAGTTTCAAATTAAACATGGCACAATGACGTTTTCATTCTCTGGTAGACTGATTTTGCTGCAAGCTGTCATTCACATAAATTTGTTCTGCAGTAGGATCCAAAAGATCAATATGACAGCTTAGCAGTGTTTTTTTTTCGTCTTGAGAGCCATTACTTTGGCAAAAAGAAAAATAAAGCAATAATTTGTCAGTATTTGTGAAATGCCTGATGAAATCAATAATATAGCAGCACATTATTGCTAATATCAAATAGCACTGCACTACCACTCATTTGTTTGACACTTGTCTCTGATCTCCATGTATTTCAAAGCACAAATTAACAAGTGGCGACTGCGTCATCTTTGGTGACTTGTCCTTGCTAAATTTGAGATTTTGATGAAATACAGTCACATATTGAGTAAAAACACAATGCGCATGAATAGTATTACATGATATCATTATTTTTTATCACTTTTCCAGACAATGGGAGCTTGCAGATCCAACCTGAGAAGTCGAGCAGGCAATAAAAAAGAGACTGCTGAACAAGTTGCAAGATCTTTTATTAGGAAAAAAATGGATCGATCTGGATGGTTTTGTGTGAAGCAAACAGAAACTAAAGGTTTGTACTGGTGTATTAATTCCCCTTAAGACAGGTTATCCACAGGGTCTGTGGTGTACTGACTATCTTGTAATTCACATGGTGAAATCAACCGTGAAAAAGGTAATGTAATAAATTTCAGAGTATAATTGATAAGTAAGTACATTATTGTACATCATTCATTGATGAAGGTGATTCTATTATAGTACGTAAAAATGATAGGGGGTCTTATAAACAGATATACCCCAAAATAAAACATTGACACTGACTTAAAGCAAATTATGTAAATTATTCAAGCAAGAATTGTTCCATTTCAAACAGCACCTACACAATTTTGACTGCCCTGTCAGATAGAATAGTGGATAACATCACTGAACTTGTCTTAATATTGTATTTAAAATTTTAACAAAGGTGATAAGGAAAAGGGTCAAACAGTAAATGTTGTTTCAAATGTAATATTCCATTCCTACAGTACACTTGCCCGATATAATTTATACAACAATAATTAAATCATTCCAGAAATCAATCAAATAGTTCAGGGGAGGGAGAGGGGGTTGTACCTTACACATAAGCAGGGTCTTATTGGATGAGTGAGATTCACTTGTACATGTGTGGTATTTGAATATGTAAATCATGATATATCACTCTGCTGATAAGTATGACATTATGAGCTACAAATCAAATACATCATTACAGATTTATGAATAGACAATATAACATAGGGTGTACAGAATGGAACTCTACCTGCAAGCACCCCATGCAGGAAGAGGATGATTTGTGATGGTAGATGTAAACAGGGTCAGTCCTTGGGGATGGTGAGGTTCTTAATGCATCTGTTTATTTTCTTTTATTTTATTTGTTAATTGTTTTATCTATTTCAACTGACAGTGGTGTTGACTTGATCAATATTAACCCTGTGAGTGCTGTATTTTTTCCACCAAAATTTTAGTGCAACAGTTTACAAGTTTTGATGAACTTTTCTGTAATTTTCATGATAATTTTGGAGCAAATGAACTCAACATTACATTGGCAACAATTTTTTAATCAAAATTTTTGCAAAAATGTAACAAAAATTGACCTGGTAGGTATATTTTATAAGGGTGATAAAAAATTGACTTTGGCGCTCAAAAGGTTAAAGGTGAGTAGCCAGTTTGTAGAGCAATTGAAAGAAATGGGGACCAGTAGATAATAAAGAAAGCATATTAGCAGTCAGTTTGGAGTCAAAATCTGGGTTTGAAATATCACTTATAAAATAAATAAAAATATGAAATAAATAGAATAAAATAAATAGTTTCGTGAAGAACCCAACCCCATCCCACTCCACTCCAGGAACTGACCTGTCTCCTGTAATGTGTCATGTGAACTGGTTTATGCTACAAAGTGAAGGCATTAAAACATGCGCTCAGTTTGTTGTAAGTAAACTGGTTTTCATAGCAAAGTGAAGGTTTCAATGATAACACAGTTGGTGTCCTTTAGAAAACTGGTTTACATAGCAAAGTGAAGACATTAACTGGTTGACATTGTGTTAGTGTCTTTGTGTAAACTGGTTCATGCTACAAAGTGAAGGCATAAAATTTGTACTTTTGTGTACTCAGTATTGCAAATGGGTTGATATTACAAAGAAGGTTTAAGGCAGCAAGGCATAGTTTGGCTGTAGCATACTATTATTTGGTACCTCTGCCAGATGATGGGCAGATCGACCGAAATTCAAACCATGTGTATTCATTGAATCTTAATCAAAGGATTTTTAAAGAAAATTATCACTAGGTATATTCCCTCTTATTTCGTTAAACGATTTTAGTTGAAAATGAAAATTAGAGTGTGATTCTGCAGGTATTTACAGTGCGTAGTGCAGTAGAAAGAAATAGAGGTTGGCGGGTCCCTTGAAACTGACCACAGTGAATGTGCAGAGGCTACAGAAACATGCTTGCTGGGATACCTCGAATCTGCCAGAAAAGTGTTAGCAATGATGCTGGCCCTAACATGTTTTCAGCGACAGCAAATTTCTTTGTTCTTAATGGCAGATGTAGAAGAAGTACCAATATTCATTTTAAAGATGTTAAATTCTTATAAAGTTTCTTAAGTTAGCAGTCTTTATGAGGAACCCAATTGTCAGAAAAAACAAAAATCTGACAAAAAATCACCATCCAAGATTCCTTTCTACATTTAGCCAATCATTTCAGTATTCAAATCCCTGGGGAATGATGAAGTGTCAAGTATTCTACTTGACAACACAGCCTATGGATGTGTAATGATCATTGCTATTGTTTACAAATAAATTCTTGTCAAGCCTTGAATTCAATTTTCAACAACAGCAATGCTGACTATGTAGGCTGTGTTGATAAGCTGAACATTGAGCATTTCACCATGCTTCATGGATTTGAAATTAAAACTGTACTTTGATACAAAGAAAAAAATACTCAAAAAAGTCTCATTTCTCTACCATAACTTGTGAGATTTATTCTATTCTTAATTTATGAATTGATTTAAACATCAGGCATATTTTTGATCTGTAAAGATTTCAATAGTTATGCAGACCAGTATGAACTATATATTGTGCAATAGTTCTTAATGTAAACTAGGTCATATGTAGTACAAAGCAACACCATGATAGTAACTTTGTTACAGTAGAGCACTCTAGAAATACTGTTTGCTATTTTCATTTCACTGTAGGAAGAGGTGTCTTTGCTATCATATCAATTAAAGCTGGTTGGGAGAAGTTTGGAAAATTGCTCCTTTTTGGCACTTAGGTTGCATACAGTGATCCAAGAGTGGCTGTGTAACCTTTTCCTGCCAGACAGTATCACTTCCGCATCAGCCAAAAAGCAGTATTGAGCCAAAACATGACATATTTTCACCCACTTGGCTTATAGCATCTTCAGTCCACAAAAATCAAGTTTACAGTATTTATGTTTTCAACAGGCTTCAAATGTTTAATATTATGTTAAAATACACCATATGGAATATGTTGTGTTTCATTAATTTTAACCATCTTTACCTGATTGTGAAATATGGACTTGGCAGGAAAAGGGTTATCTCTGTATGGGTATAATGAAGTTTCAGAAGTCAAATATGAGCCTTACAAACAGTTTCACCACATGAAACAGAGAACTTGCAGAATATACGTGATGACAACATATCTCTCAAGATATGATAATTTTCTTGTATTGACTGCCTCCCTACACTATACACTGACTGAGACAATATTGGTCCCATCATTAGAGTGACGACATTTTTGAATTTTTTAGTTATAATTGACCAGTATATAGCTTCTGGTATAGGTAAGCATCCATCTGTATGTGTGTATGTACATGTATGTATGTATGTATGTATGTATGTATGTATGTATGTATGTATGTATGTGTGTATGTATGTGTGTATGTACATGTATGTATGTACATGTACGTATGTATGTATGTATGTATGTATGTATGTATGTATGTATGTATGTTTGTATGTACGTATGAATGTATGTGTGTGTGTATTTATGCATTATGTATGTATGTCAGTGTGTGATGATGTCTGCTCAATTTAATATTTTGAGGACAAAATACCTATGGACTTGATATTTTAAATGTAGATGCATGACGGGTAAATTGCTGGATTTTTTTCTTTTTATGTATTAAATTAGATCAAGAAGGGAAATTCCATAATTGGTAAAAAAATCTTCATACCTGCCAGTCACATAGCTTGGTATACTCAGATTTGTTGAGACTGTGATACAATAGGTGAAACTGTATTTCTTAGACAATTTTTGTCATTTTTCGTTACAAAAATCTTATCAAAAAGTCGTCAAAACCGTTCTTCAAACAGCTGTGATATTTGACATTTGCACAGGGAGGACCTCAGCGGGAATGCTGAAATTGTGCTGAAATAGGCAAATTTGTATTTCTCAAGGTAATTTTGGGGCAAAATGTTTTGTTTTGTAAAAGTTGTAGCCAGACAGCTTTCATATTTTGGTAAATATGTCACTAGGGATGACAGAATAACACATAGCTTGTGAGCATAAAAATCTCATTTCAGGTGACAGAAATGAGATTTTTATGCTCCCAAGCTATGTGTTTATGGCCGGGAGGATATTCGTATTGGTGGAAAAGGTCTTCGTGTAGTGAATCTGGTCCCACTTTTTTCTGTCTGTCTGTCTGTCAGTGGTAAAGGCCTGAAAACTTGAGCAGTTACCTCAGTGATGTGTAGATGGGATGTGCACTATAGATGTGAGATTGTTCAAATGAAGTTTTCAGTCATTGTCATTATCTCTACAACAATGTAAACTTTCAAGTGAAATGTTTACACAACTATATATTCTATTAGAGCCTCCCCATATGACACTAAGATCTCGGGTAGAATAAACATTATTGTGAAAAATATTATGGTGGGAGGAACCCTGGCTCTTCAATCTAAGAGTACCCATTTTGTTACCATTCTGATAGATAGATGGCAAGTGTGTGTCCTCACGTTTATTAATTTAACACCATCTAAAATTTAAAACCAACTAAATTTAACACCAACTAACTAATATCTTATCTAAAACAAATACATCAAATGCTTTTAAATTTTTATCAGAAACAAAAAGTGCTTACTGTGAACATGGCATATACTTCCACTTAAGTTTGTTGCAATCAGGAACCAATTAGACATTGGTATTTCTCAATGATATGTTCAATATATAAGAGTAGTGTAGGTGTTGTTTAATAGTTTCATTCTCATCAATTTATTTGGTGTATGTGTTGCATGTGTCTTTCTGTTTTTAGCTCATATTTGGTATGTATATAAATACCAAAAAAGAGCTTATATGGTGAGTCGGTGGCGTGTGTATATGTCTGTCTGTACCGGTATGTACAGTATGTAGGTATGTACCGTATGTGCGGATGTATGCACACGCAAAAGCTCCCATATGACCTAAGCTACCATCTCAGTATTTGGTGTACAGGTAGATACTGGGGTTGAGATGTGACGTCGTTCAAATGAACACATCAGTGTCAAAAATGTGCAAATGAGGTAAGAAAAAGGGAAATCCTGCAAATATGCAGGAGTAGTGGCAGGCCAGTGACTGAAACAGGCTACTCCACTGACCTTGAGTCAGTTCCTGTCATTGTTTATGAACTGTTACATATTAACAGACCTGCTCAAGCTAAGGGACGGACCATTAGATCTTGGGAGGGGATGGTCACAATTGTAAATTTCTTTAAAAAAATTTCCAAATGAGAAAAGCTGTGCTAATTATTTTTCAGATTTATAATGTTTTTTTAGTTGACGCTGTCTGAGGATACAATGTACATCCATATCACTAGCGCAAATAAGATTGCATGGTCTAGTGATTTATATTGCTGATACATTTCTCGAAATGTTGCAGATCATCTTTTGACAAGCTTAGAAGCTGTTTGCAAAAGATGTTGTGAAATTTCAATATTCATGTTTTTAGGACAATTTTTGCCTTATTTTGATCAAAACATCTATTTCTCTGTAGCAGCATGTCCAACTTTTGTCATTCTTGTTTTTCTGGTTTAAATACTTCTTGTTGTTTTTCTGGTTGTACTGTGCAGAAATCATTGTCATAACATCAACGTAGAATTTTCCTGCACTGAACAGATAGAAACAATATTCATTGTTGAGCCATTAGCCCAGACATGTCTCAACTGATTTCTTTCAAAATTGGTCCAAGGACATAGACATATGTCATACATATGCATATGTATTAATTTTATGATACAATCCAGTCACACTTATTAATTGATGCCTTGACATGAAAACAATCACAGGATTCCCAGTACACAGCTACCACTTATGCACTGCAGATCTTATTTCCCTGCCCTATTAAGGCAGATATCCCAATAATGAGTGGGTACTATGTCATTGACAGTGACTTGTTATAAAATGAAATGTCTCTGTTCAATACTTTTACTTGCCAGTCTGGATGATAAATGGAATATTTACATTTATCATTCTCCATCTTGTACCCATTGTTCTCACCCGTCCTCTTGTTTCATGTGACCTCATCTTTCTTTGATTACAAACTGTCAAATTAACAAGTATTATTGTTTGAAACTGTCTGATTGAGTAGTAAAATATACACTTTTTTGTGGTTGTACTTTGACCTTGCAGCTGGATGTGTTCTATTCAACTGTTCTCCCATTCCAACTGGAAAGAGAAAGTGTATGTAACTTGGGGTACAAACCAGGTACCTGAGATTAAGAAAGCTTCTCTCTGATTGTTAGACTACAAGGGTATTTCTGCCAAACTCTCATGCAGAAGTGATGTCATACACAGAGCAGTGATTTTAGTCGTCCGGGGGGACTTATAGGTTTGGTCATGTCCGTGCGTGCGTCCATGCGTCTGTGCGTGCATCTGTGCGTCCGTCCGTTCACGCAGATATCTCAGACATGCCCTGGTCAATTTCTTTCAAACTTTGCACAAGGATAGTACCCTACCCCATACAGATGCACGTCGATTTGTCTCACAATGCAATCAAATTTGGCCGTGTTAGAGGACTTTTTAGTTTACACCTCCATAGACTCCCATGTATAAGGCAGTTCTCCATAGACTCCCATGTATAAGGCAGTTCTCATAGACTCCCATGTATAAGGCCAAGAAAAATAAAAATTTAGTTTCTCATCGTATTCATATTGCAAAAAGGATGCAGTGACACAGTTTTTAGTCCCCACGGATGAAGTCCAGGGGGCTTATAGATTGGGTCATGTCCGTCCGTGAGTCCATCCGTTCACACGGATTTTTTAGGCATTTTGACAAAATGTCATGTGACCTTGATGACCTTTGACCTCAAATATACATATTTGTCCATAACTCAGTAACCACAAGCGCTACACCCTTCATATATGGTATGATGGGACACCTTATGACGCCACATATTGTACCTCATTGATTATGCACATATCTAATTTTGAGCAAGCCAATAGAGCTAGAGGTCTGATTTTTGGTATATAGGGATAACGTAGCAATACAATTTTTTGACAAAATGTCAAGTGACCTCAATAACCTTTGACCTCAAATATACATATTTGTCCATAACTCAGTAGTCACAAGTGCTACACCCTTCATAGTCGGTATGATGGGAGAACCTATGATGACACATACTGCACCTCATTTATTATGTGCATATCTAATTTTGAGCAAGCCAATAGAGCTGGATGTCTGAGTTTTGGTATATAGGGATAACTATAGGATAGAATTTTATTTATGCGACCTTGATGACCTTTTACCTAAATATACGTTTATGTCAATAAATAAGTAACAACAAGTGCTATGTCCTTTATATTTAGTAGGATGGGAGACCTTATGACAACACACGCGTGTAACCTCATTCATTATGCACATATCTAATTCTGGGCAAGCGAATCGAGCTAGAGGTCTGATTTTTGGCATATAGGGATTAATTGGCAATACAATTTTTTTTTCAAAATGTTGCGTGACCTCGATGACCTTTGACCTTGATTATAAATATATATGCATAACTTAGTAACCATAAGTTCTATACCCTTCAATTTTGATAGGATATTAGACCTTAAGATGTCACATCTTGTACCTCATTTATTATGCACATATGTATTTCTTGGCTGGCCTATACAGCTAGAGGTCTGATCTTTTTTCCTGATTTAGAACCATAACTTAGACATTCCTCATGTGTTTCAAATTGGGAACAACGATAGATCTATGTGCCCATAGATCTCAACATATACACTCCAGTGATGCTTCTTAATGACCATATTTCCCTGTCCCATCAAGACTAATACTCCTATTTCAAGTGGGGACTATCTCATTGTCAATGACTTGTTCAATGAAATGTTTTCAGTAAAACTCCTCGGCCCTGCAGACCTCAGAGTTTTGCCACAAACCGTGCGATTAAATTCTGCAAACTGCTGCTATGAATTTGCTTACGATATATTATAATGAATTAAGCAAAATTTTTTGCTCACACAAAATTGAAATCAAGGTCACTGCTATGTTTGTTACGTCACTTCCCGATTGAGCAGCTTGTAATGTTTATCTTTAGTAAAACTTTACCTGCATAAAGTTTATAACTAAGTAATGATTGACATATGACATAATGTATTAACTTTTGTTCCATTTGAATCTACAGATTAATGTTTCTTCAAAGAAAGAGTATCGGCCTCTGAGGGAACATGTAGGTTTGACATTGAAGATAATGAACCTGAAGAAAAATGTGAAAATGTAAGTTTGCTTTTGTAACAACTCACTTACATCTCTACAGGCTGAAGTATATCAAATTAGCAATATGTGGCCATTACCCTGGATGTGAAATAATAAAATATGTGATGTATATTTGTGACTTTTACCATGCTTCACAATTTTATTGTGGTACTGTGATTAATCAGAGCTACATCTAAACAAAATGATATTAAGTATTGCCAAATTTATGTGTCTTGCAAGTGCAATCCATTTCATGGTAAATACTCTATTTATTTCTGAATAAATTACTTTCCATTGTGTGTTTAGACCACACAAGACAAGGCAGCAGAACAGAAAGATGCTATTTCCTTATTCCGTGGTATGGAAGGTATATGCAGTATGTTGCATGGTAAGTACAGATATGTAACTGTAGTTGCTCCTTAGGCTGGATGCCATATTTGGCAATGCATAATTTTGTACAATTTTTATGAGTTTTCTTTCATTTTCAATAAATGGCTGATAACTCCAGAAAATATGCCACCAAATTCAAAAGTTAAGGGAAACTTATCTGGAAGTTGAAGTTTGACTAGAATTCTGCTAGGCTGCTGTCGTACCTAAGGTGTCACTCGAGATTGCACGATATTACCCAGCATTGAGTTCTCATCGGCTGGTGAATACATTGTGTATCAAATTTATGGGTGGGTGATTGTGAGATATCAAATATTACCCACAATGCAGGGGAGCATAGAATTGGGTGGTTGATATATATGAGTGACACCGTAGCTACGACAGCAGCTTAGCAGAATTCTAGTCAAACTTCAACTTCCAGGTAAGTTTCAAATTCTGATTCACTGCTATCTCAGCAAGTGTCACTCGAGATGTTTAGAGTGTATCCATGAACTAATGATTGGACAAATTCACCCACTTTTGTGTATATATATGAAAGAACACAGAACATTAATCTCTCAAAGATTTAGTACGAGTTATGTACTCTGGTACAGTAAGTACACAAAGTCTCCTGTCTGGAGGGTAAGCAGATAGTCTTGATGGTTTGATATGTCTATAAGGAGCTGACTGTTTCACCAGGTTTCCTATTTTTATGACATTCCCCTTCTTTGTTTGACAGTGTTCCTGATATCTATCAAGTATGTAGTCTGAGCTTGTTGAGCTGACAGTAGTGCAATAAGAGTTACTAGTTTTAATGTCAGTTTTTTTTAGGGAGAGTTTCTTAACTGGAGACCAATATTGTAGTAGTCTTAAGGTGGTTGGAAATTAAGGCTATTTTTGCACAAATTCTTTTCTCAGAGTTAATGTCAAGTTTCAAGTGTTAGAATCAAGATATTTAGTTCAAATTTTGAAGATACCTCCGTTAGTTAATACTTTCTCCATAGAATATAAAAATTGTATATTTGCAGCCATGATTTTGAAATATGACACCAGTAAATATTAAAATTTAATTTTTCATATTTTTCATATTTTTTACATATTTGAATTTAATAATAATTGGATAGTATTAATATTACCAAATTAGTTATAAATATGTTGACACTATTTATTGTAAGATTTGTACGGCAGGATTTGTAAATAAAATTTGTTTTTATGATTTTACATGGGTTTATATATCAAAAAATTATTAAAAATTCTTTCAAATTTCAAAATGTGATTTTTCAAAAAGTACTTCAAATACAGGAAAATTGTGACGTAGAAATCTTATCTGTAAACTTGTTAATAGGCTGTAAAAATTCCATATCCATATCTCATTTCAAAGTTGGATTAAATTGGTATAAAAGTATGTAGGAAAACTGTTATTCTGTCAAAATGTTGAAAACAAGCCATATTTGCACCCCTCTTTTGAAGTCATAGAGCAGTTTTTTTTGGTTAATCTCACTTTTGACACCTCTTTGACACTCAAAGAATCTAAAAATGCATTTACAATAGCAGTCACTCACTCTGAATGCCAGCACCGCCTTGTCAAACTTTCCTGAAAACAGCAAACAATGACTTTCCCTTTTCAAACATTTATTAAAAGCTAGGGGACCTCTACCATAGTTAATACACTAAGGACTCCCCAACTTTCTTATTTGGTCAGTTTTTCAGAAGTTTTAACAGGCTATAACTCTGCAATGCCTTTGTGCCCAAATGTCTAGTTTTTTTATTCCACAGAGAATGTTAACTACTTTTATATTTTAATAGTTTTGTTGAAATTTATAACTGACGCTCTAGCCTTTCCAACCACCTTAAGTACAATGAAGACATCCCACATACTCTAATTTCATTTATGTGTGTTTTGTTGAACACCCCTTTCATGAATTGAGTAACTAAAGGGTGACTTCCAAATGTTAAGCTACTATTTGACAATGTAATGAATGATGAGAGTGCTGACCATCACTATTGATTTCACTGAACCAAGCCCTGACTTGTAGTATTGCCAAATAATCCAAAGCTGTTGCTACAGGTGTTGTATGGATATTAATTTCCCTCTTACTGCTTAAGGTTCCAAGACAAGTAATTTGCATAACCTTTCAAAAATCAGTTTTCCCTATGTTTTGTGGCTGAAATTCATGTGAGTGCAAGCTATCCTACAGGTCTTCAAAAGCGTGTCTCAGAATTTTTTAAACCTTCTTAAACAGTTTTTATGCCAGAAAAACTTCCAGGGCAGTGAATTTTACCATAGTTGATTTCTTTAAAATTGTGCTCCAAAAAGACTAAGCAAGATATAGAAAATCTGAGACACGCTTTGAAAGAGCATTATGACAGCTTGCATTCCAGCAAGTTTGAGTCAGATATTTGAAGTATTGAGACAAAACATAGGGAATACCGACTTTTGAAAGGTTATACAAATTATCTTGTCACGTGATAGTTATGTAAACAATGGTGACACTGTGGTTACCAAAATGTTCCCATATATGTAGGCTTTCAGAAAATGTATACTTTACGGGGGTTCTGAGTTTCATTAACCGTTAGAGAATTGTTAGATTAAAAAGGTCACATTTCTTGTCTTGGAACCTTAAGTTTCTCCATATCATTCCAGGCTCCAGTTATACCGCCCTTTAGTCCCTGGTCTACAAGACTGGAGGATGACCTCTGTAACTGGTTCTCATAGCCCTTTGCTTCTAATGGATATTGTCTGATAAGAGGCATGCTAGCAGTTTTAGTTTCTTTGACAGTGGGTGTAGATATGTCCAGGGGTAGTGTCAGTAGTGAGTTTCCTTTCGGCAAGAGGACTGGCTATGCAATCAGGCATTTTGTCAAGGTGGCAAACCATGGTTTGGTTGCCCAGAGTGATGGCACTATCAGGATTCTACTCACTCTGAACTGTCCTTAATGGAGCACACTGAAAGGAGGAAATGCATAAAAGTACCACTTAGACCAATTAATCAAGACTAAAATGCATCTACAGCAATGGCATACAGGTCAGGTTGCCATGATACATGTTTGTCATGCTGACGTGATGGTTGAGCCTTGAGGCAAAGAGGTCAATTCTATAGTGTACCAAATTTACAAGCAATGTCCTTTACAACTTGTTTGTTAGCACATCTGCCCTGTGTCGCTGTTGTGTTGTCTGGAGTGGTAGTCTGCCTCTGTGTTGGGTACTGGTATGTTTGCTGCACTAAGTCAAATTATGTGTGATTGCCCAATTCCAAATTTCTCTGATAATTATTTTGCAGCAGGATTTCCTGTCTCCCATGTTATTGATATATCACACTGTTGTGGTGTTGTAATGAGCAGTCAGATGTGTACATTTTTAATGTTAGTACAGAAAGCTTTCAATGTAAAAAGAGCAGCTTTCATTTCAAAGTAATTTATGTGTTCTGATGTTTCAAATCAGACCATGCACCACTTGTCTGGTCTTGCATCACCCCTTCCCCTCCTTTTTTGCCCTCATATTTCAAGGTGAGGTCTTGGTTACCATGGGATACCATATCCCAAACATCAGACTATGTGCCCGAAGGTAGGTGACCATTTGCCTGATGTAAGGAGGGCAAAAGGACCTGCCTCGAGGGTACATAGTCCCTTTGGTTGGCTACAATATTTTTATTACATGCCTCTCTTACACAGTTTTCACACAAAATATTAACGTTTATTGGCAAATGATCAACAAATGCTTTATTTCCATCCGTTACAAATGGAACGACTTTCATCATCGAATGGCGCATTGATATATTGAAACTACTGTTATGTGGTTTATCAATTTTTTTGCGCTAAATTTCTCAAAAGCCAGCTTACCATGCAAAACATGTAATTCCACATTTTTACATGCAAAAGGTGCCAAGTTAATAAAAGTTCCGGGTCACTTTCAGTCTAATTGTTGTGTGGACATGGTTTAGGAACCAGAACAAGAAATCAGATTGATGTACAACTTAGTCAAATTAGGTTACATACAGCTGCTGTCCCGTAGAAGTCAGTGTTGTTTTGTTTTGTTTTGTTATCTTCAACATATTATACTGAATTCCCTTAGATTTTAAAGCATGTTGATACTCCTAGTATTTAATTAGAGTCAGCACAGCCTGCACATTTAAGGACAGCATGACAACAATCTCATTAAAATTTGATGTAAAGATCTGCAAGTTACCTTAAAGTTGCTTATTGCCGTTACATCTGAACCCTGCCACAGACACACAGTATTGTAGATTTCCCATAATTTATTATGATTTGTATCCTCGGAGACTCCCCAGGGAAGTCTACCATGTGTCTCCCATGTGTAGACAAATTCATAGACTAGTTGTAAAAATTCTGAAAACGTACTTTTAAGGACACCATTCTTCTCAATTCTCATTTCAAATTATTTGGAAAATTATGCAAGATTGAGAGAGGAGATAGCATTTATGCACAATTTTCCACTGATTGTGTCTTCAGCTATACAGAATAATGTGATGGAAAGAAGGGAGACTAGTTGCACCTGTTTTTTGAAACAAAAGGATATTGATTTTTTTCCAATGGAAATGACAAATGAATGACCCCTTCAGTTCGTCATAGCTTACTGCCTAAAAAGTATGGCATTTGTAGTACCTACAGAACGTGACTTCATTGGTTGTTTAATGGTTACTTGGAAACTTTCACTGAAATTTCTAAATGTACTTTTACTAGATATTATTTAAAAATCGTTCTGATGCTGCACATTATTGCTTGCATACAGAACTGAAAAGGTTATTAAAAAAGTAACCTTCAAGGATACAATCAAAGAGTATTGTGGGTAATTTATTGTACTGTGAGCACAACCCACTTGTCCCAGGAGCACAGTGGTTTGCTAAACCAATCAGCTGAACACTTCTTACTTAGCACAGTGGATTGATAAACCAATCGAAATGCTGCATATTTAGCAACATAGCTCTGATGGGCTCTTCGTAGCACAAGATTTATTTGTGATCACCTATGGCACAATGGTATAAAGAGGTAGCTGAAGACAAAACAAAAAATAAACAATGACCAAGGAAGTGAACAGCCCAACCACTCTATCATATTTTAATCAGTTTGATGTTGACAATATACAGTCAGTGAATGCAAGCTAAATGCATGGGCTTTGTATAAAGTGTTATTACAGAACCAAAAACAAAGACAATCATGATTACCTTTTCGGCTTTCATATTTCATGAATATTCTGATTTTAAACAAAAAGCCTCAAATTTGTAACAAAAAGTTTTATCAGTCCGGTCAGCTCCAAAATGGAGACTCATTATGATAATGTATTCCAGCATTCAGCCAATCATCGACCAGATTACATCATTAATAAAGTACAGGTCACGCTGGGTCACAAATTACCCACCAAGTGTGATCGGCAGTTTTGGGCCGCTTATAAGCCCCTGTCTTGTGAATTTCAACGAATTTCGACAGTCAACATAATCCACGTGTTCTGCAGAAGGTCATGTCCAACAAGGAGTTCGATTAGTGAACAAATATTCGAAATATTGACGATTCATTTCTACCCCCAGTTTATCGATTTCGCTCAAGTACCGAGAATCATTTTGTGGATGTTCGTCATCTCTATTAGAAATACTGTTATAAAGATAATTTGTGTAGGTACGGGTATAACATTTTGCAAGAAAGAAGAGCAATGTCAGAGCTTTAAAACGATACCTGTTTTGTAGTTGTCAAACACAGACTAAAAATGGTACGCGATTTTGAAAATGTGTTGACAGAGTGGCCACACAACTGTTCCCCATACGGAAGAATTTGTATCGCTGCCATCTCCGATACAAATGGGGTATTCTGAACGATCTGTGTAGGTACACGATTTATATTTCGCAGGACTTCAAGCCAGAGTCTAGGAATCACAGCGATGTATGGGGTTTGGTTGTCTTAGCCAGAATAAAACTGGTACGCGATTTTGAAATTGTGTTTTGACAGAGTGGCCACACAACTGTTCGACATTATGACAGAATACGGCGCGGGAGTTCGACACAGTATGGCGTACGTAACGAAGGACGCATGTGGAGGTTGCCAGGAAATACAATTTTTTACTGATGGCGCGCTGGCCGCTGATTGGCTAATGAGAGGGGGAAAATATTATGGTATAGCGTCTCCAATTTTGGAGCTGACCCGGACTGTTTATGGTTGGAAAAAGTTAGACAGGGTTGGACATTTCTAATACACTTTGTCTTTCATTAAATCTGAAAATACTTCTGCACTTGTGGGTGTGAAACAAAAACATTATTTACTCTTGCCTAATCCTTTTAGTTCATAATCCTGATTTTGTTGTGCTTGATATTGTGATCTTTGTATTTCCCTGCCTACCATTGTATATCAGTGACTTGAACAGGTGGGGAATTATTCATTTTATCTGTAATAGAGTTGATTGATGATGGTGATGACAAAGATGATGAAGATGGTGATGTTAGTGGTGGTAACGAGGAGAAAAAAGAAGATGAGTATGGTCATGACAATGAGTATGGTTCTATTGACACAGTCACTGGTCTCTGCTGTACCCAACCTCATTTGGCGTCGACATCAGCATCTGCAGTGACAGAAAATGCCACGTCTAGCATCACGTCCACCAGTCTAACTACACTCAGTGTGACAGTTTTCGGACGACCTCAGTTTTCGGACATTTAGTGATATGCTGTTAGTTACACTCACTTCGCTCGGTATCGATAGCGTTTTACAGGTCATGTGACCTCATATTAGGTCAGGTGACATTGTTGTCCCGTTTTCGATAGTTTTTTTGGTAGAAGCTATTGAGGGCACTACGAGTGGCGGTAACAAATTGTCATCCTGTGTTCGCGCTTGCCCATTCGCCACGTTCGCAAATGCGAATTGAAATCAGCAGTGGCGAAGAAAAAATGGATCCTAATTCGCCACAGTGGCGAAAGTGATTTTTGTTGAAAAAATTCCGCAAAATAAACAAAAACGTGTGGTTTTTTAGTCTTTGTTGATCTGCGCTTCTCTTTCGGCGATTAGAGAAAAAACTATACCTACTTCCGTATTGTTCTCTCCGACGTACGCAATTGCAATCGAGCCAAGTCTCGCGAGAGATTTGACGTCAATTTGTATAGTGTACAGCATGCACATAAATGACTATCGCGAGAACTGAAAATGCAGGCAGACGCAATCGAGCCCTAGTCAACTGTAGTCATGCTAGTCTCGCGATAAATTTGACGTCATTTTGTCTAGTGTACAGCAAGCAAAGCGAACACTCGCGAGAATTGAAACTTTTGCTACAGCAGACATACGCATTTAATCGTGGTCACAACCTTCGGTGTTGAAATTTATGTGCATCGTGGTCTAGACGTTCCGTGTTGCGCATTTTTATCGAGGTCTTATTTTAATGGTGGTCGATTTGCATCGCGGTCCTCATGGTCCGTATTGATGTTCATTAAAATCGCCATCCCAACGACGCATTCCGTGTTGTTGTCGATTTGCATCCGGTTTCGACGTTCCGTGTTGTTGTTCATTAGACTTAGAGAGGTCATAATCTAATTACGTGTACGTCTGAAGGCACACAGTGGCGTACGCGTATCCATGCTCAGTTATGATTTTTGGGTTGATTTTGCAGTATTTTTTCAGAAACATACGAAATTCGTCTAAGTTTTAGAAACAATTAATTTCTCTACGCGAGGACTATTCAAGCTCGTTGTATCCTCGCATTAAATTTACCGATTTTCTGTAATACAGTTATTTATGTGGATAGGGAAATCTTCGTGACAGCTTCAGGTAAAAAGTTGAATTAGACCATAGACGACAACATTCATTTATGTCAGGAAATCATAGCACGTAGGCCTACGTGTTGTAGGCCTACAGGTGAACTCCACCGAATTTTCTGATATCAAAGATGTTTGCTAATTTACAATGATACTCATACTTAACGAGATTCCTGTCTAAATTCTCGCAAATAACCAAGAAAATCTAAAAATTACAACACGTAATTATGACTACGTGTAGAAGTGTCTTTTGATGACGTTCCGAACGTCTGTACCACATGTCTTGTCTTGTATAACGTGACAAAGACACTACGTGTACTGATGGAACGTAATTAAGTTTAACCAAACTTCTATTTTAATCGCAGTCCGAACGTTCAGTGTTGCTGTCATGCCGTTGATTTGCATCGCGGTCCCAACCTTCCGTGTTGCAGTTCATTTTAATCGTGGTCTCAACGTTGCGTGTTGCTGTCGATTTGCATCGCGGCCAGAATCAAGCAATTTCCAGTGTTAAAATGAAGACAATTGGATACAAGGTTGATGTGTTGATAGTTTATTGTCGTGCATGCAACCGACACTTGAGATTTAAGCATTATAGAAAGCTTTGTTTTCGTAAAAATGTGTGGCTAATAAAGTTTGTCTGTGGCTAATAAAAATTTGAACTATTCGCCACAGTGGCTGACAGCTTTCCAAACCCAGCGCTAACACAGTCGTCTGACACCGCGTCAGTGATACAGTCAACATACTACCGTCAGGTCAAAGTAACTGAAATTTTGACTAAAGTCCTGATTTAGCATTGAATTTTGAATGTGGGGGAGAATAATGATGTTGAAAGATTCTTTCCATCGTTCGCTACGATTGCATGTAGCTTAACGAAAACTGCGCAGTTGTTTCGAGAAAAAAAAGTACATTTAATGAACGTAAGAAGCGTGCAAGTTTTCGGACAGAAAATATTTAGCATAATCGTGTGAACGTAGTAAGTGACTTACCGCGTAAAAACTTGACAGGTAAATAATTCCATACGATGAAATATACTCGCTATTTTTATTAAATAATGCCTATGCAATTCTAATACAAAAAAATATGCAATGGAAACAAGTAATACTCACTTAACAAACTTAGCGAAGTTAGCCACACCGTACGATACAAGGTGCCGAAAGCAACACACACAGAGACAGCCCGTGTCCGATATCTAAGCGCTATACACGTCGAAATATAGTTGAGTCGTCCATGGATTAAACATAACTAATTATCATGAAATATTCTTATGTACAGTTTTCTAAACACATCGAAATTAAAAATCGGTGGTTTGAAGTTTCAAATTATCAATACTTAGCTCCTAATCACATTCCAAACACGACGTCCGATTTCTGGGATTGCAGTCCGATTACTACGCCATCGACATGGGGTCAAAACTTTGGCAACTTTGACCCCGAAATATCACTCCCGTCATGTCAACTGAGTTTGAGGATAACCACAATAAAGTTTCGAAAGGTATGGTAATAAGATTTCGTATTGCTGGTCATTTACGAAACGACTTTGGGCGAAATTTACTACCCTGTCCGAAAAGTGTCACACTGAGTGTACTTCTGTAGTGACAGACAATGATGAATATGATGATAATTAAACAGAGCAACCACAGAGTGAGTATGAAATCACATACTGTAGACTGTCGCAAAGATCACACTGTGTTTTGGTGTTAAATGACCTAGTGATGAATTGAAATGAAGCATTTTACTAAGAAGTTTATCTGTGTGTGTAGATGAAGTTTATTATGGCTCTTGTAAGATGTACACAAGTCTAATCTATAATGCCAAGTACAGGCAATGTTCTATTGGACAGTAAACCAAATTCATCATTTTAATGCAAATACAAACATAATCACTATTTAAATC
The DNA here is from genome assembly GCF_041260155.1 of Ptychodera flava. Lineage (NCBI taxonomy): Eukaryota > Metazoa > Hemichordata > Enteropneusta > Ptychoderidae > Ptychodera > Ptychodera flava. Next base: position 31,435,681 of record NC_091944.1, on the reverse strand, counting down.
ATGTAAACCATATAGACATTCTTGTATACTACATGCATTCTTAGGCCTTTTTATGCACCAGGTTTTGTTTATATGGCTGCCTTGCATTTGACTCATTCACGTTTTCCCATCATTCTAATTGGATAGTACATGTTGTACTAATATGACAAACCTCCAGAGTCTAAAATACATTCTTTTATCACATTAACTTAAATTCACTAGCTTCACACCAGTGCGGGATTTTGTAGATGTCAAATGACGCCATGTACTTAAATGTGCTAGTTTCAGAACTTCATCAGTATTCCTGCTGTGGAAACTGAAAAAATAAAAATGTAACTAAGATTTTGCTATAATTGTAAATTTTGACATATCATGTACATGAAGAGCACTGAACACAAAATGTTGCATGCAACTCTGATTTTGGCATGCCTATTTGAAGGCAAATTGAACTGCAAGACTCTTTCAATAATGCATGCTCATGACTTTTTGACACAAGTGGGTTTTGATTGTATAAAGAATTTTTTTCATCTAAAATTTATGAAATGTTTTGTTTTCTACAGAACTAAATCAAAGACAATCGCCTGGAAGAAAGTTGAGAGATTGGTCTTCAGCAGAGAATAAAGCCATCTATGACCATTTTGATGTGAATTTAAAGCACTGAAATGTCCTGGCCGAGATGAAATTCTTTGCTGTATAAAGAAGTATCCAATTCTCCGGAGAAGGCAATGGAGACAAATTAAAAGTCAAGTGTGGAATAAAATCAATCAATTGAAAAAAACGAAATTGCCATAGTATGTATGAGATCAAAGTTAAGGCCACAGTAGCTGTAACTTTTGACAATATTTTTCTCCCAGCATCATGAACGAAACCAAGCCAGGTCCATCCATCTGTACCAGTGCCTATTTTACATGCTCATGCTGTTCGTACAGATTGAAGTGGGAAAAATGACACTTCGGTCAAAATAATAGTGCCCCTGGTGGCGAAAGCTTAATTCCTTGTGTTTTGGCATGGGCTCATGGCAACTTCAAATGGCGTGTTTTTTAAAAATTGATTGCATATTACAATTTGTACATGCAGGTGTACAGTAATTTCATGATCTGAATCAAGTTGCTGTGTTGTGTCTGTTGATGACAATACTTTACCAAAAACAATACAGAATATTGAGCAGTATTTGTAGCCTATATGATGTTACCTTCTTTATATTTTTTATGCATCTTTAACTTTCTAATATTTAGTCCCCACGGACACCATCCGGGGGGACTTATAGGGTCGGTCATATCAGTCAGTCCGTCCATGCGTGCGTGCGTCCGTCCGTCTGTGCGTCCGTCCGTTAACGCAGATATCTCAGAGATGCCTAGATTGATTTCATTCAAACTTGGTACAAGGATTATTTCATATGTTGTACATATGCACGTCGATTTCTTTTGTGATATGATCCAATATGGCAGCCATTTGTTACGATTGTTTCATGTACAGAGCCATAACTCAGGCACATCTCAACCGATTTTATTTAAAGTTGGTAAAGGACATTGACCTATATAATACATATGCATGTCAATTTGTTTCATGAATATGATCCAATATGGCAGCATGGCGGCAATGTTTTTACAATTTTTTCACGTATTGAGCCGTAAATCCGGAATGTTTCAACTCATTTTATTCAATGTTTGTACAAGGACATTGACCTATGTCATGCATATCCACATTGTTTTGTTTTTGTGATACAATCCAATATGGCTGCATGGCAGCCATTTTGTTATGATTTTGTTTTTGTAGGGAGCCATAACTCGGGTATATCTCAACTGATTTTATTCACAGTTGGTACGGTGACATTAACGTGTATCATGCATATGCATGTCAATTTATTTCATGATGTGATCAAATATGGTGGCCTTGCAGCCATTTTGTTGCAATTTTTTCATGTACGTAGCCACAACCAGCAACCAGGCAAATCTCAACCGATTCTATTCAAAGTTGGATAAAAGGACATTGACCTATGTCATGCATATCCACATTGATTTGTTTTGTGATGATGATGCCGCCGTGCGATGACTTGTTTCACGATTTTTTCATGTACAGAGCCATAACTCAGGCACATCTCAACTGATATTATTCAAAGTTGGTACGGGGACACTGACCTATATCATACATATGCATGTCAATATGTTTCACAATATGATCCAATATGGCGCGCCATGCAGCCATTTTGTTACCATTTTTTCATGTACGGAGCCACAACTCTGGCACATCTTAACCAACTTTATTCATCATAACTCAGACATTTATCATTGGATTTTATTCAAAGTTGGTACAAGAACGTCACCCATGTCATAAATATGCATGTCAATTTGTTTCACACTCCTATGCAATATGGCTGCCTTGTGGATATTTCATTATGATTTTGTCATGTACAGAGCTATAACTCTGACGTATTTCCACCAGTATCATTCAAAGTTGGCACAAGGACATTGACATACCGTATGTCATACATATGAACATCAGTTTTGTTTAACGGCATGTAGCAGTATCATGTCAATTATTGAATTTTCGTAGTTAGTCTGATATGTCAAGAAATACTGCATTAAATTTCATGAAACTTGGTACAGATGTTAAGCTCACATTACTTTAAGTCAAAAAGACATTTATCAGTGTCAAGTTAATTAATTTGTTATTGCATATGTAATGAACTTTCCTAATTAGAGTGATATATCAACAGATACTGCGTTAAATTTGATGACACTTGGTAGAGATTTTGATCTCATAGTGTAATTGTAAATACAAATCAATGACACTTAGTAGTATCATTTATTATATAGATTAATTGCTAGTTTGCATTTACATAATGGGTTTTTAGTCCCGTGGATAAAGTCCGGGGGGGACTTATAGATTGGTCCCGTCCGTCCGTCTGTCCTCAGCCGTTTCTCAGACACTGCTAACCAATTGTTTTCAAACTTGGCACAAAGGCATAGCACTATGACCTTCAGATGCACATTGATTTAATTTGCGATACGATTCAATATGGCAGCAAGGTGGCCATAGTTTTGCGATTTTTCATGTCTTTGAATCATCACTCAAAGATCCTTGAACCGTTCTGTTCAAACTTGGCACAAAGGCATAACACTATGGCCTACAAAGGCATGTAGGATTATATTGCAATACGATCCAATATGGACGTGAGGCGGCCATTTTGTTTGCGATTTTTGTGTCTTTGAACCATAACTCAATATCCTTGAACTGATTCAATTTGAACTTGGCAGAAAGGCATAGCACTATGGCCTACATATGCATGTTGAATTATATTGCGATACGATCCAATATGGGTGTGAGGCGGCCATTTTGTTGCGATTTTTTCATGTCTTTGAACCATAACTCAAACATCCTTGAACGATTTTGTTCAAACATCGCACAAAGGCGAAGCACTATGGCATACATATGCATGTATCAATTAACCTTGCAATAGGAGCCAATATGGCTGCAGAACTGCCATTTTGTTGGAATGTTGCATGTCTTTGAAGCTTTAATTCAAAGGTCATTACATCGATTTGTCCAAACTTGGCACAAAGATCATGCACTATGGCATACATATACATGTCAATGTACTAGACACGTTCCAATATGGTGCCAGATTGTCATGCCAGAAGGTCATTTTTGGATTTCTTCATGTCTTTGAGGCTTAATCATATGCAAACATTCCTTATCCAATGTTGTTGAGACTTGGTACAAAGATAAAGTACTATGGCATACATATGCATGTCGACTAATTTTGTGCTATGATCCATGTGGTCAATAGACAACCATTTGATTTAAATTTGGTGTGATTTTTTTCTGTCTTTGAAACATAAACATAGGTCACTGTCCTTCGATGGACTGATTTGTTTAAACGTGATATGGCTGCATTCTTCTGCACATTAATTTGTTTCATTATATGATCCGAAATGGCTGATTACAACAACATACCCGATCCCGTACAATTTCTAAAATTCCACCAAACCGTGTGTATAGTATGTGCCATCATGACACTAGAGGCAGTGAGGGCATCGTGATGTGTGATGTAATCAAAAGTTCCTTCAGTGGTCATTACCGGCAGAGATGGGTCAATTTTATTGAACATTCCTCAGATTACTTTATTATGCAAGTCACAGGCCTGATGCAAACCGTTGCATCAATGTTATTCCACATCTACCTAGACCACAGCTACCTAGACACCAAAGATTATAACAAAATGGACAAGCAGGACTGTCATCAACCATGACTTGTTGTTTTTAGCATGGATGTCCAAAGTACTGCATCAAACTTATGAAATATGGTACCGGTGATAATCTGTCAGTGTTATGATAGGTTGCAAAATTGTTTGGCAATTAACATCCTGTAGATTAAGTACTATCGATTCATTTTAATGACCTTTTGTAATTAGCATAGCGGCTTACATGTGTTTTATGTTTTTTACCACCATGGAACTTATTTTTGGCCATTAAGCCCCATCTGTATCGCAGTATTTTTAATCACAGGCCTAATTAATGAAGATGACTCTTTCCTCTCAGAGTACTTGAAATTAAAGTACCCATTAACAAGTGGGGTCTGTGTCATTGTCAATGACTTATTATCTGAGGAAAGATAATATAGCTTAACTACTGGTATTTAACATTGTTGCTTTCGCTTCCATATGTATTGCGATGTTGATTGTAATGTTCCTTGTTTCATTGATGGCAATTAAGCATGTCATTAAGGCTGTTTCATAAAATTCAATTAATGTTGTTCTCCTTTCTGTTTTGATTCAGTTAACAATGCAACTGAACTACAAATAACTAAAGTCATCAAATATATTTTGATCATCTGACAAATTTCTGCCTGTGTTAAAGCATGGACAGAAAATGTCACAAAAGGTTTAGATAATGTTACTGATTCTGATAAAACTATAGTACTGACATACTGTTGGTACGTAAAACTTCTGGTGTAATGCCTTGTTAATGGAAGCTATTCTTACAACCTAGAAATTGCATGTATGTACAGTCAATCTGTGTTAAGAAACCATTCATGCAGCACAGTCTCTCGTCTATAATGGCCACGTCGGAGCAGTCCCAACAAATTTTATGATAAATCACCTGGATGTAGTGGGCACCCTTTCAATGTACTGTTTGGCAGTTTGGTTGTATATACATATGTACATCCATCCAAATCAAAAAGCCATGTACCGCTGTATACTAGTACTGGTTTTAAAATTGCTTAGTTTTTTCAATTTGATCTAATCCCGGCGGTGGCAGTCCCCGGGTTGGTGGGTACCCATGCTTGTTACCCAAGTTTGAAAAGTACCCCTTTCCTAGAATATTTCTGAGAAAAACACCCCCTATTTGTGGCAAATGTGGGAGAAATTAGCTGTAAAAAACATACCCTTATTTTCGAAATCTAGGAGGTTAGTATGTTGACTTCCAGGGTTGACCCTGGAGGTTGACTTTGTATACATGTACATACATCACAAATGTTTGTCCTCACCTGATTTTAGTCACATTCATACACAATCATCTTCCTTATCCGTTTGGATCTGGAGTTCTCTGCTGGCTCCTGTGTGACAATACACCTCCCATCATCTACTGTCCCTCGTGTTTCTAGGATTCTTTGCTTATTTTCACATTTTCAGTCTTTTTTCTGGATTTTACATTTATGTTTTTCACAAATTCTTTTAGTGACTACCCCTAATCTTGGAGGTTACTCTGAAAAAGTACCCCTTTTCCTCGATTTCACTGACCTAGAATCTCTGAGATGACTGAAGAAAAACACCGACTTTTCCGTGAATTTGGTAACGCGCATGGGTACCCACCAACCCGGGGACTGCCACCACCGGGGATCTAATATGACCCAAGTTTGATAATTTTAGGGCACAATTAGTATTTTAAGGACTCGTGAAACTGCACAACTATATATATCATTGAAACTTTGGCCCAATACAGCAATAAGTGACTTGAATCTGAAGATTTGCATCTTCAGATTGGTGTTGTGAATTTTTGTCAAAATATTTTATTGTTCAAATCTTCGATTGCTAGTCCCTTGTAAGGTAGAAGACTAGATACAAGTGAATTGATACGTAATCTGCATCGATGACCTCCCTTTTCAAGACAAGCGCATTTTAGACTTGGAAATATTTTTCAACATTTTTAAGGTTGTGTTGTATATGGATGTAACACCTGTCAGGTTCAACCAACAAAGCAAGGGCATAATTGCACACACTAAAGCAGTTTTACTATCAAAGTGACGACTTTTTATACACACAAACATATCCGGTTCAGCCAACAAAGCAAGGACATAATTGCACACACCAATGTGGTTAACTATCAAAGTGACGACTTTTTTATACACACAAATATATCCGGTTCAGCCAACAAAGCAAGGGCATAATTGCACACACCAAAGTGGTTAACTATCAAAGTGACGACTGTTTTATACACACAAATATATCCGGTTCAACCAACAAAGCAAGGGCATAATTGCACACACGACAGTGGTGACATTTTATACACACAAACATGTTCAAGTTGAAAATTTTAACCAACAAAGCAAGGGTACCGGTATTATTGCACACACCAAAGTGGTTTAACTATTTTGAACTCATGGAATTGATGGTGAAAATTTTTGCCTTCAGTAATTTTTCGAAGTTTATAAAATACTAGTGTTCCCTAAAGGCTCAATTTGTCAAATGTACATGTACAATATTAGCTGCCATACGATACATGTATGAATGCAAGTACGTACTACTTTAGAACTGCTTCACATGTCACCATGGCTTTTCGTGTGGATGCATGCTTGTCTGTAGCGAGCAGTGTGTGAACGCACGCAAAATCTCTACTGTAGTACTGGCCAAGCGGGCAAGCAACTTTATAAAATCACTGGCCCTGAAGGAAATCAACTAGTCCGATCATCAGGTCAAATCCAAATATAGCGGAGATTTTTTACCCGCGCTCAGTATAGGGGCCAAGAACATGCAATTTAAAAAATAAAAAGGCACCACTTCAAATTCCTAACACCAAACTGTTTTTGTGCCTTTTAATTCTTATTTCTTTTTTAATTCTGCAAATGAAAATGACAATCAAACCCAAAACTTGGGGCAACTGATCTCAGCGTTAAAAAAACATATGAAATCAGTGAAAGGGACTTGAAATATGTCCCAACACGCTAATGCTAAGCATCCAGAAATCCGATCAGGGATGAGTAAATTTTGGTAGCACAAATACCGGATCACACACGAATGGAGTCAGTACAACACTTGACTCTTCAAAAAACGATTCTGCCTTCTCCCCTTTGAGGGACTCATCGTCAAATACAAAAAATTAGGGCAGCTAATGAACAGAAATAATACTGTTGAAACCCACGGTAAAAGATAAATCACAAATTTAAAATGTAAGCGCAATCATTACAGTGAGCATGGCAAATGGCCATCAAGGTCAAAATACAATGAAGACAGTACTTTGCATTAATGTTTAAATATCGGACATTTACTTTCTAGCATCGAAATGTGACGTCCGACATATTTCCGTCATACATAACAATCTATATATCAGGTTTAATATCGGTACCAGACGATACAAGAATGACTTGCCTTCTGTTGCGGGACGCCGGGTTTGAGAAACTGCCAATATTTTACTTCAGGCTGATACATATCGGCGATTTTAGAACTCTCTATAGTAAACGATACTAGGCAGATCTTGAATGATTTTCCCTGCGTCTCGACACACCGGATCTGTGAAATCACATATATTTACTCGATAATTTATATAGGCGACTGGGACCCTAATATCGTCACTAGAATGACTCGTTTCGGGTCTCGGCACGTCAGGTCTATGTAAAATCACCGATGTTAATCGGCGGTTTCTGGACAAATGTCTGATATATGTCCGATTTGTCACGTCACAGATCTTGCTAAGACCGCCTTCATCACTGCGGCTCGAACTTCGATACTAGACGATAATTTACTTGTCAAATTGCGGGCAATTAATCGATGTTTATCTGGGAGATACTACGGTACCTTACGCATTTGGGCCCGCGGTCTAGGGACCAAGCCCGACTTATGTAGTCCGACCCTAACTTAAATTATACGGTACTAGACTTGTCTAAGAGGGTGGGTAAATATCCAATATCGAAGATTTCACCACCTCACACATCTCACCATAGTGTTTGTCGAGGGTCTATCATCTGACCAAACAATTCGATACTGTATTGTCCAGTAAACACGATTGGAACTAATTTGTAATAATGCATTTGATGGTGAAGTAATGTAATCTCATCAAATTTTCTTTTTACATTACACACTTTCTTTGATGAGTAATTTGCAATATTGCAACATTCAGTTATACGGCACCAAACGAAACACTTTCGAGAAATTTGAAAAATATGGAAATCCAATTATCCCAAATTATTTCCAATCGTGTTACACATGCATGGTGGTAGATAGGCTAAAGAATTACTCTTTTATGACCACGACGAGATCTCAAACCTAACGCATGCTTAAGAAATGGGAACATATTGAATAGCGCTACTACTCTCGAGAAAACGTGAGGTAAGGTCTTACGCTTTGCTGCAGTACCGATCACTCTGTTCACTTTTTATTTGCGAATTTCACGTTTTGCATATCTCTTGAAAGAATAAATTTCGTATATTTGGATAAGTTTGTCAGGTATTTAGCTTAGCAAAACATTCTGGTAAACTTCTGTACATAAGGGAAAATTACTGGCCCGCGTCTTTAGGAACAGCAGGGCATCTTTCAAGAGTTATTGGTCCGGTATGAAAAACGCTGGTCTCGGGCCATCGGGTTATATAAAGACGCAAACGACCTAATAAACGTTATTTACTGATGAAAAACCGCCTGTTTAATTGCTTTCTTCGATTCGTTGTTCAGGGTCCAACAGATGCTGTCTTTATGGCATGCCAAAACTATGCGTTCTCAAAATGCAACAGCCCATTGGGCTGTATTGACAAGCTGAACACAGAGTATTTCATCATGCTTCATGGATTTGAACCAGAGACGGCAGTTAATTCACAAAATAAAAATTCTGGGGAAAAAGAGTAAAAAGCTAGAGCTATTAGGGAGCCGTCATTATTTACGGCTTGGGGGGTCGGAGGAATTGCTTTCGAAACTCCAAAATTTCGAGTAACCCCCCCTGCCAACCATGACGTGTTTGAGTAACCCCCCCCTCTCTGCTACAGAAAATTTGAGTGACCCCCCCTCCCCCCCAAAAAAAATTGGGAAGTTAAATATCTATACAGTAAAATGGATTGCTGCTGCGACAGGCCCTGTACAGACCCTGATTAAACCCTGTGGTATAGGTCTTTGTCGGAAGGAGTTTCCAATTGCTGTGGCAGGGGCTGATGTACAGGTCTGTGTCCAGTGCTCTGGTGACATGCAGTTATTCTGTAGATTTTTTTTCAAGAGGGGAAGATGTGGTGCGAAAGCACCACAAGAGAACACATAAGCGGTCGCGGGGGAGGTCAGGAGGGGGGTGTCCCCCCCATCCTGCCATTGGAGCTTTTTAAAAATAGAGGTTAAAATGGTGTTATTTGGTGGCACTTTGGGAGTATTTTTTTCGTATAAAAAACTCAGAGGAAAATAAATCTAAGACAGTATTCCAAAACTTATATTTCAGTTCACTGATTTCAACTATATTTTTGAAACCGAAAAAATAGCGACAGACATACATTATTCACATTTATTATTTATTATTATTTTCCTGCAAGAAAAGATGGGTTTGTTGTCAAGGCATTCAACTGGTTTTAAACTTTATAGCATCGGAATAAGCTTGCTTTACACATTTTCCCCTATCGGTAACCTATACAATGTAGAATATAGAAGCAGACGTTTCTCATTAATGATCAGGCAAGTATATCAATCTTTAATCAGGAAATACTGAAAATGTACTCAGTACTAGCCTCTAACATAAGGCTTGCCACGTCGAATAGCTGATCATTCTCGTCTGAAGATCACAATAACGTGAAACACAGAGTGTAATGAGATTTTAGTTTCTACTTGAAACCACCTGTATTATGATATATATATATATATATATATATATATATATATATATATATATATATATATATATATATATATATATATATATATATATATATATATATATATATATATTATGTTGTGTGTGTGTGTGTACACAAATACCGGGTATGAATATACATATCTTTACTATTATTGTTGTATTAATTCGTAACTCCACTAAATGCTTCAATACATATCAACAAAATTGAGTAGCCCCCCCCCCCCCTTTCTTGTTCTCCACTTTTGAGCAACCCCCCTTGTAGCTTTCGATTTTTTGAGTGACCCCCCCCCTCAGATTCCTCCGACCCCCCAGGCCATAAATAATGACGGCTCCCTTAGAGTCTTAAACTTTCTTTGACATTTATTTCATATTTGCACATGGATTTCCCTTAACGTGAATTTAAATAAGGGGCAACATTCAAGGCTGGTAGAAAACAGTATTCACAACTCACTACATTGCAAAAACATATTAAGGGAAAACTACGAAGATAAACAATTTCATGTCTACAATATTAACACAAATAGCGTCCAGTAAAAGCACATGCAGAATCTATCTGAGTCATTATTGGACAAAATTGAAAGGAGGGGAATATAACTAAAAATAGATTGTTTGCTTTTCCTAGTTTACCTTGTAGTTTGCAGCTGCTTTTGCATTAGTTGTGTCACTGTGATAGTAGGACATGTTCACACACACACATGCCCTAACATAGATAGTAGAGAACAGGTTGACACACAAGCTTTCACATAGATAGTAAGACCAGCGTATGCCCTCACAAGTCGGTCTGGCGTCATATGCACGAAGGTCCAATATCTAGAGAACTAAGGCACTTAGAGCTTATATCTAGCGTGTGCCCCACTATTTAAGGGTCAGAGAATTTTTTTATAAGTGTTATATGTCCAAAAACCCACTCCTTAATGGTGTCGCCACTACGTAGGTTGGCAACAGGTGCCCTCACTATGTTATGAAGACACGTATAGGTGTGTGTGTGTGTGTGTTGAGAAGTCCACACTTTTTCAGCTGCCAATCATGTGAACAAATTGCGAAAGTTGCCCTGCATGTATATTTCCGTCTGGACACTAATTATAGTTCCCTCATTGACCATTGATAATTATAACAAGAACGTGACAACGCAACCCATTGCCTTTCACTTCAAATCACCTTCTCAGTTATTACAGTTAGGTGGGTCGGTAAATTTCCTGTGTGCCCCTGTCGAAACAAGTTACACTCCATCCAACAAAAAAGCGATGACACCGATCAGAAGATGATGAAGATTTGATGATTTTCTGCGCGCATCATTGCGAACGGAGACTGATGACATTTCTGGCGTTATTGTTCTTTGCGTTATTTACAGAAATGTTGAAATGAACCGTGTTTAGTTTGACATCACAGTCTGTAAACGCGTCTAAAACCTACAAGTCTGGAGTTTTATTTGATTTTCGATGACACAATTGACCGAGTGTAACGCCCTCCCTTGTGGAAATTTTATCTCGAAGCGTCCCTCACGTGGCCAAGACGTGTGAAGGTTAGTTCAAGATCGTATGAGGAGATAGGAGATAGCATTATACTTTTTATTAATTATTTGTAAAAGTTGAATGAGAACAATCGAGTACGGGATATTCCGTGGTGGACAATCAAAGACTGGTGGGAAATTTCCATGTGATGACTATCAATGATAATTTTGTAGCTATATGTAAGTCTAGAAAAGGTATGTAACTTTGTAGCGAATGTACACTGATGATCAGAATTTTAGACATCGAGTGTCACGAGCCATCTTGAATAAAGATCTAAAGTTTTGCTACAATCTACATCTTGGTGTGTCAGTTTCAGTTACTGAAAGCATTACGATCCAGACTGGTACCTCAACTCGTAATTCCCCAACTACGAGCGCAACCAAACTACGGTTTACCTGGACACTATGTGTTGACAAAAGCATTACTGGAAAAGTCTGCCACCTTGCGAGCGTTCAAAATCGCCAAGGATGATGTTATTCTCGGTTCTAGTCAGAATAATACCATGCAAAGGTTTTGCTACATATTAAAACTGACATATTTTCAAAGCAGCAATACCTTGTACATATTTCTCCAACCTTCCACGTCTCGACCATCCAGGTATGTATGTTTTCATGCAACCTTGGCAGCAAAGATGACAATTTTTAGCTCACATTTGGTATACCAATGTGAGGTTATCGTATAAGCTGAATCACTTCATTTGCATCCGATTTGCATATCTGTATGTATGTATGTATGTATGTATGTATGTATGTATGTATGTATGTATGTATGTATGTACGTATGTATGTATGTATGTATGTATATCCGTCCACATCAAAAACACCTAAACCGCAGCACCTGCTGTCTTAGTATTTGGTGTACAGGTGCACCTTGGGGTGGAGATGTGAATTTGTTCAAATGAGCTTGTCAGTGTCAAAAATATGCAAATGAGGGGAAAAAAGGAAAAATCCTGCAAGTGGCTAAAACTCTGTAACCGTTGGTCAGATAGGGTTGAAACTTGGTGTGCAGATTTCTTTAGGTATTCTAAATTAGGTGTTTAAAATTTGGGTTGAAATTTGCATGTTTCTATTTTTGGGGTAATTTTTTCAGTTTTTAGTCAAAAAATGTTTTTCTCAGGATGACCTCAGTCAAGTTTATACAAATTGAATTGAAATTTTCATATTTTTAATTTTTGGGCAAATTTTCCTAATTTTTGGTCAAAATTTTTTTATTCAAAAACTACTAATCTGATAGCTTTGATATTTGGTATACAGGTTTCTAAGGTTGATCAAAATCAGTTTTATGAATATTGTGAAGATATCTAGAATTTTGTATTTTTGCTGAATTTTTTGGTTATTTTTCTCATTTTAAGTAAAATTTCATCTTCTCTGAAACCGCTAGCCCAATTGCTCTCACATTTTGATTGGGTGTTTGCAAGGGTGTTACCCTTCTAATTGTTGAAATTACGACAAAATTGGAAATATTACTGTTTTGGGGCAATTTTTGTCATTTTTGGTCAAAAAATCTTAAAAAATATTTACTTTTTAAAGCCCCTGGACAGACAGCTGTTATATTTTGTGTGCAGATGTCCAGGGATGACAATAGTGAGATATGTGGAAATTGTCCTGAAATATGCAAATTTGTATTTTTAAGACAATTTTGTCATTTTTGGTCAAGAAAACTTGTTCTCAAAATAACTTGTCTGATAGCTTTGTAGTTTGCTACAAAAGTCCCGAGGGATGTTATTAGATAGATTTTCTGCCCAAAGTGTTGGGAAACCTCCAAATTTTTATATTTTAGGTAATTTTCTCAGTTTGTGACCTTAAATGACCTACACCAACCAAGGATATGTTGTGAGAGAGTTCCGAAGGCTGTGAACATAAATTTTGTCATATTTAATATCAATTTGTAGTAAAATTTGATCCAGAAAACGAAGCTGAGGTAATATTTTTCATTGTGAACCAATTTTTGCATTTTTTGCATGTAAGACACACAAGAACTGATGAGAAATTTGGATCCAGGATAATTCCAGATGTTGTTATCCCCCCCCCCCAAGTGGAAGGCATTTCACTATCTGTAACTGATTTAAGTGCTGTTTACATTCGAATGATAGCACTCATAGCATTAATTAAAACATCCCCAAGGTTGTAAATACATTTCCTGCCAGCTGATCTTATGTAAACATGGTCAACCAAGGGGTGGAACATTTGATATTCAGGAGGGGTAGGGGCTAGAAGATTAATGTAGCATTACTTTTTACCAGATCCCTTGTACATTTTTTCCCACTCTTTATTTTTTCCCCACTCTCCCATCTTTTCTTTTTGTCGAGCTTCTCTCGCTATTTTTTTGTTGACATTTGCTTGTGTGTTTAGGATCTGCTTGTCCCATTGCAATAGAAGTTGATATGCATGTTCCTAAAGATGACCTCCAGTACCTAAGTTGCAGACCTTATTTGCTTTTGTCATTCTTGTCTTTCTGGTTTAAATATTTCTTGAATTTACCAATTCAAACCGAATGTGAGTACACTGTCCTTGACGGTATTTTTAACATTCTCAACCCCTGAATTAGGTCCCTGTATTCTGGTATGTCAGAACACACGCCTATCACTCTGTTTATTTTACAGATGTGATCATTTGAAATAATGAATTCTTCGGCTAAAAAAACACAGCAATCAATGATTATCACAAAACTGAATTTCTGCTGCAAATTGAAGATTTTAATATGAAGCTGTAGCGCAGATTGAATGCTTTTTCGATCACAGCTTTTTTGTATTGTCATCAATGTTAAGCTTATCTTCATCCTAAACTTTGCAAAGTTACGTTGACACGTCGATCTTGAATACAGGCTACACACAGACATTATAAAGGGCGATGTTGAAACGTCCAACTTCAGCACATTTCATATATTCTAATATCTCTGCCATTGTAATTAGAGATCAGGGTCGGTTTTCTGTCGCGACAAGTTTCCATCATTGAATGAACTTTCGTCTTGCACTGGACACACGCTGACGTTGACAAAAAGAGGAGTGTGGTACAATCTAGAGGGGAAACCATATTACAGGACCAGTTGCCGTAACGTTTGATCATTTCTTTCACCACTGTTTTGCATGTCAATGGCAAGTTCTTCTTCCATTACACAATGTATGTTGAAACTTAACCCCATTAGTTTGTCAACACAGTGTCTATAGGTTGCAAGTTCACTGACAATAGACCGGACCAGAGTTCACTTGTCAACAATAAAAAATACAGTCTAAACTTGTACAGACTGGCGCTCAATACAAATATAGTGAAAAAATCACAAGTACCAGCTAATTGTCCTGTAAAACTTTCAAAGGTGAGCATTAAAAACAAATAATATTCCTTTCTAGAGATAAAATTATTTTTAGTGCTGTCTAAAAGTGCCAGTTGTGTACTCATGAATAAATAAAAAGATAAATAATAAATGAAAAGTTTATTAATGAATAAGTATTTGCATCCAAGTCCAGGCGTACGCCATCACCACGCATACTTACGTTCTGTTACTTTTGTGGCAGATCGATGTTCAGTGCAGTGTTCATGAGTCTGGGCTATACATAGTATGTAAGCTTTGCATAAATGTATACCCTTATGGAAACTCAGTCAAGAATATAATCGAAATCTGTCGACTAAAGGGACAATGGAAAGAGCAATTATGTGCGAGGTACTAAGAAAAAAAAGAAAACCAGGGAAAGAGAAAGATTTTAATCAGTTGAAAACAACAAAATAACGAGTGAGAGAGTCAGACAACACAGAATTTTAACAAGACCTTTACAGTGGCCCTCCAATAAATAACGTCCATGTCGACATGAGATAATCTGCAATTTCCCCGAACAATTAACGTCTTTCTCCTGATATCATAATTCCGTTACAAATGACATCATTAATAATTAATTGCCTTTTTGGAATATTTTTACCGCTACTATAGCTAGCACATTTTCAGACTTACTAATGTACTTGACTATTCTCAATTTTATCGATTTCTTATTTCAAGTCATGGAATATCATTTTCACTAGAATAAAATGAAATTGAAATACTATAAATGCAAAGTATCAGAAACGTCTTGGTGTATGTAGAGCTGTGATCACTTCGTTTTCAAATACGAGGTAGGCCGAGTGAGGGCATTGTTCTGCAGAATTGGTCGCCTTCTTCGCAGATTTTGAACTTATTTACATAACAAACTCTGTCACATTTACTTCCACCTTGCAAATGTGTTCTTGTTATTTCATTTCATTTCAATAAAACTCGCCATCTAATAAAAGTCTTGCTGTCATTAATTGGGGGTTTATTTCATGTTCGTAAAAGAAATGTTACAAATCTGAATTTTAAAATTTTCATCCCCCGTGTCTCTCTCTCTCTCTCTCTCTCTCTCTCTCTCTCTCTCTCTCTCTCTCTCTCTCTCACACACACACACACACACACACACACACACACACACACACACAACATACTGCCTCGGTTGCTATACAGCGGATAATGTCATCGTGACGTGTATTTTTCAGATTGGTTGAGGTACAGCAACAATGAACAAATAGACGACCTAAAATAATATTTATTTCCACTATTTGCATTCTTTTCAGATGAGACACATTTGTGTGTGGGTGCTCTTCAAAGAGTGGCGTTGAAAATCAACAGGTTCTATAAATTTCGTAAAATTCATTATGTCTTGTTGAAAAAATTTCTTGTGACAGACTTTTCAAGGAATATATCCCTGGTACATGTCATTTATATATAGCTGTCTGCCTAAATCACTCACCCATCAAAGAAACCGAGAAAGAGCTCAGGTTTGTTGGTAACCTGGTTGAGGTATATGTCAGGAAATACCAAAGTATATGTCAGGAAATACCAAAGTAAGATATCATGTAAATCATCGCTACAAACTTATTCAAGACAACACGTTCAACTTGTAAATGGAATTGTGACTGCACTCTCTTCACTGTGGCTATCTACAATATTCATAGATAATGATTTTAGAATATTCGCATGCACTTGAAAAGTTTAAAATTATTTTATATTTTTATTTAAACTTGGTTTTCCTTGGTTTGATATACAGGTGAATACCATTGGTGGACCGCAGTACCAACTGACACACACGGCTTGGCGGTTTGCTTTCGTCAACAGCTAATTCAAATCTATGAATTGTCATGGCAACGGAAACCTTTAACTCATTCATGGCAAAGTTCTGGCCGATGCAGTTCCTGTGAATGTACAAGAAATACTATTTTCAATAAAAAAGGACATCATACACAGAACATGAAACATGTGAGATTATTTGAACGGATAGTACGCATCTCGAAAGCGTAAGACTCAAACTTTTGCTCAGATATCCCTCCACGAAACTTTCAACTATTGTCTTTCCGAATCGAAAATAAAAATCAGGGATCGCGGTGCAAAGTTTGGCGAATTAGAAACAAATTCCATAGCATTCACCAATATTTGAAATTCAAAATAGCTCCTGTACCTCTGTTGCTTCTATAGGGAAAAATAAAATCTTCGGTTTTCAAAAAACTAAACTTTCTTATGCCAAGAGCCTTAAAATGAACCCTCATAGTTGGTAGATCAGAGAACAATTGGATAATTATGAGAGTTCGACAGTCAGCGCATTCAAAATTTATGAGAAAGAGGTTTACATGTACAATTATTCCAATTAGCGAATGATTTCGTTATGTACATAATAGAAAAACTTTCTGCTGAAGGTCTGGTGCAAGACTGTCTGTCCGCCAACTCTGACTGAGAGGAAGGTCTCATAAAATGATTGAAAGATGCAAATTATTTGACGGTGAAAACATTGACGGTATACTAGCAATTGTCTTCACGTGTGATGTCTTTGGCGTTTCTTTGTAGAATATTATTAAAAATTTACATGTACTTGACATTGTAACGTTACATAAATCCGAAGAGGAAGTCACGACCTGAAAATTACATACCAAGCGACGCAGTTTCTCACCTTGGTCCAGCCGAAAACGGTACAAAGGCATGAGGCGATCTATCCTTCATGTTTTCAGGGGAGAATCTTTCCGGATCATAAACCCCTGGATTAGGCCAGATATTACCGTTGTGGTGGCAAGCAAATATATTGACACTGGCTATATGGCCTATAGTAATAACAAATTAAAGAACGTTATCATCAAGACTTTTGTGTTAAAAGTTTTCTTGTCTCAATGGCGCTGGTGTCCATCTTGTCCGACTAGTACTACACATCGGAAAAGATTTCAACCACATCATGACTGACATGCCCTCGCTATTGGAAAACAAGTTAAAAGTAGTCTGTTAACATTAATAACTTGCAAACTCGCTTTGCCTTTTCACCAACAGACGTCTTTACACATCTTCATTGTGATTATTAGGGATGCTTGAAATATATGAAAGGAAATTTGGATCAATGTGTTTAAACTCTCCACAACCTAAATGAAACATTTCTTTCCTGAATACATCTCTTTATCGCCATCAAAAGGTGTTAAAGATGACAGTTATGTACCGCATACAGCCGTATGATGTCAATACATCCCAAATCAGAAAATGTGTAACAAGATGAAATGTAGTATATTCTTTAGGTTGAGAATCATTATTGAACGTGTCAATTGATACCGTGCAACGGAATTCACTTCTTAGAGAGAGTAATAGAGTCATGGTACAGCATCTCTCACCTGCTGGTACTGTACGTCCGTCTGGTAAGACCATCGGTTTGGTTAACTGTCTAGCAATGTAAGGCACGGGAGGGTGGAGACGGAGGCTCTCTTTGATACACATGGTGGTGTACGGTATCTTGCTGAGATCATCCCTGGAAATGGTGTCAAAGGTCATGGAATCAATGGCTGCTATCACCGATATTAAAATCTCTGCTATATAAGCCTACTGTGAACGCCATAGAGCTTCAGATGGACGGAAATCGCCGATTTTATGTGTTTTCGAGGTCGAAATTTACAATTTGATTTTCATAGATCGGACCTTATTGGTTCCATCGATGATACTTTACAGTAGAGATAGAAAATTTACTTTATCTATTATTTATTACTAATTCACGCAATTTATATCTTGTTTCAGCCTTACAGCTTTTTCAGTTGTGCTCGCTACTATTTTTAATATCATTTGTCCTGCCCCTCTTTTCGCAGCTGCTCTTAGACATCTTGAATATGATGCCTCTGTCCATTTTAGCCAGGTTTTGCGTGACTAACATTGTTCATATTGTATGGAGATATTATGTTGTTATACAAAGCTTGCCTGGTTTCATTTATTCACTTATACATGAATATAAAAGCTCGTGTCACCCTACATTGAGGGAAAAATCCAGTAGCTTCACACCAATCTCTCTCTCTGAGTTTGCCTACCGAGCTATTTCAACATCACAGCGGACTTCACTGCCCCCCCCCCCCTTACCATTCAAAGACTTTCTCTTCTTTACCCTCCATCAGCTCATCGATCTCTTCCCTACATTTATCCTGGTACTCGGGATGTCTGGCAAGGTTGTACAAAATCCAGGAGATCCCACTGGCTGTGGTGTCGTGACCTTCAAACATAAATGTGTCAACTTCATCCCGAATCTCTGCATCTGTCAGACCATTGCCATCTTCATCCTGGTCATGCGCGCAGAGAGAGAGAGACAGACAGACAGACAGACAGACAGACAGACAGACAGACAGACAGACAGACAGACAGACAGACAGACAGACAGACAGGGACAGAGACAGGGAGACAGAGAGAGAGCGCCTCGATATCAATATTATTCCAAGAATACGTTCATGCACACACACGTACAATCTGCAGACATAGGTATTCCACAAAAATTCCAAAATCAGCATTTAATGCCTTCCTTCTTAAATCAATACAAATCACTCGATCTGATAGTGACAGATGGGCTACAGCCGCTCATGGTCAGGTGTACTCCGGACACCTTTTTGGAGTCATTTGGGCCATCTTGCTGATATATCTAATCACAGGCGACTGTCGACGAAACTGACAGAAGAAAGGCAAGCGTAAAAAGAAAGCGTGCTTTAGTGTGTCTGCCTGATTATTACAAGAGTTTGCTTCAGGGTGGACCATTTGATATCCTGGGGGTCTTGAAGATTGATGAGGTAGCATTATTTTTTTTTTAGCTGATCCATTGTACATAATTTTGTCCACTCTCCCACCTTTGTTTTGTCAAGTCTTCTCTGGCTTATTTTTTCGTTGACATTTGCTGGGAATCTTTTTTAATTGTCCAGACCCCCTCCCTCAGGATATCAAATGGTCCACCCTTTGCTTATTTGTTGAGTGTGATCTACCTTGGTAGAGAGCAGAATATCCAAGAAATCCAAGTATCTTCTTTTGTTATCCAGCGCCTTCTCGCCTGCCTTCTCAAACTGCAAACTCCTCCGTCTATCGGCAATAACATGTTTGGCCTTATTGTGAACAAAGTCACACGCCTTCTTGAACTGGTAGCCATGGTGACTGTGGTTGAAGAGCCAGTCAATCAAGTAGGGTGGAAACTGGAAGCGCAGTTCTAAGAGTTCAGCGATCCGATAAACGGATTTGATGTATAGATCTTCACTAGAATGAAACAAAAACCATCTAATGTATGGTAACTGACCATAATATTGTAATATTATGTACATGTAATCTATAAACCATGTATCGTCCCCTCAACACGCATTTATATAGCTGTATTTTTGTTGTCCAACTGCCGCCCTGAATTCAAGAAGTCATGACAGGAGGAACTCTAACATCCAACGTTAGTGCTGTAAATATCTGTATCATCTGCTAGAAACATTCGTATAACGGGGCTGAATAAACAACGGACTTGAAGAGTCTTCGAGTCAACCACATGTACAGTCTCTCGCTCAGAAAGACAACAATCGCCACATTTCTAGATACAAATCGATGAAACTTTTCTCGTGTTATGGATTCCCGATCGTTCAACTGCAAAATGATATATCTCGTTCAGAAAGTAGGCGTTATAAAGTTTCGAACTAAACACATTAAGAGGAAAAATCACTCACTTTGCTGTTTGACAGTTGCTTTTATAACTGAAGGCGCATTTCAGTAAAGTGTCCAGCGTCATGAGGCTAACTGAGTTTTGAACTTCGATTGATTTGCTGTGGTCCATGCTGGCCCACTTATCCTAGAGAAAATGAAAATAATACATACTCATATAGCTTTTTACCTTTTGAATGGTTTGTTGGTGATCGAGCCACTTGATACGTCGTCAGAATAATAATAATACGATGAATGGATATTGTTAGAAGTACGCATGCGCATATATGACGTAATTATTTACATCTCGCAGAAATGAAAGATTCAATCTTCACACCCTAAAACTTACTAACTTTCCGGTAAGCGGTATTGCTCATAGGAATATATGCCATGTTGCAATGCATCTTCATATTGGCGTCTTCAAATCATACAGAAGACAGTCCGGTAATCCCTATTTTTTCATCGATATAATGCACAACAAAAAGTCATCAACATATGCATAAATGAAAAAAAGTTGATTAAAATATTTCACAATTTGACATTTTTTTATAATTGTTTGCGATGCAAGACAGGTGATAGATTTCTTGAACCTGTAAAATAATGAATGAAATCAATACATCTCTAGTCGTAGGGCACATGAGCTCGAGACCCAATTTTGCCGAACAAAATAATCTAAAATCAAGAGAAAAGTGATAATGTGTGTAGAATATTACCAGGTCTGAAAAAGCAGTCGGGAAACGATGTCTTCTAATACTAAAGATGACTACTTTATTACTTAACTAACAACAGACAGTGGCTAATACAGTGAAGCATAACACTTGGGTGAGATACCGTGTATAGAGTCAGTGACGTGAAGTGTCTCTGTTGGAGGCACTGAGAAATAAGTTATCTCTGATTTGGTAAGGCGATGTTTCCCAGTGATGAAGCAGTTTTGGCGGAGAAAATGTCTATGGATCACGAGACAGGCTCAAGATCGATTAAACATGTTGTCTTAGCGGATGGAATCTCTGGTTTGTAGTGCCGAAATCGTAGAAGGAATGTTATCCGAGTATCTCTAGTAAGACAATGTACTGGTAGTGACGTAATACAAGAATGCATTTCCTAACTTTCTCCCCTGCGGCAAAGAGAGAAGTGTACCGAATGATTTGCGAAATCTCTTTGAAACGAGTAAAATACTAAATAGTAAATTTATCAGTGAAACGTGCAATAAATGAGAGAAAGAATCTATATTCTATTCTATGGAAAATATTTAGTAAAGAGGTTCTATATATAGTGTATACATCGATATATACGAGTTCAGCAACAAGAGTTCACACATCTGAATTCTGCGATGGGCGATGGCGGATGCAGTACTAGTTGGTGGCCTCTCGCTGCTGGTTGCCTGGTTACCTGTTGAGTATTCGTGATCGCCGTTCTGTGTAGCTTGTTGTGTTATGTTGGTGTTGATTTCCTGTGGGTACAGCTCGATGATTGGACGATTTCTGTGTCCATTAGAACGAATGACGCCATCCTTTCCGTTGTGTAGCTTTTCTATGGTGGCTAATTCGAAGTTGGTTGGACTTAGGATGTCGCTATGTGCAAGCACAACATCACCAATTCGAATGTCATTGTCCGCTTTACCCTGGATGCTGTGATGTTCACGTAAGGCAGTTAAGTATTCTGCTATTTATATGTTCTGTAGTTGAGTACATGCGCAGATTGGATCCATAGACTATTTGCACAGTGAAGTGTGATGCTTCCTGTCACATTTGCGGCATTTTACTTTAGACTTACAGTCGCTGACTTTGTGTTTCCCGAGGCAATTGAAACACAGCCTGTTCTGTTTGACAATGGTGTATCGTCTTGAAGAATCGATGACCACAGTGCAATCGTTCGGATGGTGTGATCCTCTGCAAAAAGCGCAACATTTTTCTTTCCTTTGAGTAGTGTGACGCGCGGCTGAGTTTTTCGCGGGACTTGCGTAAGAGGCGGCGGTATTAGGCGTTGAAGACTGAATTGATTCGTCCCATTCGGCAGCTGCACGATTATAAGAAAACATAAACATTATCTCGGAGTTGATAGCGTGGCAGAGTTGTTTTAAAGTTTCAAATTGGTTGTTCTCGCCTAGTGGACGTTGAATCACCATTAAAAGATCGGGCGGAAGTTTTTCCAACACTATGATTAAGAACACCCATTCGTATCTTTCTTCTGGAACCTTTAAGCTGTCCAGTAGAGTAACGTACGATAGTAACTGATTGTGAAATATAGTCAAACTGTCGAGAGTGTAAGCGGGGCTTTCTAATTTGTAAAAAGCTTTAACGCAAGCTCTGCGTATGTCTTCAGGTTGACCATATCGTTCACGTAAGAGTTCTATCGCGTCTGCGTAATCTTTATGCGATTGCATTCCGTCGAGTAGCGAGGCGGGAGGACCGACGAGGCTTGCTTTCAAGGTGAGAAATCGTTCTACGTCATTTAGCGAGGCGTCTTCATGGACGAACGCTAGAAAGTTTTCGTAAAAGCTTGGCCATTCCATGATTTCACCGTTGAATTTAAATTCAAGAGTTAGTTTGGGTAGATTATTTGACCTATGTTTGGTACCTGGCGGAGGAGTTGGCGCTAGTAGCAACGACGTATTCGAACTACACGGCTCGTCATTGTGCTTTCCGATAAATTTCCGATAGACGGTCAACTTACTGGTGATATGATCTTCATAGTCGTCTGCTGCATGTAACTCTAGATCAAGTGTTTCGTCGTCTTCGATCTTCATTGAAATCTCTCCGTCCAGTTTCTTGATGATTTCTAGCTTGTTCGAAATGTTGTTGATGACTTTGGAAAGTTCTTCCATTTCCTCACTTGTGGGATTTTCCTTGGAGAATATGTTGTCCGCTTTCTTCAGAAGTACTGCTATCCGATCGCGTCTTGCTGATCTTTGAAATTCCGGGGGTGAAAGTTCCTTGGGTTGGGTAGATCCGAATGAGGCTTGTTTTCCCTTGACTGGCATCGTCGAAAGCATGCTTCAGGAGTTCAGGCTGTGATGTTGTAGGAAGTCTCGCAATCCCAGAATTGGCACCAAAAATTATGTGTCGAGTATGAATGCCTAGGCAGGTAACTGAACTAATAATAGTGGCTATACACAGTGAAGCATATTATCTTGGTGAGACACAGCGTAACATCGTAGTGGCGTGACGTGAGTGTCTCTGTTGAAGGTCTTTGATTTAAGAAGGCGGGGTTTCCCGTTGATAAAGCAGTTTTGGCGGGAAAAGGGTCTATGAGTCACGGGAAAGGCACATGATGGATTAAACATTGTCTTTAGCAGATGGAATGCCTGATTGGTAGAATAAACAGTGATAGGAAGCGGTGTCTCAAAGCTGAAATCTTAAAAGGTATATTGTCCGAGTATCTACAGGAAGGCTATATAGTGACGTAATACAAAACCTTTCAATAGCTACAGTAAGACTGTGTACGTAAAGTGACGTAATAAAAGAATATATTTCCTAACAAACGTTTCAAATGGCCCATAACAAGAACAGTTAAAACTAGTATAATTGCTTATGTTACACGAGGCCAAGGCGTTATTAGTTACAGCAAGAGTGTAAAATTATGATTATGAGTACTGTTTATAAAAATAAATATTTCTATCATTATTGTACACTTACAAAAGTGCTCTCAAACGAACCCTGAATGACGATTAGTATCCAAAACAAATTCATGCAGTAGTAGTAAAGACCCTGTTGTTCATAAATTTATGATTATGAATATTCTTGATAAAAAAAATATATCTGTCATTATTGCATAGTTGCAAAAGTACCCTACTGCACTATCATCCTGATTGATGATCAGTATTTATGCAAAATTCATGCATTTGTAACTTGATGCGCGGTCAGTGCCAAGGTAATACTGTGACGGCGCCTCAAGTGATTGTGCATGCTACAGCTGTACCTATATTGACCATATTTCCGAGGGTCTGAAATACAACTGCGCGAATTTGGCATGGATACTAATCGTCATTCAGGATTTGAGTGCAGTAGGTACTTTTTTAAGTACGAAATAATGATAGAAAAATTAATTTTTTATTAAGTGTATTTATAATCATAAATCTATAACTTTTTTCACTCTTGCTATGGCTAATAATGCCTTGTCCCCCTGTGCCTATGTAGTTTTTTCACTGATTTTTCTTGACACGTATTTATCTCACAATGACTAAATTAAAAAAAAAAAAGTGGCTCGATCACACTTTAAAGTGGCACTTACACTTGGTAACATTTTTAAAACATATTTTTTTAATGCCAACGGTCGATATTTGACGAGGCGACTGCGCACGGATCGCGATATATCGATAAAAACATGTCTTCAAAAAAGTAACAGTTTGAATTCCGATGGCCCACCTAAATTCAGCTTCCGAACATCGAACGTTCGGCACTGGGGCCATTGTCAACTAAGCTATGGAGTACGAGTCTACGCTGGCGCTGCTGTACGCCACAGTACCACTGGCGTCGGTGATCGGTCATGGCCTGTGGGAGAAAGCTGAGTCTTACTGACTAAGAGTATAAACGAAAAACAATTTTTGCTGATTCCACCAGAATTGGCAAGGGTGACTAGCACAGTTACGTGCGGTTGATACATAGCGGCCGCCGCGTGATATGCATAGACGCATGCCACGCGCGCATACCACACGCGCGGCGTACTGTGTGGCAGACGACAAAATGTAGTCATCGGAGGCGGCTAATATGTAAAAACTGATGTTTATGTGGTATTCGTTAAAAATATAATACAACCAATTTAGAATAATGAAAACGACAAAAACTAAGGAGAAGTTTTTAAAAACTTACCTGAGGTAAAGGCATAATGCTGTATATAAAGTCTTTGCAGTGGGAAGTAAATTAAATGCGTCGTTCGAACTTATTGTAGGCTCCCTAGAATATCATCAATCAGCACAAAAACAACCCTCGGGGGATTTCGAGTCAAAATTACAACGATCGTAAAACTTCGGGGTGTGAAAAATACGCTCGGGAAATGACACGGTTTTATCGATATCTCGCGATCCGCGCGCAGTCGCCACGTCAAATATCGACCGTTGGCATTAAAAAAATGTTTTTTAAAAATGTTACCAAGTGGGAGTGCCTCTATTTTAATATCACCCAAAGTTATCCTATTGTCCCTTTCGGCATAAAACTGTCGATAACAATTATTTCGAGTGTTTAATTATATAGTTTCATTGCTGAGTGAATGATAATGTAGCTTGTATCCTAGAAATATGTCATTCCAATCAAGTGTTCGGTGTCTGTTCGTAATACGAGTTCTTCGAACCCAATCATCTTCATCACCACCACCTCCATCATTTGTCGTCGTACTCTTCCTCGCCACCAGAATTGACGTCAACGATGACGTCGTAATCTGTCAAACTCGGTTCAGTGTTCTCATTATCGATCATGGCACTTTATTTCTGTTAGACTGACACACATAAATAATATTTAATAAAGAATGAATAAAAAATGCCTGCGGATTTAGAACATGTTTTACAACTTACAAGCATGATTTTGGTGGACTCACTGAAAACACTGACGTAAGGTTTCAGGATATCAAAGTGAAATCCAGGGGTCAACAATCTTCTGTTTCTTGACCACTTCTTTCCGTTACTTAGCAACAAGCCATCGCCAAGCCATGGACGTAGTGTGTCGTAAACAAACGCGGCTTTTGGCTCTGCAGAAAGAACAAAATAGAAACAAAACTACGTGGTAGAATTCGGACATTCAATGTTAATATTTCCAGTATGTCTAGAAAGCTAAACAGTGTAAGAATTAAAGGATCGGAATCTTTGAATCCTGATTTTCAAAAACTTTCTATGAAAAGAAATTCAGAAATTACCGTGTTGTATTATAAATGGTTACTGTTTTGTCAATACTGAATGGTGTTGATGTAATACTCACTACCTGTGTGCAATGTTTACTATTAACAAGATACAAGGATCGCATTTGCTTGGACATTTTGAGGAGGGGAGTGCTGTATATCTCCAGGAATTTACATTGCTACGGCCTAGAGTCCAGTGACAGATTTGCTCGCTATCAGTGACTGAGATATGTGGAAGGTGATTGTGAAAATGGAGTCTGCTATTGTCGCCAGGTATAAACTGCATGTGGCGCATGTACACCAACGAACTCGGGTAAATTCGTCCGTAAAACCATAGACCCTCGAGTGTATTTCTCGAGGGTCTATGGTAAAACATACAACCTGTTGTTCAATGTGTCAATGCAATATAATGATAACCTTCTTATGACCACAAAAGCTACAACGAAAATTCAGAGTGACTCTGACGCTAAGATTCGTAAGAATAATCCATCGTTAGGGCTATCTATTTCTTAAGTCCGATTTGACAGGGTCAAAGGTAGCTCTGCATGGCAGGGCTGTGTGTTACCGGCGTTATACGGCCTCCCACCACGCCGGTAACACACAGCCCTGCCATGCAGAGCTAGGTCAAAGGTGAAGTCCATATGAGAGATGTGCATTTTGTTGTGCCTCGCGTGACGTAAGGGACCGTTCAGTTTTTACGGCCTGGGGGGCCAAATCTTGTCGCCGGTGTTCAAAAAAATATAGACCCCCTGCATTTTTCGTGAAAAAAAGATGACCCCCCTTTGTCAGACAAAAAAATTGATGGACCCCCCCCCCCCCACGGCTGAAAAATAACCAAAACCCATATGTCAAGTTTACCCGCACAGTTTTGATTCGAACTCCGGTACGCGGCGCACTTTATCCGTGTAGCAGAGATGCCAGTGCACAAACTTCTCAGCCACATACATGCAAACGTCTGTTTAATTAAGACAACTGTAAGGCAATTTTTAACTTCATTTCCATAAACAACTTATGTCCATCACAGTGTTATGCAAATTCCCTTTTTGTCTCAGTGCTACCATTCAGGGTTGCGAGTATGTAAATGATCTTTCGAAGATGAGATAGGCACTTAACCAGATACTACTGTAATATGAGTTGGCCGCCGAAGGCAGCCCGCTGCTTATTGTAGAGGGTTGGCAAAGTCCGGGCCTGCCGGTAAAGAGGGTCATGGGCCACACGTCGATCCTGGCCATTGCATGAAGTTAACCTTTATTTATTGTAGTGGGCTGCCGAAGGTGGCCCGCCGGTAAAGAGGGTCGATCATGGCCATTGCATGAAGTAAACCTAATTGGAGTGGGCCACCAAAGGCGTCCGACCGTTAAGAGGGTCATGGGCCATTACATAAAGTCAATTTATTGTAGTGGGCCGCCGAAGGTGGCCCGCCGGGAAAGAGGGTTCGATCATGGCCATGGCATAAAGTGAACTTTATTGTAGGTATTATGTTTTTGAAAATGTGGTGACCCCCCCTTTCCTACCAGTGACCCCTCCCCCTTTACAGATTCCAAAATTACAATGACCCCCCCCCCTGGATTTTGCCCCGCCCTAAAAAGTGAACGGTCCCTAACCTCGGATATATCCCTATCAGCTATCCGATGTGAGGTCAAGCCAAATGTTGCCCAAAGTCCATGCTCTTATTGTGTTGTGATCGTATATAGCAGAGTTGTTACTGATTCTTGGTAACACTAGCAAGACAAAAATGTGAGGTTGCATATTGTAAAATCTAGAACGGTTCAAAGAAGAGGGCGTCGAGGCTGATGCAGTTCCCAAGATTAAGTTCCTTGATGTAAACAAACCTCAGTTACGGGTGGTCTACGGTCTATGAATGTGAAAACGTGATTTCCATCCGTTGGATCTTCCATGTGTTCTTTAAAGCCTTACCTGAGGTTGCTAACAACACTTTGACACTGTCGGGATGTGTCACATTCACCCCACAGGTAAACGCTCCTATCCAATACTTGTAAGCATAGTTGTATTTCGTGCTGGTCGCCGCCTGTCGGTCAAACCCTTCATCTCCGCCGTAAAACTACAGTAAAAAGAACAATCTGACATACAGTATTATTTAAGGTCAATTTACTATTATTTTATGTTCAAACACTATAATATTATGTGTGTACAGTATTAATTTATTTGCAAACATTACGATATTATGTGCTTTAAGTATTATTTTTGGTTAATTTACCATTTATTTCATGTTCAAACTCTATAATATGTGTCTACGGTAGAATTCCATTTGCAAACATTAAGATATTTTGTGCTTCAAGTATTATTTTATGTTCAAACATTATGCTATTATGTGTCTATAGTATAATTTTATTTGCAAACATTAAGATGTTATGTGCTTCAAGTATTATTTTAGGTCAATTTACTATTATTTTATGCTCAAACATTATGATATTATGTATCTATAGTATTATTTTATTTGCAAACATTAAGATGTTATGTGCTTCAAGCATTATTTTAGGTCAATTTACTATTATTTTATGCTCAAACATTATGATATTATGTGTCTAAAGTATTATTTTATTTGCAAACATTAAGATATTATGTGCTTCAAGTATTATTTTAGATCAATGTAGCTATTATGTTATGTTCAAACTTTACGATGTTATGTGCACAAAAATATTTATTGTGCAACTACTATGACTTTATGTGCATATAGCATTATCTTGTATGAAAAATAATAATATTATGTATTCACAATACTATTTTAACAAGAAATGCTATGTATTATGTGTGTATCATTATTTTATTTGGTTTGGTCATGGTGTTATGGCGTTACGTTAGTATGTTATGACCTTTCTTTATTATTTTATGAGCTCGCACTTTTCAACCACTAGAGGGCACACTATATAGCGGTCAATCTGAGTACTTCACAACTTTGCATGGGATGTTCAAGTTGAATGTGACCTGTCACGCTGCGTTCACAAATAATGATTTGGGGGCTGGAGGAATCGCGGCTGAAATTTTTTTTCCGACCCCCCTCAATACCCCCAAAAAAGTTCAAATGCCCACCTCTACATGATTAGATAAGTCATGAAATGTGACAAAATGGTTCTAGATTTTGTTAAACTATTACAAACATTACAACCATTGGATGACACAGAGAATGGTATTCTTTTTTCATTGAATTACGTACAAAAACTTGGAATATGTAAAACGTAAAAGGGAACCAAAAATTTTCAGGTCCTCCCTACAGGCAGAGCAAAATTTTCAAGACCCCCCTCTACTACCCCAAAAGTTTGAATTCCCCCTGAATTCCTCCAGCCTCCCCCCACCATTTTTTGTGAACGCAGCCTTAGATAACCCCGAGCAAGGCTAACTGGAGTGACACCTGGACAACATCAATGAGGGGCTGAATTAGCTCTGCATAGCAGTGCTGTGTGTTTTCCAGCGTTATACGGCCTCCCACCACAGCCCTGCAGACCGATATAGAAAAAAACCGCTGGTCCTCCTCAGAAATACGGCGGGCAGTTTCTCCGCCGAAAACAGCCGATTTTGAATCCAAAACTTGCATTGCTCTTCGTTTTCGAGCAGATTTGGGAGGCCGTATAACGCTGATAACACACAACCCTGCCATGCAGAGCTAGGGCTGAATGAAATAAATGCACTTGGACCAGTCGTTTTGTATGTCTCGCCGATCGCTGTGTCACTAAGTGGAAACACTGATTTAATGCACATGTAGCCTTATTCAGTGTGGACAAAATGCTTGCCGAAAAAAAGCTACCACCCCCCCCCCCCCCATCCCCAAATAGCTACCATCCTCCAATAGCTACGCCGCCTCCCAGTTGGAAGGTGGCGTAGCCAAAGCCGGACACTCTCGCCATACTCCTAGGGCTAGATCTGCACCTGCAGTGGCTTCAAGCGGGCTCGCGCCCAGCGCTTCTGCGCTCACAGCAGCAGCACTCCTACTCGACCTGGCCTGGCCGGCGGGGGGGGGGGGGGGGACCCTCACTGCCACCTTACACAGAATATGTTTCTGTACACTGGATCGTACCTTTATAGTGGAACTGAGTTAGACTACATGCATGTGCATTTTAAAAATCAGTGTTTCCACTTATACAGCGATCGGCAAGACATACGAAATGACCTGTTCAAGTGCATTTATTTCTTTTGCGTTTCAGTCCCTGATGTCGTCCAGGTGTCACTCTAGTTGGACTTGATCAGGGTTAACTAACAGGTCGCATTCAACTTGAACATCCCATGCAAAGTTGTGAAGTGACAATATTGACCCCCATATAGTGTGCCCTCTATTGGTTGAAAAGTGCGAGCTCATAAAATAATAAAGAAAGGTCATAACATACTAACGTAACGCCATAACACCATGACCAAACCTAATAAAATAATCGCTACACACATAATACGTAGCATTTGCTGATAGAATAATATTGTAAATACATAATATTATTATTTTTCATAGAATATAATGCTATGTGCACATAAAGTCATAGTATTTGCACAATAAATATTTCTTTATGCACATAACATCGTAAAGTTTGAACATAACATAATAGTACATTGACATAAAATAATACTTGAAGCACATAACATCTTAATGTTTGCAAATAAAATAATACTATAGATACATAATATCATAATGTTTGAGCATAAAATAATAGTAAATTGACCTAAAATAATACTTGAAGCACATAACATCTTAATGTTTGCAAATAAAATAATACTTTAGATACATAATATCATAATGTTTGAGCATAAAATAATAGTAAATTGACCTAAAATAATACTTGAAGCACATAACATCTTAATGTTTGCAAATAAAGTAATACTTTAGACACATAATATCATCATGTTTGAGCATAAAATAATAGTAAATTGACATAAAATAATACTTGAAGCACATAACATCTTAATGTTTGCAAATAAAATAATACTTTAGACACATAATATCATGTTTAAGCATAAAATAATAGTAAATTGACCTAAAATAATGCTTGAAGCACATAACATCTTAATGTTTGCAAATAAAACAATACTATAGACACATATAAATATAATGTTTGAACATAAAATAATGCTTGAAGCACAAAATATCTTAATGTTTGCAAATAAAATAATTCTGTACACACATAATATTGTAGTGTTTGAACATAAAATAATAGTAAATTGACCTTAAATAATACTGTATGTACATAATATCTTAATGTTTGCTCATGAAGTAATGCCTGATGCACATAAAAATATAGTATCGGAACATAAAATAATTGTCTTTCCTTATAAAATAATTATGTACCCTCCTAATATACTACTATCTGTAAACTTAAGACAGCTGAGGCTTTCCATACTTCCCTGTAAAGCCATCGTCTTCGTCGACATTGATCGATACACTGTGTATATGTGACGTGGACACTATACGGGTTGTAGAGATCATTTACATACGTATGTACCCGCACTCACACAGTTCAATCCCTTTTTGTCGTTCAATCCACTTTGGTACGCCCTCTGCTACCAGTGCTGAACTTTAGCCACACTTTTATTTTGATAGCCCATATATTATGCTAGGGATATAAAATGAATTGAACAACCGGACGACGAAGATTGGTCGATCTTTGATGTCAAATCAATTATCGCAAAAAGCGCAACGGTGACGTAATAGACTACACAATTTCGTGCGTTGGCGACTTGACACGGTGAAAAATAATATCATTATTTACAAACATCGGATGATAGAATCTAAACATTTATAAACATCGGATGACAACATCTTGGATGGCCAAGATTAGACTTTGAACCCTCAAAGGGACAAAGTCGGCCATTTTTCATGAATTTTGTTTGATACGAGACACTATTTATATTGTTTGACATGTTGAAAGATAGTGAATGAATGGGTGACCATGCATATATTCGACCCCGGTTTTAGACAAATTAAATGAAACCAACGCGAGAAAGAATATTCTTTCTCGCGTTGGTGAAGTCACAGTCCCCTGTGATCTATTCCGCTCTTGGACTATGCGTCCCATAGACGTGTGTACATATGCCTGAGAAGGTTTTCTGAGGCATATGTACACCCATCAATGGGACGCATAGTCCAAGAGCGGAATAGATCACAGGGGACTGTGGTGAAGTGGAGCTCTTGTCGACAGACTTACCGCAATCACGTGACCAAAGAACCAATGCGCTGGAGGGGCACCGAAATCTTTGAACACTCGTTCATGCTCCTTCATTTGACGTAGTAACCGAACCATCTTAACTAAAGCGGTGACCGTGAATGCAACTGTTATGGCTACCAGTACAACGTCTGCACGCAGGAACAAGCCTGCTTTCCTGGTGAGCTCAGAGACAACAGTTTGGGCTGTCATTTTAGTTCGCTGGACTTCGAAAAATCTTGGACGAGTTCACTTGCAATTCCCTATGCCACATTGGCCGTCACAAGAGGGAGAGGTTCTCTACTATAGTTCTGCCGTAGGTTTTAGGAGATTGTACATCGGACTTCTTCCTATAATGCTACGAATTTTATTTCGTCACATGAATGGTAATACGTGTAACCTTTGTTCCCTGCAATCAGCACACAATGAACCTACCACTATGTAGTCCAGTCAATCTACGAGATTTTGGCACCTAACCCACCACAAATTGCAACAGAATTTTTTTCTTCAGAATGCATTTTAGTGAGGTACCCAGAACAACATATTAAAAGTTTACTCGAATCCACCTTGGGGAAATATGTCTAATTTGCATAAATCAAATATGGTTGCCAGCCATCCGACAAAATAGCATAATTGGCCATATATCACATATTAAACAAGCTATTTTAGTGATTTCAAAGTCTGACACTAGTTATTAGGCTCAGGGAATCATTTTGGAGGTATAATGTTTCATATAGGCCCTCGTAATTTGCATAATTCCAATATGGCGGCCAACATTCCTACAAAAGACATTTTCGGTCATATACCACGTACTAAACAAGCTATTTCAGTGATTTTAAAGTTAAAAGTATATTTCTTAGGCATGGACAAATGATTTTCGAGATGCAATGATTTGAATAGGTAATTTGTTAATTTGCATAAATCCAATATGGTGGCCAACATACCTACAAAAGACATTTTCTGTCATATACCACGTATTAACGCTTTGGGCGCCAAGGTCTATATTTGTCAGCTTTATAAAATGTACCACAGTCATTTTTTCTGCTGTTTGCCAAAATTTTGATAAAAAAATGTAGCTGATGAAAAATGGTATCCATTTGGTCAAAAATTATGAAAAAACCTACAGAAAAGTTCGCAGAAATTGGTAAAATATTGCATAAAAATTTTTGTGTAAAGAATTACAGCAGTCAAAGGGTTAAGCAAGCCATTTCTGTGATTTCAAAGTTAAAAGTATATTTCTTTGGCATGGACAAACAATTTTCGAGATGCAATGATTTGCATACTTAGGTATTTCGTTAATTTGCATAAATCCAATAGGGTTACCAACATACATACGAAAGACATTTTCTGTCATATACCACGTATTAACCCTTTTGGCGCTAAAGTCTATTATTGTCAACTATATAAAATGTATCACAGTCAATTTTTCTGCTTTTTTGCCAAAATTTTGAAAAAAAAATGTGGCTCCTGGAAAATGATATCCATTTGGTCAAAAATTATGAAAAAACGTACAGAAAAGTTCACAGAAATTGGTAAAATATTGCATTAAACTTTTTGTGTAAATAATAACAGCAGTCAAAGGGTTAAACAAGCTATTTCTGTGATTTCAAAGTTAAAAGTAAATTTCTTTTGCATGGACAAACGATTTTTGAGGTGCAATGATTTGCCTTGGCACTTCGTTAATTTGCATAAATCCAATAGGGCGGCCAATATACCCACAAAAGACATTTTCTGTCATATATCATGTATTGAACAATCTATTTCAGCCATTTTGAAGTTTAAATATATTTCTTGAGCATGAAGAAACACCTTTTGCGGTTCAATGTTTTTAAAAGACACTTTGATAAGTTTCAGAAATTAAATATGGCTGCCAAATTAATGACCAAATAGCTTCTTATATAAATAAGGTTCTGTAGAGATTTTAGCAACCGGAATATCAAGAAAAAACTGTTAAGAAGGCACTGCACCCAATGTAGCGTATTTTGCTCAAAATATTTTTTTTGCAAATATTCATCCAATTTGATTAATTTGTTAACCCAAGATCAAAAATTGGTTAGGCTCATCTTTTAGCTTGGCAAGCAGTCGTAAGTTGCATTATATAGAAGGGGTAATTTATGCAAATTTATGCAAACCACTCTATTTTCTGCTTCCCTTTTATCCGAATTTCAAGATTTGCAAAGAATATAACTCTAGTCTTGCTGGGTCAAATTTCTGAAATTTTCACATTGTTTTTTAAATGCTATATAACAAAACAACTATTTTGTTTTGCAATAAAATTCTGATGCAAAAAATGTCAGACTCTTAAAAACTTGATCAACACATAAACTCACAAAAAATTGAAAATTGCATGCTTAGGAAAGGCTTAAAATGAATTCAAACAACTCATCAGCCCAACAGAATCCAACTGTTACACGATACAAGCATGTACATCTGGAAAAATGACACTTGGAAAAATGACTCAAGATGTACTTGTTTGTATTGTGTAATAGTTGGATTCTGTGTTTGGATTAATTGTAAGCCTTTGCTAAAGCATGCAGTTTTCAGATTTTTTTGAGTTTGTGTGTCCATAAAGTTTTTATGAATCTGACATTGTTTGCAATAGTGCTAAGTTTGAATTCATTTTTTCCGTTTTTTAGCTTTGTTGTGTTTATTGTATTTTTGCTGTTATGTGTGATGACTTCTTGCCTGTCATCTAGGGGATCTTATAAAGATGCACCCATCCATAAGAAGGGGGTTCAGTCTAAATTAAAAACTAAAGATTTTGAACACGTCTTTTTTTAACAGTAAACATTACAGATTACATGTTTTGACACTGTACAGTGTTAAACACCAATACAAATTACGAAAATGCCGTACAGATGAATCAAATGTTATACTCAGAAAGAGAATATATTATTAAGAAGACTAACAATCATTAACAGTCGTCATATATAGATAAATTAAAATTTTAAAAATACCGCAATTATACGGTGTCGCTCACATTTGATCAGAATTGGTACATACCAAAGATCAACAATAAGTGTTGTTTCTATCTGTTCAGTGCAGGAAAATTCTACGTTGATGTTATGACAATGATTTTTGCACAACCAGAAAAACAACAAGAAATATTTAAACCAGAAAAACAAGAATGACAAAAGTAAATAACGTCCGAAACTTTAGGTACTGGAGGTCAACTTTAGCAACATGCATAGCAGAGAATGTTTCAACCATGGATGTACAAAAATAGACATCCATGGTTTGAGCAGGTCTGTTAATATGTCACAGTTCATAAACAATCACAGGAAATGAATAATAAGCTGTTTCAGTTACTGCCACCACTCTCGCACATAATAGGTACCCTGCATAAAAATAGGTTAAAGGTCAAAAACCTCTTACTCAGATGTGTGTGCTGTTTCAGTTATTGCCACCACTCCTGCACATTTGCAGGATTTTCCCTTTTTCTGACCTCATTTGCATATTTTTGACACTGAAACAACGTAACATCTCAACCCCTGCATCTACCTGTACACCAAATACTGAGATGGTAGCTTTGGCGGTATGGGAGCCTTTGCGTGTGACGGACATACATCCGCATATACATACCTACATACAGACATACAGACATGCAGACGCCATAGACTCACCATATAAGCTCTTTTTGGTATTTATATCAATACCAAATATGAGCTAAAAATGAATGTCGAAGGACTTAACAGTTTCTTCTTGATAGTTTCCTAGTGCTAAACACTATACCAAACCCTTATTTATAATAGAAGCTATTAAGCCATGGGGCATTAATATAGCAGTCATATTTAATTTATGCAAATTATCAAAGGTTCTTTGTAAAAATTGAACCACTAAATGTCTTTCTTCATACCAAAAAAAAATATTAAAAGTTTAAAATCACTGAAATAGCTTGTTTAATGCGTGGTATATGACCGACAATGTCTTTATAGGAATGTTGGCCACCATATTGGATTTATGCAAATTAACAAATTACCTATGCAAATCATTGCATCTCGAAAATCATTTGTCCATGCCAAAGAAATATACTTTTAACTTGAAAATCACTGAAATAGCTTGTTTAATACGTGGTATATGACCGAAAATGTCTTTTGTAGGAATGTTGGCCGCCATATTAGAATTATGCAAATTAATGAAGTGCCTATATGAAACATTAAGACCTCCAAAATGATTCCCTTAGCCTAATAACTAGTGTCAGACTTTGAAATCACTGAAATAGCTTGTTTAATATGTGTTATATAGCCAATTATGTTATTTTGTCAGATGGTTGGCGCCATATTTGATTTATGCAAATTAGACATATTTCCCCAAGGTGGATTCGAGTAAACTTTTAATATGTTGTTCTGGGTACCTCACTAAAATGCATTCTGAAGAAAAAAATTCTGTTGCAATTTGTGGTGGGTCTAACCCTATTTTGACTGGACTAATGAGCTCTTACCATAGGTTGCTGCAGATTCATAGCATTGCCACTCCGAGACTGTTTGTATTGGGTAGTGCCACTCCCCAATACAAACAGTCACAGTGAGTGGCAGGGCTATGGATCCCCAGCAAACTATAGGAAGAAGTCCGTTTCTCGAGGGTCTATGGTTGCACAATCCTCAAAAGACAATCACCAAGTATCGGTCAGCCACCCGTTATCTAAATGTATTGACAAATCCTTTCAATTTTTTAAAGTAAAATTAAGATACTGCTGAGAAAAAAGGGAAAGTGTAGCTTTAACGAAATCGTTTGCTGCGGGAATAAATCAATCAATCAATCAATCGATCGATCAATCAATCAATCAATCAAATAATAATCATATGTATCAGTAGTTCAGAGGCGCCGGACAGTTATAAAGCAAACGCTTCAGCAAATGAGTAAGTTTTAAGGTTCCTTCCGAAGCTAGTGGCTGAGGGCTTCTGTCTAAGTTCAGGAGGAAGTTTATACCACAATCAAGGAGCGGCGCATGAGAATGTTCGTCCACCATATAATTCAAAGTAGTAGCTTGGTTCCTTCACGGTCCCTCCACAAACCCCTTCAATAGACATATAGCAGATGAATACTTGTAGTTTGTTTTCTCTGGATGAAGTCGATTATGTAACTTTGTAAGCTGGTGCCAATCCGTTGAGTGTTTTGTGGCATAGACCCTATAAAAAACATGTTTATAGGTAGTGTGAAGAACTGAATGGCTGCGACGCTGTGATACTTACTGATAGTATGCTATTATATTCACGGATTGATAGCGATTTGTGATGTATTCACGACCACAGGATACTGCAGGCATGAATATGGTCAATAAATGTCGTATTTTTGTGTCATTTGTGTACCTATTACTTTACCCTCGCTATCTCAGTGTAGTATTTCGAAGAAAAAAGTTTATATCTATTAATTACCCCCAATCCCCTTCATTAATTTGTTCTGCCGATCACCAACGCTGGGACTTATCGCCCTAACCAGATAACTCATAAGGTAAAAGACGTCTTTTCAGGTGCAGCTAACGAACGATGCACGGGTTCTTATTAAGATATATTGTGCAGGACAAGTAATGTGAAGTGACTAAATATATTGTGCAGGACAAGTAATGTGAACTGACTAATTTTAAGTCCAGAGGGTAATTAATTAGCTGTTCATAATTTGCCCTGCAACTGAAAATTTTTCGACTTACCCTCCCGCACTCAAACTTCATTTAACCCACTCCCCACATATTTTTGCCCGTTTCCCCTCTCCATTGTGCATTTTTGAAGCTCCCCTGCACTGTGGCAAAAAACCCTTGTCGATTTCCCCCGCCCTGGAAAATTTTTACCCTTAAAATTTTATCATTTCCCTGCAGACATGAAGCTCCCTTGCCTTGTGATAAAAAAACTGTCGATTTTCCCCAGTACCTGTTTTACAAGTAACTTCTCCTCTCCTCGTTTTTCCCCAATCCCGATCCCCAGGCCAATTAACCGATATCTGCCGTGCCCGATAAAAAAAAAACTAAAAACACGATTGGAACTAATTTGGGATAATTGGATTTTCATGTTTTTCAAAATTTCTCAAAAGTGTCAGGTGCCAGATAGTTGAATGTTGCAATAATAAATATTACTCATAAAAACAAGTGTGTGATGTAAAAAGGAAAACAGATCAGATTGCATTTGTAGATTAAATTGGCATTACTTCACCATCCAATTATCCCAAATTAGTTCCAATCGTGTTTAAAATCTGCTCCCTGCCAGCTAAAAATATGTCCCCTGCCATAACAAAATTAAAATTTCCCCTGCCCTAAAAAAACTGCGACCGGAATAGCTTTTTCGATGAATAGATCCGTTGGCTGCACCTGTCTTTTACCTTCTGAGCTGCTAACGAGTTATTTGGTCAAGGCGATAAGTCCCCGCGTTGGTGATCGGCAGAACAAATTAATGAAGGGTATTAGGGAGGGCAATTAACAGTTATGGACTATTTTCTTCGAAACACTATACAGAGATAGCGAGGGTAAATAGCCACACACTCGACACAGGTAAGGCTTGTATAATACCATATCATATTCATAATTTCTAGACGAATAATAGAAAAAGAATCAATTGTGTCGAAGGCTGCTTAGAGATCTAGAAGCACAAGAAGAACACGCTTGCCTGTGTCGAGTGAAATGCATATATCATCACGGACTACGAGCAGAGCTGTTTCCGTACGATGAAATTTCCCATAGGCTGATTGTAGTTATTCAAGTGGTGCATGCTCAGATAGGTGTCAACTCAGTTTTCGAGAAACAACTTTCTCCAGGATTTTAGAGAAAAATGGCAGGTTGGAGACTGGTCAATAATTTTTTAATTAATTGCAAATATATGGGGGTTTCTTTAGTATGGGCGTGACCATAGCCGCTGTAATGGTTACATTTTATGAAGGGACCGTGAAAACTTATCAATAGAGAATATGATACTTGTCCTTTTGGGAGCAGTGGATCCTGACCAAAACTTGTGTTATAGGTAATGTTTATGACCCCTAAATGAATGCGTTTTATTGAAAAATGTTTAGTTTTGCAATAAAAGTGGGCCGCAGTGGCCGTTCATTACAGAAGTTAAGGAAGCAGATTTATCTGGAATCTGCCGGCCAAACGAAAGAACTAAAAAAAATAAAATCATCGTACTCAAGAAAAAGCAAAACAGGAGAGAAACAGAGGGAAAAATTTAATCATCTGGAAACTATACAGAACACTGGCAGTAACAAAGCAGAGCCCGAGTTACATTTGATGATGATGATGATGATGATGATGATGATGATGATGATGATGATGATTACGACGACGGTGATGGTGATACCGTGATCAATAATTCGACTGCAGCACAAGTATAATGAATAACTTTTTGAATCCTCCCAGACGCAATACACTGTACAACTAGTGTACTAAATATACCGCTATGGAAACTCAGATTGAAAGATTGGTCGTTCGAGGGCGCCCTCCACGCTCCCTCCTTTTTTTCCACGCTCCCACCTTTGGGAAGGGGGGGGGGTCGTAGAGAGCGCCCTCGATCGAAGGATCTTTCAGTCTTAATTAAAACTGTGAGGAAGAACTGCCTGATGTTATGAGGCAAAAACATGGCTTGTCCACATACTGACCAATTTGTTCAAAATGTGATGAACTATTCCTTGGGCGATATCACCATCGCAAAAGAAGAGACACCACCGCAATGGCATTATGGCATTGGTTGGTCATTGATCTTCTTTGATTGTCAGAAAATTGGTATGTATGGGTGACTGGCCAGGTGTGTTACACCACAGTTGTCGGCTGTATAAATTTAGATCCTGTTGACGCTTACCTAATGAACAACGAAAGGTGGCGATGAGAATCAGTTGACAATTTTCAGTACGCTGTACGGAACTAGACCAATCGAATAAGATAACACGTTGAGACTGCGATTATTAAACTCACTCAGTTCTTCTACTGATCTTTACAGTTGTAACCTCCATACTATAGTCCCATGCCATCAATGTACATTATCTCTGTTTTTACTAATATTAAATGTTTGACTAGACAATAATAATTAATACAGGATACCTAAAATAATGCAATTGTAACTCGACTAGAACGCATGTTCTTCAGCTAAATAGTAGTCTAAGACATGTTGCAAATCAAATGACTGACCTTGCTTGGGGAAAATGAATGAAGTCAGTAAACAGCCGGGGTGTATCTCAGTTCACTTTTCAAAGAAATGGGAAGTGAATTAAGTTAGGTAGTGGAAGAAAGAGGGCCGCGAGGAATCACCTTGAAAGTCGGACACCACCTTTTGGCTTACTAATCATAAATTGTTAATATCCCTGATGGTCATGCCATCTGCGCCATGCTGACTGCGAAATAAATTCAAAAAGTTTTCTTTATGCGTCAGTGTCTTTTAAAGTTTCTGCAGCTTGTGATCAGACTCTCTGAGTGGTGATTTCTTAGAAGTTTGATTGGATCACCTGATAAATAAATAAAATAAAATAAAAATAAAAAAAGATTGATCTCCCCCCTGTCGCCTCTCAATAAGCGCACGGTGTGATTATGTGGTCATGAAAATGGCGAAAGGTGAAGCAAAGACCGATCAAATGCCTTGATCAAAGACACTATTGCACTAATGTCGGGCTACCTTACAGTTAAGAGGCAGGCGGGGGTCACGGTACTCTTGGTACTGTTTGTGTAGATGACAACTGAGGTATGATCTTTTATTGTAACTTTATGTATTAGATATTTAAAAAGGTTACAAATGATACAAAGCGTGTACCCAACATAACATATTTTGAACACATTTTGTATTGGATATAAGGGAAGACACTGGGCAAAGCTGGTGAATGAAGTTCTGACGTGTGTTTAAAATGATTTTGTGCCGTCATTCAAATAATAGATGCTTAAACTTATCTTGTCGTCGGCAATATCAATACTAGCTGACAACATAAAACAAAGTCCAAAATACTTATATCCCATTGTTTACAATGCTAGAGATAAGTTTTATGCTTTCTTAAAACAGATATAATCAAGATCACGCCACAAAATACAATAATTATTGTCCCAGCAGCAGAGGCCCGGAGCAGAGGACCTCGTTTATTTATTCCTTTCTATTCCAAGACTACTTGGCATTATCATTTGAAATTTTGAAAGGGTTTCTCACGAGATCCAGGATATTTGTTTCAAAAATTAAAAATCTCCCCCTCGCAGCGGTATTTTGGTTTTTCGAAATAGAGCTCTTCTGTAAGAGGTTGCTGATGTCTGTGTATCTGGACCCGACCTCCAAAGTTAAAGGGACAAAGTCGACCATTTTTATGAATTTTGTCTGATACGAAATACTACTTATATCGTTTGACATGTTGAAAGATAATGAATGGGTGACCATGCATATATCCGACCCCAGTTTTAGACACGATCAATGAAACCATCGCGAAAATGAATTAATGATCATGACCGTTAATTCATTTTCGCGATGGTTTCGTTTCCAGGTTTTCGTTTCCAGAAATCTCACTGAATGTATTCAACTTTTCAAAAATGATTTTACAAGAGACAGTGTCACTGAGGAAACATGTCAGATCATCCGCATATGATGATGATTTAACTGAACCAAAACCTGGCACTTCTATCCCATTAATACTTTGGTCTGACTGCAGGTAGCATAGTAAAACTTCAAGCACTAAAAATAAACAGCATGGAGAGATAGAGTCACCCTGTCTCACTCCATGACCCAGTGTAAAGTAACCTGTACTAGTGAAACGTGTTCATCACACATCTTGAGATGTCAGTGTGTGAGACTTTTATCCACTGTTGGAAAGAGGGGCCAAAACAAATGCAGAAAATGTTTTAAAGAGAAATTGCCATTCAACCACAGGGGATCGCACAAAAATCTGTCCCAGGGATAGGGATGGGGTAGGGGTGTCTAAGCACAAGGTTCTTATTGCTATGGTTTATTTTATTTTAATACGTTTGACTATGATATTTATTGCTATTAAAGATTTATACTGCCGACCTTTCTTTGCAGCTTTGGTTTCTTTGTCTTATTTTGCACTGGTTTTGTAACGATTTCTTTTCCTCCTTCGCCGTGCCGCTTGTCCTTTGACAATCTTGACGCGAAGGCAGGGGGAGCCTATAAATACCCCCTATCTCCCTGGGCATTCATAATCCAATATGAGTGGCGTATGGTAACAGCGTCAACGAATGCTCCCGAAAATCTGGAGCTTTCAACAACCATGGTGTAAATTAAAGCACTGTTCCAACATATTACGTTTTGTGAATACTTGTTGTATCACCTTGTTGGTGAAATTCTCTCATTTTTTCCATTTTAAGTTGATTTTTTATGCCAAAACTGCTTCGATGTTGTGTTCAAAGCGTCCACAGAACAATAGATGAAAGCATTCAAACAGCTGCCAATCATGAGGGGACGCGAAAAGGTGCAAACGATCAAACATTTGTTGGGTACATCGGATCGATTACGATGTCAACATGAATAAACGATTCTTACCACTGAGCAAAATACTTGACCAACGGTTACTGACCACGAGTCTCAGATGAGTTCATACACAAACGGATAGCTGCAATAATTGTAGCCCTTGGTTGGTGGGGATTGGGCTTCTGTCGTGCGGCTCGCGCCTTGCCCCAACCAGGTTGGGGCAAGGCGCGAGCCGCACGACAGAAGCCCAATCCCCACCACCAAGGGCTACAATTATTGCAGCTAACAAACGGACTGCTTCATGGTTTCAAGAAGATTGCCTCTCCCTGTTTGTTTGTTGATCTGTGTACCTGTAGGCCTATGAATGGGTGATGTGTATGTTGACCTGCAGTACGATATTTTATGATAGATCTCTTTTGGAAGTGTATAGTGGTCTAGCCCTGCGTACGATGCCGTGTGTTCCCGGCGTTATACGGCCTCCCACCACGGCTCTGCTGATTGCCATGGACAAAACCGGCAACATGCGGATCCAATTTGGACGGAGCACGAAAAACTACTTTTCGGCCGAAATCAACTCGAGTCCGATCCAAATCCAATTGCCTATCAAATTACTCAACCGCTCACAGAGTGCGAAAGAATGCTCTCGTGACGTCTAAAACCGTTGTTTGCTGGCGATGCATGGTCAATGGCTGAGGCAGTGGACGCCCATTGGATACGTTCATGCCCCGATTATGCAGGTGCCCATGAGCTGCATTATTTCCTGTCGGGTCGGGGCGATGAAACTAAATCGCGATTGACT
Source organism: Ptychodera flava (assembly GCF_041260155.1). NCBI lineage: Eukaryota > Metazoa > Hemichordata > Enteropneusta > Ptychoderidae > Ptychodera > Ptychodera flava. Next base: position 31,392,079 of record NC_091944.1, on the reverse strand, counting down.
CATCTCTGTCGGATTTGACCAAAAAGAGACACTTGAAATAGATTATAGCATCAAATGTTGACATTCAGACTGAAACATGATGAAAGGTCTGAAGATCGCCGTGATGTCATTCTTCTCTACACGTTTTGTGAGCTTGTTTTTTACTAAATTGCCCTGACGTTTTTTGATCAATTTTTCTTTCCCAACCAGGGCACAAAATTACCTTTTTTACTTTCATAGTAACCTAGTAATAGAATCTTATGCTCTTCCTCGATTGTCTGTGACTGATTTTGCTTTCCCGATATCGATATTGCGTTCGCACTCACATGTCTTGAACCTTACGTCATTCACTGAAATAGTTTCGGACAAACTCAAGAAATTCGACAACTACTAACGAATAATCGGCAAAATTTACAGAGACTAGCAATAATAATTATGGTCATTTTACCATCTTTAGCTAAGCGGATTCGCTTGGCGGAAGCAGTATATAACGATCTGAGTTCCCAGTTTTACCCTACCGTGTGAGTGTAGTATTCGAACGAGTGAGATCATAATCTTACGATGTTCCGAGTGGCCTGGAGATTTTTTATAATATACAATAAATTGACCCTATCAAAATTACTCTGTTTTACATTGCTTGGATATTGATATTTTTTCTATACTTTTTGACTTTTGATTTTTTGATTCTCCATTGGCGGCAGCACATGTACGGTTACAACCGTCATGTGATGACCGGAGTGCGATTGTAAAGTTGTCGGGAACAGTTGTTGTTCAGAAGAAAAATCATTTTGTATTTAGAGGCTGCAGTTCGGGATTGTTCATGATAAACAACCAATTATACATTTCCTACATCTTTGGAACGGGGATTACGGTAATCTTTCATAAAATTTTTGAACGTGTTTGCAATGTGTTCCCACGATAAGTGTGAACTGATTCTTTGTCAGTAAAAATCGTCAGAAATGGTCCAGTAACCATGGTAAAATAGACACAGATGAAAAAATCATTGCGAGGAAGATAGTAAGAAATTCACATTGCAATATTTGCTGTCGTATTTCTCAGCAGGAATAACCCTTTTTACACGTGTATAAGAAGAGCAAGCAGGTGTTCGGCGGTCAATTGCTTCTATCATAATAATCTTGATCGCAGCTATTTGGCGAGAAGACAGCGGGTACTTATAATCTCGCAAAATTATTGACATCATGTCTTTGTATTGACAATTTTCGATCGGAGGCAGTTCAAATCAACAGCCGTGGTATATTAGGAATCGTGTTTATCACTGGACACCGAACTACCTGCTATCAACAGTACGTTATGTACCATCGGCGGTAACACATTGGTCGTAATCTTGTCTAATTCTGCCCCGCCTTTTGTACCGTCCTGAAATTTCAAAGCTAGAATTTTTTTACCCTGACATATAATACAGCGACCTTGCACACTAATGATCATTCCACTGTTTCTGTTGGGGTTTGTTGGCTTTTCAATTTGCTCCGTGGCCCCGGTAAGATTTTTTCAATACGATACACAGTTTGAATTTTTTTTCAACGTAAATTTAGTATATTGCCAGTTTGTTGGGTAAAGTTGTCTGGAATGAAAGTTTGAGTTGACGCTGACAGAGTAGACGTCGAGCCCGGTACAGTTGACTGAGATCCGGTCGGTTTGGGGTCGTTTAGTCCGGAAACCTGCAGAGTTCTGTATGATCATCGTTCGGAATTTAGGTGAATTTTTTGGTCAAAGTAATTCAGTAACAATGTACGCCAGATTCCTTGTGTTGTTTTGTCAGCGTCATACGCGTATATGGACGGTTTTCGATTAAAAACTGTAAAAATATCCAGTGCTCGTAAATGCGTGCATAGTTTATTCAGTGACTGTCTACGCAGCAGTCGATTCGACTAGGATTTGCCACCACGTAACGACTGTAAACACCGCGTCAACAGTCAATACGAAAATTTTGTGCTGAATCGAGTAAGATAATAGTTGGCTTGCAGTGGGAAAGGTCAGTCCATCATCCGTCAAAGTTGTTGATCCACAAAATCTTCACTGTGCACCAACTACTAGCTGTGATATCGCAGCGGTACTTGTGGCGTGTATCGAACGCGCTCGGGTCATTGAGGTCATCGCCACAGTCCCGCTGCGAGCCAACGCATAGGCTTCGTTGGCAGTTTACTACGAGACCGACCGGTATCGTAGATTTAGCTTGCAAAATAATGAACTATATAGCCTTTGAATAAATAAACTTGTATCATCTTTATCATTGACTATCTGAGACTCATTCTGTACGCCTGCTAACTACCTTGACGATAAGAACACGTATTTTTGACCATTTTCCCGTGAGCCGTCGACCGTTTCTACGATGTTTGCTCGATCGCGCGTACAACGTTCTGAATACGTTGGAGGTCAACAGTTCAAATTCAAGCAGGAACCATCGACGACTCACCGAAAAACAGTCGAAAATACATGTTGTCACCGTCGGGCTCGTTAGCAGGAGTAAAAGATGAGTCTCAGATAGTCAGTGATACAGTAGGTATAATTTTATTTATTACATGCTTTATCTATTTTATTATTTTGCGAACTAAATCTACGATACCGGTCGGTCTCGTAGTAAACTGCCAACGAAGCCTATGCGTTGGCTCGCAGCGGGACTGTGGCGATGACCTCAATGACCCGGGCGCGTTCGATACACGCCACAAGTACCGCTGCGAAATCACAGCTAACCAACTACATGAGTGGCTGTATATAGTTGTACACGTAGTTCCATGGGCTTTCCTCTGTCCCTTGTTACGAGCTATGTTCAAAGTGCGTCAAGCTACGAATATCGGTGAAGTACCGGGTACATTGATTTTGTTCAAAGCCGCTGCCTGTTTGTTCCCCGTGTTTTTTGTGTCCCTGACGTTGGCTGGCTCTATATGCGTACAAACATAGCAGTCGGGATTAAGATTTCCTGGATAAATAGATACACTCATAGTTTATTCCGCCTCTGACGCAAAGATACACACTGTTTTACATGTGCCACTCCTAGGCCCTGGGATCGATTTCCATACCTTTAAGCGAAGTTTTGTCACTGTGTTGCGTCTATTATCTGAGCAGTTTGATTGCCTAATTCGCCAAGCAAGCACGGGTAGTAATTTAGTCTATTATCTGATCAGTTTGAGTGCCTAATTTGCCAAAGTAAGCAAGGCTAAATTACTAATCTGTGGACGCTGTCACCAGACTATGCGGATTAACTTTGACAAAGTCAACAAAGAGCGCACCAGCAAGTTAAGGTGGGTTTACACGTGTATTTTTTTAACCTGAGGGAATCTGATTAGTCGCTCTGTAAATATTCCTTATCAGCGATCTAAGCGATCTCACGTTTACACGTCATACACAAGGTATAAATTTAGTTCGGGTCAAGCGAAAGAAATAACGCCACCAACAATACAGTAGTCTTCATAACAACGAATAGCCCGTACATCGAAACGACAAAAATCAAGCAAGCCCTGACAGAAAACTGGAGTGAACTTGAAAAAGACGAAACACTAAAAAAACTGTTCCAAAACCAACCAATAATCGCATATAGAAGGACAGAAATATAGGCGACACACTTATAAGCGCCAGACTTCACAAAAACTACAATAGCTCAAACTCAGGTTCACACGAACCTACACAAACACAACAAGACCAAACAGTAGACATTCTAGCTTCCCTACCAAACGTAAGTGGAACAACATATTATAAAATAAAAACAATCAACCATTCAACACGTCTCACCAATCAAAAATGAATTTTAAGCGACTGATGAAGAAAACTCTGTTTTCGAAATGTAGCGCCAAAGGATCACAGTGTCAGTAGTCTCTCTGCTCCAGTGCGGATTAACACAGGACACGTAGATTACGGGTACGTCTCGCCATGGCCAAGCAACATTTTACATAAAACAGTTAAACATGATATACACTTATATTATACACAATATCATACACAAAACGCAAACAACCCAAATATGAACGATGTGTGGAGTTGATTTCCCTTTACTACCAGTTACTTTCCCTTTACTACCTACAACTCATCGTAAAATGGCATCGTTCTTCTAGCTCTGCCACTACAACGGTTGTTGTAGGACACGGACTTGAACTGAGCTCGCAACAGTTTGATTTTGTTGTGGCATTGTTCCTGTCCTCTCGAGTTCCTTCTCCCTGGCCTTGGCAGCGACGACTTCATATACTTGCCGATCACTCGACGTGCCGTCCATCATGCGGATGACATTTTGTCTCTCCAGATTGACAATAGCCTGATCTCTTCCTGCGGCCAATTGTTGCCGCGATCGCGAGAGCTTACTTGAACACCGTCCATTGTGGTAATGACGGCAAGCCCGAAGACAGGATATAGTTCGGCGTTTAGTTCGGTGTTCTGGTCACACGTGTAAATAGGCCATTGTTTAGTACGGAGCACCGAACCTGGACCAGCCCTCCGACACCGCATTAATTTAGTTCTTTGTTAGTTCGGTGTTGTCTGTTCACACGTCCAACTGACACAGGTTTAAATTTATTCCGGTGTCAACTCCGGACTTAACTCACACGTGTAAACCCCCCTTAAACCCCCCTTTATATATGCCGTTCATACACAGGCCATTGAAACGTCTCTGAAACGGTTCTGGGCCAATACTGACACAGAAAGTTATGTGTGGACACTCCGAAATGGTTCTGAAGCGTTTCAGATTTGAGACGGTTTAGTCGGCCCGACCAGAGCCGTTGTAGGGATTAACTCTATCCGCAAATCGCTGTGTGGACAGACTGAGCCGCTTCAGAAGCGTTTCAAACGCCCTCACGCGACAGGTATTTGTAACATAAAACAAACAACAACCAATATACAATATTCACTTTCGCCATGGCTGCCGAACACAGTACTACATCTCGCGGTATACTGGTCCGACGAAGAGATAAGCTTGATACCAAAACCCTATCAATTCGACCAGAAAAAATTCATTACGATTTGAAAAACGTCGAATTAATAGGAAATTAAAACTGCCCGAAATAATTTAGTGGTCGAATTTAATTTGGAACGACGAGGATGAAATTTAAGCGAGACATTTTTGCCATGTTGAGACTGCTTCAAAGCATGGACTGTGAAATTTTGTGAGGTCGACAAATTTCGTAACAAAAAAACCTCAAACGCACGGTGTCACATCAAAATCAAAGTGGCCGCGATTACAAACGGAACAATCTGTGAGACTGCCACCGGCCGCTCGACGGACGACACGTAAGTTGACATCGTGTGCCAGCCCTTGGAAATATATTGTAACTCCTTGACAGGCAGATGAGATAGTCTTATAGCGTTTGATGCATTGAAAGTTTGTAAAATAATAAAAAATGACATCACCGATCATAAGAAAACGTGGTGTTGAAGATAATAGTTTTTAAAAGAAGACTATGACGACCATATTTCTGTAAGTATTATCTAACTTTAGAAAAACCAACATCTGAAGATTTACTTCCACCAACACTTTTGGATTTGTTCCACTCTTTATTATAAGATTAGTCGAATTTCTGGAAAGTAGGTGTACATTTTCGATGTCTGTGTATCGTCTAAACCGAAGTCATATCCGAAAGAGTATAATCAGTTCGCGACAGCGTAAACCTCTCTCTCCCTCTCTCTCTCCGGCATTTCAATGTTTTATATTGTCGACATTTATATATCAGTCTGAAGTTTCAGGTCACTGCTCAATGCAAGTAGTTGATGTCAATTTTTCCGTATCGGGCATGGTCTCTATCGTCACTCTAATCGTTAGTGTTTTCCTGTTATATTCCATATCAAACTCAAAACACAACGTAAACAACGCTGAAATATATTGCATATTTCGTATCGAAAACCGGTAAAGTTCGTAACTGGTGACATGTCACGCCCTGGAGAAAGTTCATCACCATCGATCGAATGTCCGTGGCGCTTTTGCTTCCAAATAGACATATTGAAATGCACAGGGAACTTCGCGGTATGGCAATTATATGAACTTTACCTTGAAGAAAGTCTGTGACTTTAAACTGGCCGTACAACCAACAATAAACATGGCGGAGCAATGATACCGATTTCAGAGACTTCGATTTTTTTTTCATTGCGACCTCGACCGTTGATGAGAGTGAGTCGTCTATTTTTTCCCACTGGCTATTTGGCTTTGAATTTTCAATTGCCATCTTGCGCTAAGTTAAAGCTAAAAACAAGACGGGCGTTCTGTGTAAATCAATAAGCCTTTTGAATATGAAAAAATCGGACATCTGAACCTCAACACGCAGTTTTAAAGTTGTTCTCCGAATCAGGACAGGGACATCGGCCCGGGACATCGGTGAGGCCGGATTTCACGTAGTAGCTATGGAAACCGACGGCTCTGTCTATGGTTCGTTGTAAGAAACCATGCGATGTACGCTCCCTTGGGCCGTGGAATTTCGCCGTATCGCCTCTACAGACTACACCGTCTATTACCTAGCCATGCTATTAAACAATCACACGATAGTTCAGTAACATATATCTTCATTAATCTACCGATCATCCACCGTCGAACACTTCGAAAACAATGGTCGCGGTCACGGATTCAAGGACGTTCACAAGAAGAAATTATCAATAAGTGGCGCGCAGAATTATTTTTACTGGTTTTGAGAACTTCTAAATAACTTGTAATCTGTATATCTTCGCACATCGAACCGATATTGTATACCTATCACCGTCGAGAACCGATATTGCATACCTATCACCGTCGAAGTTATGTTTTTCACTGTAGAGTTCTTTTTATCCAAAACACATATTCAGAAGAGTCCCACAGAGCAGTCAAATGAAAGGATAATTGCTTCAAGCGAATGAAATTGCACGAAAGAATGAAAATCAACAGCACACCATGGACGTGATTTAAAACAATAGAGCTTGTGAATAGGACTATTTGAGTAAAAAGTGCCGTTTTTTCTCGCAATTTTAGCAACTGTAACGACCCTTTATTCTTTAATACCTTTCCATAATTGAATTAAACTAGGTTTAGGGCTTATACACACAGTGTACACTGATGTACAGAACTTTAAAAAGTATTCTGCTGGTAACGAACAGGGGTTTACACTCTAATGGGCGCAGTAAAACAATGGTCACGTCCATAGATTCAAGGACGTTCACGGGGAGACACGATGGCAAATAGTGCAGTGTCGTAAAATTGCTTAGACTAGTTTTAAGAACAGTACAATATCTGGTCATCGGTGTACCGCTACCTGTGAATCGAAACGACAAGTGTAGACCTATAGCTTCGAAATTTTATGGGAGAGACACCACGACTGAGACCGACAGTAGCATAACAAACTATTCCCAATTGTTCGTCGTGTTTAATACAGACATCTCTGTAGGTGATTCTGGTTTCTCTTGAATCAAAAGTCCGACATTGACAAAATTGACATAAAATAAGTCCGAAAAGTTATGTTTTATTCAACTAACTGATTCATCTCCTTTGATATCCCCTATTAGCTACATGTAAACAGTCCGGAAAGACTGACATCGATGTCTCCCGGGCCCCCATTTCTTCACCGTTTTGCAAAACATCTCATCAGCCGGACGCATGGGCAATATCTTTGTACGTTGGTCAAAACTAATGACAGTATAGGTCAGGATGTAACATCGGTCAAAGTAATATTGAATATGGAAGACGAAAATGCTTTCATTGATTGACAAAAATGAGAGGGAACGAGTCAGTAAATATCGAACCATAAAGGGGAGATCGAGACTGCCATCCCCCATGATTAATCAACTGGGAACAAAATATATATTTCGATCAACAGACTTACACAACCAGAGACAGCATTTTATTCAGCTGTAAAATAAGTCACCGCCTTTCCTATAATAACACCCCGTTTGCGTTTCGATCTACTCTGCTCTGTCTCCAATCGGTATGGCCGTCGGGTTTCGCCTGCCGTACTGACTGATACATGGTTATTTCTTCACATATTTTTTCATCGTTTGGCATAAAATACAGATCTCTTTGGTGCACAAGGCAAATCAACGTTTAGAAGGAAAGTCACAGGAGGTTAGGATATTATATACCGTAGGTGAAATTAGAATGGAATGTTGAAGATGAAAAGACTTTTATCAGTCGACAAAAATTGCCATAAACCGAGAATTGAGATTGTCTATATGATTTATTAATTGGGAACAAAAATATTCGATTGAGTCATTAAGTTTGTGTTTGATTCGTTTTAAAATGTGTTCCTACATTCTTATCCGATTGTTGTGTTAATAAAAATGTTTGTTTCGCCTCGGATATTTGTAGGGAAGTTTGGATTAGTGTGGACGGTAATGTTTTGTTTGTGTGAGGAAAGCTTATGGCGAGGCGAAACAAACATTTTTATTAACACAAACAATCGGATAAGAATGTAGGAACACAATTTAGAAACGAATAAAACACAAACTCGACACAAAAACATTTTGGATAGTTCGGTGGGGAGCCTCTTTCACATTCTTTACAGCCAGTACGACGTCGTTCGTTTCAGCCATCTTGTTATGCAGTATGCTTGGCCATACACACCTTTTGAACTCGAGAGGGCGCATAAAGACGTCTTAAATATCAAAACAATGGCTTAATTTTGTGAGTATGGACACGAGCGGACCCAAACTATTAATCCCCTGTGTTTACAAATCACAAATAAAGTCGCTGAAAACGTTTCAATTTTTGCCTGTATGAACGCCATAATACTTAGCTGGTGCGTTCGTTGTTGACTTTGTCAAAATTAATCCGGTGATAATCTGGTGACAGCGTCCACAGATTTGCTTGCTTGGCGAATTAGGCAATCAAAGTAGTAAGATAATAGACGCAACACAGTGACAAAACTTGTCAAAGGACAAGTACGAAAAAAGAAATCTTTACAAAACCAGTGCTAACATAAGACAAAGACACCAAAGCTGCAAAGAAATGTTGGTAGTATAATTTTTTATTGGCAATATATATCATAGTCAAACGTATTATAATAAAATAAAACATAGCAAGAAGAACCTTGTCCTGAGACCAAGACACCCCTATCTCCACCCCTACCCCTGGGTACGGACTTTTGTGCAATTCCCTATGATTCATCTGAGTCAAAAACTTTCTCAAAATCGATGGTTAAGATAATACCCGGTAGATTGATATCTTTTGTATAATCTAGGACGCTTTCAGCAAGTCTTACAACATCACCAATAAAGCACTTTTTGAAGAAAGCTGCCTGAGATTCGTGAATAATATGAGGGGGACCCTTTCCAGTCTTTTGGCCAGGCATATAGTCTGAATTTAAAAGGGAAATGGGTCTCCAGTTTTTAATCAATTTTCTTACTCTGCCCCCTTTTTCAAGCAACGTAATTACCCCTTGACGTTGTGAGGTTGAAAGATGGCCTTTCTCAAAAGCTGTGCTGAGGGAATTTAAAACATACGTGGAAATTAAAGGCCAAAAGGTTCTGACTGCTATCAGCGCTTTTTCGGCGGATATTGGGCCCTCACAGCAATTTCTCATGTCATCAGACAGTTTGGGAATGTCATGATTGTCCAAGAAATGGGCTTGTTTGGCATTATGGTTTGGCTCGTTTATAACAATTTGGATGAATTCAAGTTTTGATAGAATGATTTAATCTCAGTCAAGACATCATTGGAATTACTACAGTATGACCCATCAGAACGATGGAGGGCATTAATGTGAGATTTCTTAACATTTGATTTCTTTAATTGTAAGAAATAGTTTGTGTTTTTCTCTCTGTATTCATGCCAGTTGGCTCAATATCTAATGATTGCCCTTCTTGCAATTTTATCGTACTCATGTTGTAAGGCATCTTTTGTGCATTCAAAATGGCGAATATTTGCAGCTGTTGACTGTGTTGATAAGTGTTCATCGAATTCTCCAAGTGTTTTTTTCCAAATTGGAAATGCGTTTTCTTTAATCAGTGCGTTTCTTTTTGCAAAAAAAAAGATTGTAAATTTCTTAATACAGCATTTTAACCAGTCCCATAGCCCACTAGAGTCTGTGAAGTGTGTTGCCTCTTGTACCCATCTGGGAAATTCTCCTCTCTTTGTGAAATGTAGTCAGGGTCTTTTAAGATGCTAGTATTCAGTTTCCAGTATGAGCAACCCCTTGACGTTTCCTCAAACTTCAAGATCAGAATGATGGCTGAATGATAAGATAGTGCACATGGGAGAATATCAGCTCCTTCTACCAAGTTTGTAAATGGATCACTAATAAGAATATAGTCTAACCTGCTTTGAATGATGGATGGGTGAATACGTTTCCAGGTATACGGAAGAGCTTCTGGATTTCGAAGGCACAAGATATCCACCAGGTCAAGAGCATCTATGCAATTTTTACTTGAAATTTTGGGACAGTTTCCAGGTGCATGGTTTCCCACCCATGCGGTCTATGTCATGATTTAGTATCAGATTACGGTCGCACCCCATATGATACAGATGTTTGGATCTGACATGCAATCTTTGATCTCAGAGAAAAACTTTTTCAGAAAAGCAGGGCGAGGCTTCTCTTCTGTGGGAGAACCCCATGAATAGTAATATAAACAAAAGGCAACGGCCTTCTGGGTCTGAAATTTCATCATGAACAGTGCAGTCATTGCTACCCATAATAGTCACGACACCCCTGCTATTTGCTGAGCAATGTGCATAAAAGTTTTTACAACGGAATTGAGTGTTCCAGTATTTGACAATGTTTTGGGTGCTGTGAGTTTCCTGTAACATTGTGATTGTTGCCCCCTGCTGTCTAGTCCAACGAATAACCTTTTTGCGCTTTTTAAAGGGCCATTATTTGTAACTTTTGACCATTTTTTACCTCGGAAAATTCCATGTTGGAGGCTCATATTTGTTGCAAAATGTTGTTTTACGAAGAAACAAACATGATTAGTGATGTTATAGCCACATAAAACTGCTAATTTTTGTTCAAACGTGTTGCCCTTCCGAGCTCGTTTGTTGACGTCTGGCATGCTCAGCGTGCTGGGAGAACGCAGATATGTACAAGTTCACGTTTATTGCGGGATCAAAACAACATTGTGTCGTGGATTGCCAGACATCTGGCTACGCAAGGTGCACGGACAATGGACTACGACGTAAGTACCGGGCATAAGTAATGAATATTTATTTTGAAATTGCTGTAAATGGCTCGCGCAGGTGCAGAAGAATGCCTACGTTGCAATCCGCGTGTCAACAGAGTTTGTATTTCTGTCCGGACAAAAATTGAAATATTCGTTGTAAAATCACATGTTATTTAGTTGTAGGGCACGTAATGTTTCCGAATAATATGCGATTCTCTGTTATTTGACAGGCTATTCAACATGAGCCAGTGATCATTTCAATCAAAACTAACGGAAAAATCACCAAAAGATACAGCTAATGGAACTTTAAGAGGCCCATACCTCTAACATTCAAAGATAACAAACTGATTTTAGAAGAAACCATTGAAAACACTTATTGAGTAGTTGCTAAAAAATTCTGACAGTATAAATATACCGGATGTAGTGGACTCGGATTTTTAAAGCAGAACAGAAACAAGGAAACAACAAATGCCCCCCCCCTCCCTGGAGATCTCGAGACTAAAACAAGGGTAGGTCTCAAAGAAGTTGACATTGATAAATCAAATACGATACGATACGTAAAATGACATGTTTGCTCCATGGACTAATGTGAAAAATGGAACATGGAATATGAATATATGAACGGAATATTATGAAAACATGGCTCAGCCAGAGCAAGCAAATCCCCGGCCCCGCCTCCAAAACCCCCGACAAGAATTGATCGAGGGGACCAAACACAAAAATGTTCCCTCAGTAAAACCTATAAAAAACTGCTGTCGCTAAGTTGGGGGATGGCCCCCTTTCTTAAGATGACAAAAATTCATGAAACGCCCCCCCCCCCCCAAAAAAAAAAGATTGCTTGTGTAAAGCTGCACACACAAATACCTCTGGAAGGGGTGTGATAGAATAAAAAAAAATTCTAAAGATTTTTTTTCAATTATATTAAGATTTTCCCATAAAAACGAAATCTATATCTTTACATTCACACATGTTTGATGATTCATGCAAATGCACTTTGCTTGCAGTGGCAAGTAAAAAGTACGTGTGTGTACAAAAATTTGATATTTGGATTTAATTGATAATGTTGATTCACTATATATTGTGGCCTATGAGAAAACTATGAATATTATTTTTACAATGCTAAACTAACTAAATCTGTGCTTTTATAGGTGTTTGACGATTAATACAAATATAATTGCTTCAAATAGGGTGTTTGAAAATTCAGATGTGGACAACAATTATGATATTGAAATTTCATCGAAAAGTATTATTTCACTTTTCATTGAAGACTACAGGTAACTGTTAAATATTTTACCTCACAAAACTTGCTATATCTCTAATATGTAAGTAATAGGAATTGTTCATTGCCCTCAGTAAGCTCGATTTACAAGAAGATAAGCCCCAGAGTTGCTGAAGGCAAGATGTTCATGTCATAGATAATTACTGCTGAAATCACTAATGTGTTCAAAACGTAAAAACAAAGACACTGCCGCCAGCACGTCTGACCGCAACTTTTTCCGGCTGTCAGAAAGACATGTCAACCGAAAACATGAACCCGCCACATTCAAAACATCGACGCGCGAAACAGAAAAGTTTGACTGCCCAGACCAAAAACATAAAACCACGCCCACCTTCCAAACGCCGACCACCGCACACTTACGCTGTGTTTGAACATGGTCCCTCCACAAAATTTTGTGGAGGGACCGTGGTTTGAAGCGTGTTTATGCACAGCTTTTCTCTTGATTTGCTTACTGGTTTACTACACTTGGTTCAAGTTCATGATTTGTGATCGTGTGAGTTGGGTGATCGCTTGGAATGCAATGATTTGTGTTCTGTTTTCAAGTGAAACGTGTGAGTAGGATATAATTATGAACGCATAGTGGGGTGAACCATAGACCCTCGAGGGTCTATGGGTGAACGCGATACAGGGAAGTTTCACCCGGCACTCACTGTAGCTGCACAGACTAAATAAAAACGCGTTTGATCGCTACGTAACCTGACCTGGCTGCCAAATTTTACACGATGAACTTGTACAGATCATTTTATTTTTCGAAAATTCACCGACTTGAACCAATTCTGTGCTGGTTAATTTACCTTCGTTCTATGACACCCAAATGGCTCAAACGGAGATATAGGAGTGAAAGGCAATCTTGCCCAAGTTGCAGGATTCTAATGGAAATCTTACTGCTTGGTGGGGATAAAGTTACTGGCGATTTTCTCGTCATGCAGAGAGGTGGCGAAAAGTTCCGTTTCAGCGATCGTGGGTTACGAAATTAATGGCAACGCTTTGTATCGTGTCAAGTGTTAGATATCTCTCAAAGAAAAACAAAGCAAAAGCAAATGACGAATATGGCAATAGTGCAGAAGAGTCTCAACCAGTGCCGTCGCACGATGTGTGAGAAGCCGATGGTCAGTTTGGGAATGGACTTTTAAAAAACTGACGCCAGTAGCCTATGAGAATTCACCGATGAGAATATTGCTAACTGTGATGAACATGTGAATTTGTTTCTGAACAACACTCAAACAAAATCCACTTCTTTGATTTCCAGTTCTTGCATATTTCACAAAGTCCTATAGTCCATGATTACGAGCCATGCTTCTAGTTGTTTCTCCCGCGGCGTGTCGATGTTCTGTTCGGGTAAATCCTGTTCATCATCTCACAATTTTTTCAATTTTCCAAAGATGAACGACAAAATGTCCGCCGGCCGCGCCAGTCGACAGGACCACGACGTCTGAACAACGTCTGAGAAAGTTGTTGATCGTGAAATTTGAGGTCAAAATTGGAGGCGTGGTTTAACAGATTTGCTCTGGCGGGTAGAACTTTTCTATTTCGCGCCACGATCTTTTGAGTTTGGCGGGTCGATGTTTTCACTTGACAAGTTGATTGACAGCTGGGAATATCTTGCGGTAAGACGCGCTGGCGGCTGGGCCTTTGTTTTGACGTTTTGAACACATCAGTGATTTCAGCAGTATACCTTTATTCAGATTTACAGTCAAATGACGTCAGAGAATGGAATCACGCAGCGAATCATTTTTATTTCCCAGAATATTTTTGAACACGGAAACTACTTTTTGACGGGACGAATACTTATGAATATCATGTGACCCCTCCCTCTCTGTGCTGTTTGAAAAATACATGACCCCTTCCCCTTTGCAGTCTTCAAATCCAAGGTGATCCCGGATTTTGCCGGCCCATCCCCGGCCGTAATAACTGAACGCTCCCTATACCTTTGTTCGGTATGTAACAAAGGTGAGGTGCCTCTCCTTTCTTTATAAACGCGCACATAGGAAGAAACTGTTATCAGTGCTAAATATATATATTTTTTGGGGGGAGGGTCTATAGTCTGGTGCCGAAACCCTGATTTTTGGTCGAACCCAAAAATTTCGGCCCCACAATGGTTCTCGGTGGTTTCTGTATCTTCAAAGCCTACTGAATCAGGATCTGCATGATGCCACCCTGGCATCCTTGGGCATTTTAACATATTCAAGATGGCCGCCAAGATGGCCGCCTGAACATGTAAATGGTAATATCTCAGCTCTATGAAATGTTATCAAAGTGATGTTAGTGTCATTTGCCAGGTAAACAGGGCCAAGGAATTCATTTCTTTCATTGCCCAACATGTGCAACTCTTAATTTGCATAAAAATCCAAGATGGCTGCCAAAATCACCTCCAAAACAGGTAAAATATCTCAGCTCCATGAGACGCTGTTGGAGTCATTGTGGTCTCCTTTGCCAGGTAAATGGGGTTAAGGAACTCATATCTTTCATTGCCTTATATGTACAACCCTTAATTTGCATAAAAAAATTCATAAAAATCCAAATACCTGTTTCATTGTGTAAGGAGTCATATCTCAATACACTATGCCACTGATTTTGGTGTCTTTCGGCATGTTTTACGGGTCTTTTGATATATTTGCTATAAAATCAACCATGAAAATCTGAAATTGATGCTTACAACCCAAGATAGTTGCTAAGCTTGTTTCCACAACATATATCAAGGTATATCGTAGCTGAAATTGCATCCTAGAGACTAATACATTAAGGGTTCAAGGCTGAAGGATAATGTTCTTTCGTTATATTAAATGTGAAATATTTCATTGAAAGCCAAAATGACCACATAATATCAGCTATGGCCACACAAATGGATGCCACATAAACATTGAGTCGTATCTTAATCCACCAAGCATTCTTGAGACCTATTTTGTTGTGTTTGGTCAGGTTTTATTGGTCGCAGGGTTTTCATTGCTTGTTTTCTGCACTGGAAAAAATCTTACTTCTAATGGAGGGATTTTATCCCGCATTGTAGCTATAATGGTTTCCTAAAACATCACACCGTATCTTAATTTATCCAGCATCTTTGACACAAGGATGTATGTGTTTGGGTCCGTCTGCGAGGTCATGGATTTCACATTTCCACTCATATAAATTGTCAAACCATCCATTTACATGAATTATATTATTCTTTTCTGACAGTAAAGATAATTTCATGTTATCCCTCTGAAGTTCTACCCTTACTTTCGAAACCGTCATGCTGCAAACAATTTTATAGTTTCTGCAATACGGTCATCTATAGGGACATCAAGAATACCAATGTGTGCGCTTGACACCCATTAAAAGCACTTTGAGCAGTTTAATTGCAGTACAATTATTAAACATATATACACCTTGCTCCTCCGAGAGCAATCTTTTTCACTAGTTCTAATCCACCACCTGACATAAAAGTTCTATACTGATGAGCATGTGCATTTTTCCTTATGTCTCGGAATGAAACCAAAAATACATTGCAGACTAACCTGTACTGTTTTGATGACTTGTACAAGATTTTATTGGACTATGAAAAGAAACATACCAACAAAGAAAAATGTATGCAGACAAAGAGCCACAACTGCTAGGTGCCCATGTTTTGTCTTGTTATGATGCAGTGGGCTACATGCTAGCCATTTGAGCCGCAACACACTAAAATAGCTTCTAAAAATAACGAGCATAACAACTGCCACACACACATATATAACTTAGACAAGAAAAAATGAAAAAAGTAAAATATTGATGGACATGTAATATACGTATATAGATATTCAGATTTATACATATATATCTCTATTTTAATACTCGTTTGTTGTTGATTTTGCAAAACCTTTATTGTACTTTATGATCAAGATCTCAATCTGGATTCGACTTCAAGAAAGGCTTACTTTACTTCACTTAACTTTATATATAATTAAGTAAGGAACGGTATAGTGAACAAATATCCAAGGTGTCAAACGGATTTCGTGACTTTGGTTGGCTGAAAAATGAATCAGTCAAATCGCTTTATACTTTAACTTTTAGTCAAGGCTAACCAGCTCCTTCAGATGTGCATAAATTCATCCCTAATGGATGTACAGGTGACCCTCATTGATAGCATAGATTTTCTCCCTATAATAAGTGGACTGATTTACAAAAGATGTCACTTTAGCTTGTCTGTGACAGTGATTTATTTTTTGCGGATGTCTAGTCGGCCAAGCCTAGTACAAATGCAAAAACATAACAGCTGGACGTCATTTTGTGCAGAAATACACTAATCAAGTAATGCCGCGCTATAGATTTAACTCTGTATATACTTCGTGCTATCAACATATGTGGTTATTCCTGTCATCTGACACTCTGCTTTATGTGCACTTACATAGAGTTTTATAGAACCCTTACATATTTCCCAACTCAGACTTCACATTGGACACTCCTTGATTCTCAATCAGAGTAGCAATGGAAATGTATGTTCTTCAATGAGAGAGTCTTTACTAAAGTGAACAATGGACCTGGACTACTTGGAAGGAGAGAGGTTAAACAGTAACGAAAGCAGTAGTCATCTAGAGTTGCTATGAGTACATTGATATTTTTATTACATACATCAAATTGTATTTGAAGTATAAGTTTTCTTACATTATTTTCCAATAAGCACAGTCCTCTTTTAGTGACTATGGTTTGTTTCTTTTCTGATTCTGAATGCTGTGCATATATTTTCCCTCATTAGCGGTGTAAATGAAGCTGCACCCTTACCTGGCTTTCGTTGTCTTTATACAGAACAGATGACCCCAAGTCAATTGTTTCGAGCGATTTGGCTACAACTGCCTTGTGTCTGGTGAAACTTCCCTCTGAAATGGTCTGTTCATCAACTGTGTATCCGTTGAGTTGAACATCAACATATTGTGTTAATTCTTGTGTGGATATCTTCAGTTGGTCGATTGGCCGTAGGAACTTATGTCTGTTCTTGCTTCTTTCGGGTTGTATTAACATTCCAGCTGATCTTATAATTCCCGTCTCTCAACCAAATAGGAAGTTGTTGATCGATGCTGATTCACCAAGCGTTTTCACCGCCGATCCTCCTTCACATCTACATGCAATTATGATATCTAATATTACTGATATGTTTGCCACTGCTGAATCACTTGATAAAAGAAATGGACGTTAAGGGTTGACATTTTGTCAAATGATCTTTTTTTTAATTGCTTTAACTCTGTGTAATAAATGAAAGGTATTTTGTATCACCACTTGCCCACATTTTTATGGTTATAATCTCAGTTTGTTGTTTTTATTAAAAACAAAATAAAGCATAAATTTTGTTGCTCTAAATTATTGATTAGATACAGTTTGTCACTCTACTCACTTACTAGGTCTTATCTTGACTTCGCCATTGTCCGCCATCTAGTATGAAGTGCAGGACTTCCTGTTTGGCAAGTCGATTCACAGTATCTGAACTTGGATTGTGTCTATTAGAGTATTCCTGAACCATTCTAACACGACTGTTCTCCTCTTCGATTTTTCAGCTTGGTACCCTTGTGTATGGCCATGTCTTTGTATGTCTTCAGCAATGTGTAGGAGGTAATGTGTTGTTTGTTTCCTGTTTGTCAGCACCATGTAGAAAAAACAATCTAATATGTTTTAAATGTTACTATGACTATATTTATTTCGAATATTGACCTGACAAACCTTTGTGTTTAAATTTTACACTTCTCATAGAGGTACAATTATGTTGGTGTGAATTGGGTTTATTGACAGGAGTATCGAAACAGATTTCAATAATCTTCTTGGAGACAATTACTCTGTCAGTTATGTTACAAATATGCCCTGTATAGTCTCTGTTACTCCAGTTATTGTCTATCAGATTGTACAAAGTTTGTTGATGATAAATGGATGAATAGATAGTAAATGTGAACAGTTCAGTTACCAAGACAAGTTATTTTTTGGCTACAACAGATATACTGTATACCTTGTCATTTTGCTTCCAAGTTCTCTTAGTTTCATCATGAACTGATGTGTTACTGTTTCCATGTGGCTTATTTCTTCAGGAGTATATGATCCCTGTTTGTATATATGGCGAGTTATCTGTAAATGGTTTTGGATAGAACCAAAGGTGAGTAAATGTGAATGTAACGTTATATATTATAGCCCAATCATGGGATTATGTGCCCGTTGGTAGGTGACCATTTGCCCTCCTTAAGCTGCCCTGGGCAAATGGTGTCCTGCCCTGAGGTTGCATAATCCCTTGTTTGGGCTATAATGATTGTAATACATGTCTCTCTTACAAAGCGATCTCTCAAAATATTCAGATTTATTGGCAAATGATAATCAAATCATTTATTTCCATCTTTGACGAAAATCCATTGAAAATGGAACTATTTTTATCATCAAATGGAGTATATATATATATATATATATATATATATATATATATATATATATATATATATATATATATATATATATATATATATATATATATCTGTTGTAATATTGAAAAAAGTAACTTAACTTCAATAACTTATGGAGCTTTCAGTAATTACAGGGAGAGTTTGGCCTTGGGGAATTTCGCGCACACCACTATTCATGGTGTCTATGATGAAATTATCAATAGTTTTTCCAATACAAAATAGGTAAATCTTTACATTTGTGTACTCTTGATTATTGATATAAATTTTCTTGATTATACTAGAGTGGTTACAAGTCAATGGTTGTGCAAGAAATTTGATTTTGGAAATTCACTGAAATGTTGATTCAATATGCATTGCGGTCTATGATGAAACTGTGAATGTTTTTTTTGTTAGTACAAAATTAGATTAATCTGTGCATATATGTATGCTTGATTATTGATATTAATTTTCTTGATTAGACTAGAGTGGTCTATGGTGTGCAACACATTTGATTTTGGAATTTAACTGTAATGTCGATTCACTATGCATTGTGGTCTATGATGAAACTATGATTTTTTTGAGCGGTCTATAATGTGCATGTATTTTGTTGGTGATTTGCTATTCAGGAAATATCACATGGACAATCAAAGTTTTGGCCATAAAATCAGCTTCTGTCGTAAGTGCCCCTCCCCCCAAGATAGATTCATAAAAAGTGACCCTCCCCCTTGAATTGTTTTCTAAAAAGTGACCCTGCCCCCAATTTTTCCGGCCCAGCCCCCTATAATTACTGAAGGCTCCCTTATTTATATTTGTAAAGTTTGTTCAAACCTTCTGACTACCGTTATTTAATCAGTCTGAAGATCCTTTTTATCAGCTTCTATAGTTTTTGATATTTTTATTTTGGTGTTATGCGTACTAATTAGACTTGTACACCAACAAGTAAAACTTTCCGTTTCAAAATCTGATGGATTCCTTGAGGGCGCCCTCACGCAGTACAGCTGTATACAGCTGTAGCATGGAAGTATAATACTTCCATGGCCGTAGCAATCGATCTTGCCAGTAAAACTGTCTCCCACCCTCAATCACATTAATATTTGCTCAACTAATCTAGAGACACACACACAGAATGTCTTTCAAATATGAATCACGAAGAAAGATACTTAGAAAATTAATTGCATGAGGCAGTAAGTAGTTAGTATCGCTGCTCAAGTGCAATCACTGGACGCCATATTTGCTCTGGCACATTCCAAATTCTGGTACAGGTGTCAAAGTCCTCACTGTGTTAGGCCTTTTTTAAATGACATTTTAAATTCAACCCTAGATTATCAAAGCTTACAGTATTTGTACGTGCCTCTATCTCCACCTACAAACTAATGTTTATCACTAACAGAATTAAGCATCTCCCTACTGATTAAATACAACTTTCCTTTACTGATATACCTTCAACAAAGTGGTACAACTCAAAACAATGCTTGAATCTCATCAGAATATAAGTACATCAGCCAATCGGAAAACTGGACATAGGCCGATGGGAAAACTGGACATAAGCCAATCAGAAAACTGGACATAGGCCGATGGGAAAACTGGACATAAGCCAATCGGAAAACTGGACATAAGCCAGTGAAAAACGTCAAGCTAATTACAACATATTTCAAAATAGCCACTCATTCAGTTCAATTTTTAACGTACTATTTCAATTGTTAGCACAGATATATATATATATATATATATATATATATATATATATATATATATATATATATATATATATATATATATATATATATATTAAAATTATTGTTATGCGGTTTATCTATTACGGGAAAGCTCCATTAACTTAGGAATACCCTACTTCCCTAGAGGATCAATTTCACAGACCTGCCTTTCCTACAATGGCACTACAATGGCACCAGCTGGATTAGATAAACATAACAATTGAACATTCACACCTTGGGGCATTAAAAGTCTTCTGTTTGTCACCCAAGTTGGTCAGGCAAGGACTCAGATTTCAGGTACCATGCAAATTAATGAAGTCGTCCCCTAATGAATTTTTTTCTCTGAAGAATTTTCCTAAAATCTGATTTCCTGAGCAAAACATGAAATTTCAATAATTTTACAACAAAACTTTGTCAAGTTGAAAATGGTTCCGGATTTCTCGCAGTGATATTTAAAGGCTTTTACAGACATGTTCTGCGGTGTCAATGGTAGTTTCCAGATCAATGTTATGATTGATGATTCTTGCATCCGACAACAAGCAGTAGGCCTTTATGTAGTCAATGTTCACAGACTCGCATCGTGCTAGGTGAAACGGAGAAACTTGTACCTGTCAACAGAAACATATACATATCTGATTTTTAATCATAGACAATCAATACGTACTAGACCAAACCCAAAATGCCCTTTGAAGATGGTTTACTATATAATCATCTGTCATGTTGTATTTGTCATCCAAATGAGTAATTGTGTACTTATGGAAATGGCAAACTGCTGAGCAAAGTCCATCTTTATCAGGATGGCATCAAAAGGGGGGATTTTCCCCATCTACAAGAATTTTTAGATGTGTGATGTCACTAGTTCATCATGTGATCAATTTGTATCTCTTGGTGTGACTGGCACAATTTCATGGGGAAAGTTCCCCTTGAAAAATTATTAGGGGATGTCAACGTGGAAAAAGAAGGAGAATCCTCTCATCACCCTCTCTATATGATACACTACTCTGACCTTACGACAACAATAATGTTTCAAATGAGTTGATGAAGATTTGGAGTATGTGTAGAATATTTTTTTGTTGTTAGTTCTCCGTTTTGTTTATGACTCATTTGCATTTACTCTGTTTAGGCTCTTGTTGTGCAGTTATGAATGGAAGATTATCAAAACAAGTCTCCAGCATTTACATATTTGTAGGTGAGTATTTGTTTTATATGACCATCTTCATAGATATTAGTATTGAAATTTGATTTTTATATTGTGCAACTTGCAAATATAAATAAGGTAAGTTACTCCACTTAAGGTAAGTCACTCACCCAAAGTTTATAGTGTCTTCCAGTAAAACTATTGTAGCGTACCATTGACTTGGATGTTAATTTACGTTCAAATGACGACCAATAAAACTCATCAATAGACAGTTGTAAAAATTCTTTGTCGTTCTCACTCATGATCTGCATTATCTCACCCAGCAAGTTCTTGTTCGGATTAATTAAGATCGCATGTGAACGGTCCTGGGGAGTATCTCTTAAAGTCAGAAAAAAATAGTGAAAGGTTAGAGTTAGTAGAGCTGTGAGGTAACTTGTGAGGTTTGTAGGAGTGTTGTGGTCAAAAGGTTACCCTTTAGAAGTGTTCACTTTGTTTCCTCTGGCTAAAATTACCTGTTAGCCATTCTGGCTAATTGAGACCAAACTTTATTAGCCAGAATTAGCCATCCAAATTTGCATCAATTCGGCATTTGTGATGTTGGATAACTGACAGTTGAATATTTAGTGACAGTCACATTCACAAATAATATACTCAGGTGGATCATATCAACTGCCACAGTACAGTAGCAAAAATGGCAAAACAAGTTAAGAACAACTTCTACGGAACAAATTGCTTTCTTTATTACTTGTAGCATTCACAACAAACTTAATTTCCTGAGTACTTGACACTTATGTGACTTCTGTACCACAAGTATTGCATCATTTACAGGGTAACCTCAAGATATTCTCTGCCTCAGTCATCAAGTGCTTTCCGTTCTCTAATCACAGAGTCTAATTTATGTATCAATTGCTCACTTTGAGAAAGTGTACTGGTTATTACCATTTTGCACACTAGGTGTAAATAGCCTCCTGTTCTATAGGTAGTTCAAACATTTAGTTTCAAAATAAAACTGCTCTATGGATGGGCTTTCACTAGCTATTCTAAACAGTTTGTCAACGTTTTTTGTCTTACGTTATTTCTCAATGATGTTTTTATCAAATTGAACTGACTCATATCAGCGGCTGCTTGCTGTTCATTCATGGCAAGTCATGTCCTGATGTTTTATCAGGTTTCTTGAAATTGTCATTCTTTGGAATGTCTTATCTCCTACCGGATGTAAATATTGTACTGTCTGGCCGCCTGATACTTCATATGTAGTACAGAATAAAAACTTCATTGTCAAACACTAAGAATGGAAATTCAACAAACTATTCCTATGCAGTTCCCTCATTTTAGCTCATATTAAACCAACAACGCAAAACATTGAAATTAGCTTCCTAAAATACCGGTAGATTGCCTCAAACCTCCCAAGCTTCCTTTACTGTCACAACACTTTAAGAGTTTACTCTTATTGAGTAAATGATTCTAGATTGGCCTTGTGTATTTACTTACCTATAGGGGCAGAAGTCTTCAATATTGAGCAAGCAGTTTGTTCTTTCTTTGATACCAGTCTGTGTCCTTAATTTTTGGCGGGCCTTTTCAGATTCAAGCTCGTTTAATCTTTCAATAATACTGCTTACTGTGTCCTTTGTTCTTAAGGTTCCAACCTCTGTCAAGTTAGCCTTATTTGCCTATAAAAATTTTATATCAATTTTAAACAAACCCATATGCATACAAAAACACATGATACAGATGAGAACAAATTGTCATATAGGCAGAGTTTACAAAAACAACTTATGCAATATATATAGAGAGAGAGAGAGAGAGAGAGAGAGAGAGAGAGAGAGAGACGAATTAGAGGGGAATTTTTTAATTCTTAGACTGCCCAACGACAAACAGTTGACAAGCTCATCTCAATCTGACACGCTTGTATGCACTGCTGCGCAGGCAAGCATGTTAATTCTGCTGAACAAGGTAATTCCCAATGCGTGATTTTGTGCTGGAATATATATTGTTTGTTTTTTTTTTTCATTTGCATTGATAGAGACATAGATAACTTTAACATTCAATCACTACTTATAATTTCATGTATCTCAAGATACAGTCATCAGTAAACTTAAAAAAAAAATTATTATATTTGTGAAAAAAAATAATGTGAAACCGAATGTTGTCATCAGTCATCCTAAACGGATGATATATGTATCATGTATAAATCATAAACAGTGTTTTTGCTAAGGTTGGGTAATAGAGGTAAATAATTTGGGAACCCCGGTAGCAATAATTCTGTGTCCCCTAATCAGATTGCGTTGATATACCAAAGGGAACCCCGGTAAAATGACTTGGGAACCCTGGTAACATTTACCGGGGTACCAGCCTTAACAAAAACACTGATAAAAGATATTTTCGTGATAGTAATATCTTTGAAAACAGTGAAAAAAAATTCTTACATCACACACTCTACATGGATGATTAGCTGATGCTCCAAGGTGATTTATTAACTTAGAAGCCATCACACTATCAAATACTCCAACGGCAACCTCAGGCTTTATTATGATGTCTTGTTTCAAGAAGGCATCATATATACATATTCGTTTTCCAGCAGATTTGATGTCATCAATCATTGGCATCAACAACTCATTAGGCTGTATCACATTTGATGTAGAAATGAAATTTACATTCTTTAATTTATTTTTCTCAGGTACTGGAAGTCCGGATAGTTGCATCGACAGAACATGGTAACTGTTCCATTGCTTCGATTTATATACATTTATGGGCAAGGTATATTCTGGCATTCGCTGTGTCCTCCTAGTGTATTCCAGTTTATCCTGAAACAAGTCCGTTATAGATCAATCTACTATTTGAAAAAGATTTATGGGATTGGGTTGAATTACATCTATGTATGAAAATGTTTTTGCATGATCTGTTTGATTATGATTAAGAACTTAATGAGTGGAAGAACATCAACAATCGGACGTTGGTGTCGCTGTACTGTTATCAGATGTATCCAGTTTACTTAGGGTTCGATGCCTCTTACTCTGTATGTGTTGCTGAAAATTCGACTCTTTGAATGTTTAAATGATCATTATACACCGACGGTACTAACATATGGTGGTCTGTCTCACACAAGAACTTTCTGTATTTGCACTTTAGTCAGAATCTTTATATAGCTTGCTTGCGCATGTCAGATGCCAATTTATTTGAACAGATATTTAACAGAGTTATGTTTGATTCTTGCGTATTTGCATTGTTGACACATGGTAATTTGCCCACCATAGTAACTGTCGAACTTACAAGAAAAGAATATTTAACCAATATAGGTGTATAGTAATGTTATTACTCATACAGTCCATATGATAACTATTCGACTCAGTGTTAGGTCAAACCAATACATTAAAGAATGAACCATCCTTCACAAAAGCGAAGGCTATATTTGTTGATATTAGTGTAGTATTCACAATCATACTTTATAGTTATATTTTATAGGACTCCACTTACCTCTGTCGTTAGTTGTTCCAGAGACCATTCATTATTGTTGTTGGTCAAAACGTGTGTGATACTATAATCTAATGATCATGTGATGTTGTGATCTCATCCATATTCACAAGTTCAATCTTATTATGTAGTGGGACGATTGATCTACAGACAAGAGTTAATCTTTGTGTAAGAAATGTATAATTAAAACCTGTTTATGTCATATTGACCAACAAATTGATAAAAATCAATAGGATATCAGAAACATTACTCCTCTACAATTAATTTTTTGAAACGATAGTTTACTTCTACTATTATGTACTATTTTTTATATTACATATCAAGCCTTAAACATTACCTTTCATGTAACAGATTCAAAAATGGTTGGAGACGCTCGTCGTCCGGCAATAGCACGTTTTGAACCATAGCATGCATTTTTCTGGTAGTTCCTTCCTCACTGTTAATTACCAGATTATAAAGAGAATGATTTCAAGTATAGATTATTTAGATTTATTGTTTTGATATTATTCATCTGTATCAGTATATATATATGCATATCCACATTTCATTTTCCACTTTGTGATGTAGTGAATAAATGTCTCTATATATAATTTATGGTGTTTTGAATGTGTTTTTTAATTCTTATGTGTCATTTTCATGACAACTGTATGACATCCTTGCATTTATATTAATCAGTATTTAGCATTTAGAGTTTTAAAAGATGCAATAATTTGCTATATTATGAAATTTGTCGTATTGAACCCTTTGAAAATGAAAAATGAAATGTATTTTCACCAATCAAGTTAAAAACATGTTAGGTCGCTCATGCGTTGTGAAAGTTGCATATTGCTGTAATATTTTCTAGTTGTCAAAAACCAAAATACCTTTTCCAAGAATGACTTGATAACAACAGGCTTCCTATTTGGTAAGTAAACCATGTCACCTGCAAACATTCCCTTACTGTATGAAGCAGGAAATTCCGATTCCCATTTTTTCCCTGTACATTGGTCCAAAATTCTATTAAATTTCACAGGAAATCTAAAAAAAGGTAAGAATCATTATTATGCAATGAAACATTCTCTAAATGTCAGTCAAGACTATAAAAGATAACATCTCAATATTTTTATTCTTTCTTTAAAGTGCAGAAACTATTGTAAAAAATGAAATATTTTGGACAGTACAATTTATAGAAGATAAGCAAAGGAGGATTTCTTACCTGTTTATACAAGATGCAATTTTAGGATTACCCAAAAGGAGTTTTATTAGTATTGATGGCCTAATAAATGAAAACGGTGTTCCATCCATTGATTTAGCCTGAAAAAAAAACATAAAATACATCAAGATGATTACCCATCACCATGAATATTGAAATGCAATATTATATAGCGCCCTCAATGTTTACATGTTTTTCCTACTCTCAATATACATCATGGCATATTCATTTAATAAATTACAGGGATAAATTAATCATACAGTTTCCAGTGAATTCAATAACATTCAGAGATATCATTAATATGTATGATTACATTCACCACATAATACATTTCCTAAAAATGAAATCTTAACAATAACGTTAACATACATTTCCTATCAGTTCTTCATCTAATTCAGGTATAATGAAGTTCATCACCGAGTCCATTGATGGTATGTCAGGGATATTTAATTCATTTAGGATGAACCATACAAGTTTTCTTGTCTCGCGAGACTGCAATAACAATAACAATAGTAATTTGAACAATAATTATAAAAAGGTACAAATATACCAATAATAATTTAATATATATATATATATATATATATATATATATATATATATATTATATATAATATATATATATATATATATATATATATATATATATATATATATATATATATATATATATATATATATATATATATATATATATAATGAAATGTTGTCCATAGTTGACAATAACTTTTGCATTAAGTTATGTTTAAACATTATATATGAGACATGTGAGATATAAAATGTCTCAATATGAAAAAAATCAAAATTTAGCTTACCATCGGTCGTGTTCCAGAATGATATAATATATACAGTGAGAAAAAAATTTTTGTTGGGAATGGATACCAACGATTATCCGCTGTTTGATCAAAACTATTATCTTCTGATGTATCATCATCTGATGAATCTGTGATTGTAAAACCACACACACTGGAATCATCACTTTCACGAGTGGAAGAACATCGACAATCGGACGCTGGTGTCGCTGTACTGTTATCAGATGTATCTAGCCATTGACCCAGTTTACTTAGGGTTCGATGCCTCTTACTCTGGATGTGCCGCTGAAAATTCGACTCTCTGAATGTTTTAAAACGACAGCTTTGACAATTGTGGACCCGTTCTGGTTGCATTCTTTCCGCCATCTCCTCTCCTCTAAAATACCAACCAACCAGCGGCGTTCAATTCTTGACCGCGGACATCCGGGAACTTGCGGTTTTTCACATCATTTTTGCGTCACACTGCCGTGAGAACAAAATATTGAAGTGTGGATTTTTCAACCTTAACACCAGTATTCAAAGTTTCAACATTATGTCAATGATAAACACTAAGTTCTGTCCTTTGTCACATAATTTCTGCATTGTTCATTGTACTGTATAGTCAAATCCCAATTCACCTCACTCGCGTGCGTGAGGTGAAAGTGACGTCACTCCGCGGTCCAATCTGGGGCGACTTGCAGCGATTTGAAAGCTTTTATCCAATTGGTTGGCAGAATCTCACCATTATAATTGAATAATGAAAATAAACTCCCTAAGTTGCTGTGAATAATGACAATCGACCAATCAGATATAACCTTGCAAACACGCTGCAAGTCAGCCGTCCAATCTCCGTACAGAGATTGTAGCGCCGTGAAAAATTATAACCTAGCTGGGGAGTCTCAGCAGTAGCCACACTAATATCTGCCACAGGCGACGGTTTTCGCCAATTTTTGGGTATTGCGCGTTTTCCATGATATACATTTTCTGTCTTTTTATATATAATACTTCGAACTAAAAAAAAATTAGATAAATGAATAGTATACTAGTTTCAATATCGATCCTCGGTTCCGTGAACACTTGCAAAACATAGACCTTGCTCAAGGTTACAGGGATGTAAGGGACGGACCATTAGATCTTGGGAGGGGGGTGGTCAAAAACAGAAAAAAAAAATTTTCAGAGCAGAAAGTTAGGAAAAAAAAAATCTTCAAACTAGTTTGCAAAATAAAAAAAATAAATAAGAAGACAAAGGCGTAAAAAAAAAATCTGCAAAAGTCTTTAAAATTTTGATTTTTTTTTAGATTTTACCGACAGTAAGCAACTTTCTGTATTTTTAATACATCCTCCCGGCACATTTTTAATTTTAATTTATACATTTAGAGTGACTGTATCCCTTATACTGGAAGTTGTGATTATCTTATCTTTTCAGGACTTTTGTATTCTGATCACTTGAAAATTATGAAATTATAGAGCCTGTTTTCTACTTGCGTACAAACCAAGCAGGTACACTAGGTAAAACATTGAAACTATGGTATCGTTGTCAAGACAGAAAGTTGTATTTGCCTTTTAAGATCAAGGTAAACAGATGCAGGCCACATCAGTTTCATTTTTTCACAGCATTTTATTACAATGATGAATGCAAGAATGGGTGAACAAATAGAAACACGTCAATAATGATAAAACAACATATCAAGTCATTATGTATTATTTTGCTTTTAAAAGGCATTTTCAATTCTTTTTCTCAAAAAACAGCCTCAAAAACAACAGCAACACATGTTTTAACATTCAACAATACACTACGTAGAATGCCATCTATCCAACAAATCCCAACACAAAACACATAAAGGGTTGAACTTTGAAAGTTTCGATAGCAAATACTGAATAAATCTGCATGGTTAATTGTTTTTGTGTAGCAAATTTCAAAGAAATTGGACAAGCCCTTTCAGAGAATACAGATTTTTTGACCATGAATGGCATAAATTGCCCAAAAGACAAATATCGAAATTTCAACACCTCTATACACATCCAATCAATTTGGACATGCTGCTACAGAGAGAATAGATGTTTTGATCAAAAAAGGGCAACAATTGCTCTAAAAACACAAATATGCAAATTTCACTATATTATTTAGCTTATTTTAGCTTCTCAGCTTGTCAAAATCAATTGTAAATCATGAGATATGCATGATGTTTGGTGGGGTGAATGTAGGCATTTCACCACGCAGTAGAAAGGGAAGCCAGGAAACCAAAATAGTCAATTTTCAAAACTATACGAAGCTACTGAGGAGCAAGAAGACCATGTTTCAGAGGAAGATGTGTAATCCGAAAAAAATGCTCCCAAAGTGCCACCAAATAACACCATTTTAATCTCTATTTTTCAAAAGCTCCAACGGCAGGAGGGGGACACCCCCACCTGACCACCCCCCGCAAAAATACTCCCCAAGTGCCACCAAATAACACCATTTTAATCTCTATTTTTCAAAAGCTCCAACAGCAGCAGGGGGACACCCCTCTCCTGACCTCTTCCCAGTGACCGCTTGCGTGGCCGCTTGTGGTGCTTGGCACCACATGTTTGCCCTCTTTATCTTCAGACAGCGACGAACGAAAAAAAAATATAAATCTGAAAATTTACTCTGAAAAAAAAATTTGCACAGCTAATCTCAATTGGAAAAAAAAATTTCAGAAATTTACAATAGTAAAAAAAAAATTTTCACAATTTCATTGTGACCACCCCCCCTCCCAAGGTCTAATGGTCCATCCCTAAATTGATGATTCAAAATGTATGCCCCAACGGCTGTCAGCTTTGCAGACGCGATTGCCACAGTTTTAGCAGATTATTTATTATTTTTATTAGTGTATTAATGTTATTTTTTTAACCAGTGTGCGGAAAGTGCGATCGTAGCTGGATTGCTCCTATCCGTTTAATATTTCCGCCACGTTTATTCAGCCAGTTGGGCGCGCGCAGGACTGAAAGAAGTCCTAGTATGGAATATTTAAATTTGCCTGCAGCAGAGATTGGTGGGGGCACGTGGTCAACGACTCGGAGACCCTCTAGCTTTGTTCGAGTCCGCGGTCAAGAATACGCAGATCGACAAATGAAACACAGCACACGACATTTACGATGACGTATCACAAAACCAGCCAATCTCATTATTTTCAGTTTAACTTCTTATCTTCGCGCATCACAATCACCATACAGATCCATTATTCCTGAAGGTAGGTTATTCAAAATTTACGCTTTTACATATCTTTTTATAAATAATGTTACATAAACGTAACATACCAAATTAAATGCGAAATTAGCAACAGTGTATGAATTTTTTATGAAATTGCATAGATTACACTCTTGTGTAAACATAACAAAGATGCGAATCCGTAGCCTCTGCCACTCGGGTAGCTTGGTCATTGGAGTGGTAGAGCCCCCCACTCCCAGCAGAACACGTCAAGGAGTGGCGGGCTCGTTTTCGCAGCAAAACATAACAAAGACGAGTCACGCGGGCGCTGATAAAAACCGCCGTCGTAAATATTATCCCTTATTTATTCATTCACTCTCATATTCAAAACTCACCGATATGATAAACGCCAAAAATTCAAAAATAACAAATTCTGTTTTATATGCTGATTTATTTTGATTCTACATCGTGCATTTAATAACATGGTACAGATCGTGCGTTTACGCGAGACATACTCAGTAAGTCAGTGCAATATCATCTTGATATTTATTTAATATATTTATTTCTTCATTTGACGACAAGCATGGGTGTATTATGGTGCATATTTCACATAACAACCTCTATAAGATACAGAGGCATTTCTGTTTGGTTTTCAATACAGCCGTACTATTTGATACGACGACGTCATTGTCACTGTCTGTATCAGATCTTGGTAGCAACGACGACTTGTTTTATGTAACTATCATTACTGTGCACAGAAAAACAACAATAACATGGCTACTATATAAGATTCACAAGGTTAGATAAATAAGAGTTTATCGAGGTGATTCAGTTAGACCAGGATATATTGTTGTGAGCAAAGCGAGTACCGTATTATATTGACCTTTGTTGCGATTTTATGAATGAATCAAACCAATTAGCATCAGAATGGCGTGAAACAGGGTCGGGGGTCAAGGGTTATAATATTTTTTATGTGAGTACAATTACTCTTCTTGAAAAAAGAAGCAAAACATGGCCGCTATACTTGATTCAGCATGATGTACTTCATACTCGTAAACTCAAAATCTATGGATTTCGTCAACACACTTGTCGTGCAGATTGTTAAACAGTCTAGTTCTTTTTACCTAATCACCATTGATTTGATTGGCGTTGTGTAAAAGTACTTCCAAAGCCAAGGAATCGTGATCCGACTATGACATCAGAATTTAGCAACAACGATTTATTTTACGTGGGTATGCACGGTTCTCCAAGTAAAGGAACCGTGAAGCCATGCTTTATGATATTTGAAGAAGCATTACATTTCTGACATTTGATGACTATAACCACAGTCTCTCTATCCACATATACCTATGAAGAAGATATTACACGATTTAGACAAACGCGCGTGAACTCCGTTTGGCTGCAATCACGGTCTATGCTGATATCTTTTCTTATGAATGAACCGTACATGAATAGTCATTTACATATGAATGGATGTGTACTGATGAGCCTCGATCGCAAACACGCTCTGAGCGTATCGGTTTATCTGTATTGAAATACATAAGACACCACATAAAGTAAATACAATAATCGATTTCATTATTCTAATCATGCTTTCAATTTAATACAGTTAAAATTTAAGAAATAAATAAATAATGAACGAAGTGAGGTAAACCACTCTGGGTGGATGAAAAGTTGATAAGCTAATGAATATGTATGTATACACCCTAAGCTGCATAGGTCATGTCTACCTCTTGTTTTCAATAGATTGCTCTCTGGTATTTTTTCTTATTATCAGGATTCTCAAGAAAGTATTGAAGAAAACCACAGTGAAGAAATAAGTCGTGATAATGATACCGATATAGGTTTGTAAACAACAAACAGATTTACCTACAAATTGAAAATACGTATATTCCATTGTACAAACAGAGATGCCACATATTTCCAGTTATTACAATACACACACATACACACACACACACACACACACACACACACACACACACACACACATATATATATATATATATATATATATATATATATATATATATCACAGTTTATTTTACTCATCTGTCCATTGTTTAGATTATAAAGTAAAATTTAATAGAATTAAGTATCTCCTTTTAATTACCTTTTTATATGTGATAAACATCTGAAACAGTCACATCTTTTTCTTAAAAAATATGTCAGTTGACAAAAGAAAACAACACTATGTTAAAAGAGATTTTGAAAGAACTGAAATTACTGAAACGAAGAGTTGAAAAATTAGAAGAAAGAAACCAAACGGAATGGAAAGTGGAAAGAGCAAAGTGTAAGGTATGATGTAAGCAAGGCAATAGATTTTTGTAGGAAAAGTTCAAACTCTATTGTGTCAATTATTTTTATCAATAGGCTTTACATTTCAAAATCCTTAACCAGGCAGCCAAAATGACAATCTTTTTTGGCTCTCATGAGATTTTCCTGAATGCTGCTGTCCAATCAAGGAATAAACAAACACACAATGAAATAAATCAAGTCTATCAAAATAAGCTTATTTTAAATTTTTTATTGTTCAGACAAAATATTTTGATTTATAATACTTGTTTTTGTTTTCCAACTTTACATAAAAAAATACGGACATGTAGATGACAATTAAATAATTTTGAGGTAAACTTTAGATAAGAAATGATGTAAAATAATACTAACCCACACAATTTTTTTCAGCATGAATATCTATGCTACTTGAAGTCATACTTCACAAGAAATCATTATTTATATTATGAAGACCTTCCCCGAGAGTTCATTGTTAGTATCTAATTATTTTACTTAAATGGTAAAGTACAGTAACTACAAATAATAAACACATACTGACTGCATGGACATAAGGCCAAAAAAAAAAAAGAAATGTTTCTGGTCAGCGCGCTCGTCACTTGAACAACAGCGCGTCACCCTTTTTTTTCCTGTTTGTGGCCGGCGGCCGTGACTGACACCAAACCAACAGCGTTTCTGTTACAATTTCAAAACTTGCGTACGATTTTACGCAACTGAGTTTTTATAAAATGTATTCAAAATGCGTACGGTAGGAATCAGTATCTGAAGTAAGCTGGGCAGTCTTTTCTGTAGAACTTGGAGGTTTCCTGTAATGCGCATGCTCTATTAACAAAAAACAACAACCTGGAAGGCTTCAAGGTGTAGCTGAACGTTTGCAATGCTGTGACGCATGTCCCGTATATGATCGTTGAGCAGCCCAATGAGTTCATGTTCAAAGAAAATACCTTCCGACGACGAAATTAGTGTTTTCAAAGGGCCAACAAAAAGCAGATACTGATCAAAGTCCAGCGGGGCCTCTCAAGAATGCAACCCGACAGCGTCTAAATGGTCACCCGTAAACACTTTCCAAATAACATGCGACGTAATGACCATTAAGGGACGAACCATTAGATCTTGGGAGGGGGTGGTCAAAAACAGAAGAAAAAAAATTTTCAGAGCAGAAAGTTAAGAAAAAAAAATCTTCAAACTAGTTTGCAAAATAAAAAATAAATAAATAAGAAGACAAATGCGTAAAAAAAAATCTGCAAAAGTCTTGAAAATCTTGAATTTTTTTTAGATTTTACCGACAGGAAGCAACTTTCTGTATTTTTTAGTACATCCTCCAGGCACATTTTTTATTTTAATTTATACATTTAGAGTGACTATATCCCTTATACTGGAAGTTGTGATTATCTTATCTTTTCAGGACTTTTGTATGCTGATCACTTGAAAATTATAAAATTATAGAGCCTGTTTTCTACTTGTTTCCTGCGTACAAAACAAGCAGGTACACTAGGTAAAACATTGAAACTATGGTTTCGTTGTCAAGACAGAAAGTTGTATTTGCCTTTTAAGATCAAGGTAAACAGATGCAGGCCACATCAGGTTCATTTTTTTTCACAGCATTTTATTGCAAATGATGAATGGGTGAACAAGTAGAAACACGTCAATAATGATAAAACAACATATCAAGTCATTATGTATTATTTTGCTTTTAAAAAGGCATTTTCAATTCTTTTTTCTCAAAAAACAGCCTCAAAAAACAACAGCAACACATTTTCTAACATTCAACAATATACTACGTAGAATGCCATCTATCCAACAAATCCCAACACAAAAACACACAAAAGGGTTGAACTTTGAAAGTTTCTCGATAGCAAATACTGAATAAATCTGCATGAATAATCGTTTGTGTGTAGCAAATGCTGAATGACAATTATCGTATCTGAAGTACATAATACACCACAAAAAAGAGCATGATTTAAACAAATCTTAAGGGACTTATGTAGCAAATTTCAAAGAAATTGGACAAGCCCTTTCAGAGAATACAGATTTTTTGACCATGAATGGCATAAATTACCCTAAAAAGACAAATATTGAAATTTCACCACATCTATACACATCCAATCAATTTGGACATGCTGCTACAGAGAAATAGATGTTTTGATCAAAAAAGGGCAACAATTGCTCTAAAAACACAAATATGCAAATTTCACTGTATTTTGCAAACAGCTTCTCAGCTTGTCAAAATCAATTGTAAATCGTGAGATATGCATGATGTTTGGTGGGGTGAATGTAGGCATTTCACCACGCAGTAGAAAGGGAAGCCAGGAAACCAAAATAGTCAACAAAACTATAGGAAGCTACTGAGGAGCAAGATGACCATGTTTCAGAGGAAGATGTGTAATCTGAAAAAAATGCTCCCCAAGTGCCACCAAATAACACTATTTTAATCTCTATTTTTCAAAAGCTCCAACGGCAGGAGGGGGGACACCCCCTCCTGACCTCCCCCTGTAAAAATACTCCACAAGTGCCACCAAATAACACCATTTTAATCTCTATTTTCAAAAGCTCCAACGGCAGGAGGGGGGCCACCCCCCCCTCCTGACTCCCCCTGCAAAAATACTCCCCAAGTGGCACCAAATAAAACCATTTTATCTCTATTTTTCAAAAGCTCCAATGGCAGGGGGGACACCCCCTCCTCACCTCCCCCTCGACCACTTGCGCGGCCGCATGTGGTGCTTTGCACCACATCTTTGCCCTCTTTATCTTCAGACAGCGACGAACTAAAAAAATATTAATCTGAAAATTTGCTCTGAAAAAAAAAATTTGCACAGCTGATCTCATTTGGAAAAAAAATTTAGAAATTTACGATAGTAAAAAAAAAAATTTTCACAATTGCATTGTGACCACCCCCCCTCCCAAGGTCTAATGGTCCATCCCTAACTGTATTGTGTTACCAACAACGTAGACTCGATCGATTCTCGAATTTTTTGCATCTGTAGTGCCATTTGTCTGTACACAACTGATTGACATGACGTTTTGTGATGAAATACACTGTTGCATAAAGTACTGCGGTCTGCTAAAGTCTAAAATGTTGCAATATCATGATAAATGTCACTTGCAAGCAGGTGCATATGTTCTATTTTTGTCCTGCATTGAACCACGTTCAGGCAATGTAGTGCGGGCCAAGTACGTCGTGTCATTGGGCGGCATTTCTCAGAGCGTATTTGTTTACGCAGTCATGATTTTTTTGCGTATTTCCGAACAATTTTGCGTAAAATACGCAGGATTTTGCGTTAACGGAAACACTGACCAAAATGGCTGAAGAGAAAGAGAAAATTCTTTGGGGGCATGATTAGTGACTGCATGAACAGTATTATGTGACTATATTGATAAAAATAAAACTGACCCTCCTCCCTCCCTTGAGGGAAAAAAATAAAATAAAAAAAAATAAAATGCGCGTCGCCGCACCTTTTTTTTAAAGAAAGACCTGACCAGAAACAGTTCTTTTTTTTTGGCCATAACATAGTCACTCTACATGAGTAGTACAACCGCCGCTGAAACTGTTGACATTAGAAGTACACCTATTCATTTCATCAATGGACAAAGAGAAGCATAAATTACTGACTGTTTCACAGAACAAACCGAATCATTAAAGTGTTTCTAGTGATTTAATTGATATTTTATGATATTCATGCAGCCACAATTAACATTTCATCATTTACAAAATGGAGCACAGGTCAAATGTCATATTTCACAACACATCTGCCAACAAGTCATGGGCTTTAAATCAAAATACATACAAACCTTGCTAAAAGTATCACTGCAAGATTTTCCTGATATTACCTGAAGACTTTTTGTCATCGTGATAATGAAATTTATAGCAGTCATGATTTACAATACAAGTAAGTCTTGAAGTTGTATTTTACAAAAATTTCCTACCATGAGTCTTGGAACTAAACTGAATATGCATACATGATTAAAAAATACGACTCATTTCCATTATCATTATTATCACATATATATTTTTTTTCTTAAGGAAAAAGTGAAGTCTCTACTGACCAGTGAAGTGGGAGATGCTAGCTCGTCCAATCTGCAAAAAATGATATGTTATGCACTCAAGAAATTTAGCGATTGGCGAGGTGACATCAGGACTAAGGTATGCAATTTAGGGACTGGTCAGTTTCTTCGGCCTAGGGGGGATGGCTGGCGGTGGATTCATGGGCGGTCACCCTGTTTTTGACTTTGGTAATAGGGGGGTCACCATGTTTTTGAAATGCCCAATAGGAGGGAGGGGGGTCGGTGTGTTTTTGAATTTCGACATGGCTCATACTTGCGTAAAGTGCATTGTGCCAGCCACAAATTTCATCATTAAATTGCATTTTTCGGTGCGCCCTTCAAGCGCGTAACTTTAATGATAATGAGATACATTTTTCAGAGCCATCCTGGTGAAAATTTTAATATATCAGACATACATATATCAGAGATATTTGTATGTTTAAAATTATTCGGCGTGCCCTTCGGGCGCATTTCTTTAAGGCATCAAACAATATTTTTCAGCATGTCATTCGGGCGCATTTCTTTAAGGTATCAAACAATATTTTTCAGCATGTCATTCAGCTGTATGACTTTCATATATCAGATATATATATATATTTATATATATATATATATATATATATATATATATATATATATATATATAATATATATATTATATATATATATATATATATATATATATATATATATATATATATATATATATATTAAAGATATCTGGATGTTTAATATTTTTCGGCGCGCCCTTCGGGTACAATACATTAATATATCAGAGATATGTGTCAGGAATATATTGATATCTGTAAATTGAAGGTCTGTGTTTCAAAGTGTACTAATCATTATAAAATCTGCAGTTCATATGAACAGCATGACAAGTTCCTGATGCTTTAATGTTTCCTCTATGAGAATTTAGTATTAGAAAGCAAGATGCCCTTATATTTCACAATCACATTTTTCTTACAACAGTTCTGGACATCAGGTTATGCATAAAAAGAGTGAAGTACATTCACAGCTAACGCTATTATTACAACAGGATTTTCCAAAAACAATTTAAATATTGGATTATAATAATACAAGTTTTTCATTTCCTTTTTTGTTCTTTCACTGGCTGCCTGGTAGCTTTCAGAACAATTTGATAAAGGAAGAACAAGATTTTGTTTATTAAGGCAACTAACTCAGAAAGCTTCAATAAGATCCAAATTTTTGTAGATAATCAATATTTTAAACTAAAAAGAATAGAGTTCATTCATAGGCAACATTTATATTTTCACATATCAGGGACAATATAACCTTTAAAATCCTAAGTAAATACCACTTTTGACTATACAGTAATTTTGTTTGTGGGTAATTCTGGCTTCTTGTAATGTTATCAATAACATGATGAAATAAATATTCATTCTTCAGCTACTCAACAAAACTTGTTGAGGATCATTGCTATTGTAGACTAATTTCAAACATATACATGTAGACTACTACTACAACAATTGAATGTTGACAAACACAATTCTAGACGTGCCTTTATGTATTATCAGAGTACAATGTGAAACAAGGTGTCAATTCTAAATTTAAAAAAATGCTGACAAAATAGGCAAGTAACAGTAACTGAGATTTTTCATTCTGTATTTAAAATTGGCAAACAATACGAAAAATTTCAAGTTCAATATCATACTTACATTTATGTATATTTTTATTACAGTGAGCATTTGCTCACTCAAAGGACCTATTTGGTCGAATAGGATCAAGACAAGACCAGGCTGGGAACAACTCTTGGGCCAACTTTGATTCGTTCTTTCAAAGGTGCATAGAGGATAGGAGAGAGGGTAAATGGGAAACATGGTTCCAGAGAGATGAGAGGAGGAGACTAGCGTTTTGGGGGAAGAGTAAAAAATACGTTGAATGGGGAAGTTATAATGTTTGCTGTTCTTTGAATTATATATTTACTATTCGCAAATAAAAATTATTTTTACTTGTTATCTTTGCAGGTTTTGAAAAAACGAATTTATTAAAATATTTAAAATACAGTTCATGGCTGTGTGTCTCTAGATCAGCATACCCACAAAGGTAAGCTCAGTTTATTAATGTACTTCTGCTTTGATTTTTCTATTTCACCAAAATTAATGTCTGCAGGAAAATTATTCTAAATTAACATAAAACAATGTGAATATATTCATCTGTCACATTGACGACACTTACCTGTTTTTGCCAACATCAAACGTGATTTGAAATTTAACATTTGTTCATTAAGAGAAATTCCAATTGCTCCAGGCTCCAGGATGCAGACATGTATGAATAGAAAAAAAATGAAGATTCCTCTCTGAAAGCAGAAGTACAGGGGTCAATTTAGCTATATAACTTTTTTTTACAGTCATAATGACAGTAGAATTGACCCCTAACCTGAGCAATTATCACACCTACTTTATATTTTTTTTCATACATGTGGCTTGTCAATATGAAACCTGATTAAAAACTGATGAAGTTTTTCTCATTTTCGCATTCACAGTAGTTTTTGTAAGGATGTCGCTGCTATCATTGATATTTACAGCACAGAATTCAGTCAAAAATATCCTGTAATTTTTCAGAAGGGTTTTAAATTGTACATCCATCTTCTATGAATTCAAATGCGTATATATGTTGAAAATTCCATAACTAAGAACATGTACATATTTTTAGGCGTACCAGTGTAGAAAAAAATGATCCTCTACCAGGATAAAAAGATTGAGATGTTTGTTATGGGGTCATCTCCACAAATTGACCAAAAAAAAGAAAAAATTTTACTAATACAGAAAGTAACAAAAGACAAAGTCTCAAAGTAATGGAATTCTACATATATACTAACTTGGAAAAATTAAAGATTTATGTACACCTTCAAACCCTTTCAAAAATTACTTTTGTCTGAAACCAGCGCTACAAATATAAAAAAGTGACCGTCAACATGAAAACAAATATGAATATGAAAAGGAGGAAGCTACAGGGCTAGTAACCAATCAAAGCTCACCAGGAAAAGGTCAACTAAAGGTCATGACCCAACCTGTTTCGAATCCGTAATCTATAATTAATAATAATAACAAGGCAGTATTGCTGAAGGCAATGAGTACTTGGGCCGTGATAGAGTAATTTTGAGGACAATATATACTACTATTCAAATATGGTCTTGAATTTCCTCCTGTCAATTAGGCATTTGATTAACTGGTTATTAACGAAGCAATGGCATGACAACGGCAAAATATGTCTAGCAACTTTTGTGGAGTTTGAGGCAGGGGTTCAAATTACAGCAAATTTCTTTGTTCTCGATGGTAGATGTCTAATATTTAGATGGGCATATTTAGATTTCTACCCTATAGTTATCCCTATATACCAAAAATCGGACATCCAGCTCTATTGGCTTGCTCAGAATTAGATATGCGCATAATTAATGAGGTACAATATATGGTGTCATAAGGTGTCCTATCATACCAAATATGAAGGGTGTAGCACTTGTGGTTACTGAGTTGTGGACAAATATGTATATTTGAGGTCAAAGGTCATTGAGGTCACTGACGTTTTGTCAAACAAATTATATTGTTAACTTATCCCTATATACCAAAATCAGACCTCTAGCTCTATTGGCTCGCTCAAAATTAGATATGCGCATAAATAATGGAGTACAATATGTGGCGTCATAAGGTGTCCCATCATACCAAATATGAAAGGTTTAGCACTTGTGGTTACTGAGTTATGGACAATAATGTATATTTGAGGTCAAGGTCACCAAAGTCACATGATATTTTGTCAAAATGTCTGAGATATCTGCGGGAACCGATGGACTCACTGATGGACTCACGGACGGATATGACCCAATCTATAAGCCCCCTGGACTTTATCCGTGGGGACAAAAAACTGTATCACTGCATCCTTTAGGCAATATGAATATGATGAGAAACTAAATTTTTATTTTTCTTGGCCTTATACATGGGAGTCTATGGAGAACTGCCTTATACATGGGAGTCTATGGAGGTGTAAACTAAAAAGTCCTCTAACACGGCCAAATTCGATCGCATTGTGAAACAAATCGACGTGCATCTGTATGGGGTTGGGTACTATTCTTGTGCAAAGTTTGAAAGAAATTGACCAGGGCATGTCTGAGATATCTGCGTGAACGGACGGACGGACGGACTGACATGACCAAACCTATAACTCCCCCAGGACTTTGTCCGTGGGCACTAAAAACAACGCAACAGTTATTACAGCTACACCGGCGGTAGGTTCATATCCAGAGCCCCGTACGGTCTGCCGCCGTCGCTTGAAAACAATCTCATAACCTGGCCATATGGACAACTGTGTATGGACAGCTGGATGCTTGACTTCCCGGAGAAGGCGAGCTGTCACGTTCAAGCTCAGGATTATTTGTCGATCAAATTTCAGTAAATTTACCTTACCTAGATGAAATTTTGTCTAAAGGCTGAAATTTCGCCGAAGTTTGACAAAATTGCATCGATTTTTCAGGTTCATATCCGACATTTTTGAGTTTTGAGTGCAGACAGAAATGTTTTGAGGCAACATGGCTGCGACCCCATGTTGACCCCTAGCCCTGCGTACGATGCTATGTGCTACAGCTAACACACAGCATCGTACACAGGGCTAGCGAGAGAGTTGCCGACATCGACGGTTATTTACGAGAAGTGAATAAAAGACTGTCATTTTTGGAAGCGATCGAGTAGCTGAGGTAGGCTGGGATACGACTTGGGCCCAAGAACGCTGAATTTCGGCAGTAATTTGGCTTTTTACGTCTAGTCCCAAAATGGATTTGAAGTCACCGACCCTACGTACGGGTCTTTGCAGGGCTGTGGTGAGCGGGGCGATAGCTGTAGCGGAACACACAGCATCGTACGCAGGGCTAGTTGACCCCAAGTGAAAATGTGTTCGCGATCAAATCTTCCTATATTTTTTTCAGAATTTTAGACAAAATCATTGCTTCTTAAATCTTTTGTAAAATATAAAATACTAAAAAAATAAAAATGTGATGTGCCATGTCTCCAGATTTCTAAAATATCGTTCGTTGACCGTTCGACGGAATACTCATTTCACAAACTTGTGACGCAGTTGAAATTCAATACTGACCGCCAAATAATCTTAATGAGACGAGATCATTCTAGACATCCAGACATCCTCCAAATTATCCAACCATTCGCGTTAGAGTTCAGCTCGCTCAGAGTATCACAACATTCTTTGGCCTTCGTTTAGATCGACCCTAATCTCTCCATTTAGGAAATAAATACACAAGCTACCTTGACAAAACTTCGTGCACCATCCAGGACCAAACGCACTACAAATCTGTCTTGACGTCATCAGCTCCTTACATGGTAATCGGCATACCGTATTTTTTAGCAAAGGAACACAGAATACGTCGGAGTATTCAGTTTCAAAACGTATTACATTGTGTGATGTTGTCAAAAAAGTAATGTTACTGCAGTGGTATAAATTAGAAAACACAAAAGTTCAAATCAGTTTATTTTGGACTGGCTTTACCCAACATTTCATATTGTTTCTTATGCCAGATTTGACCACGTGCTTACTGGCGACCCCTTTACATGCAAATTTTGTGTCAAATGGTGTGTTCTCCTGGAAAAACAAACGTACGATTTCTATATGAAGGAGGCGAAATTTGCCCTCAAAACTCGAAACCACCCCTTTACGGATGTACCTAGCTATTTTGAACGAGCTTCTCGAATCTGCAGCTCTATTTCGAAATGATGGTCTGGTTTTCTCAGCTCAAGGATAAGTG